>NC_092871.1:68173719-68240413 GCF_032062135.1 Pyxicephalus adspersus | reverse complement strand
CTGATCACTCTATGCCATTGATTGTCCCCTTCTGTTCACTTACCGGTAATTAAGTGTAGGGATCTCCGTTAGGGCAGGTAACTCCGTTAGGGCAGGGATCAGCAGCGTGCTTCCTGGTTCAGAATCGCGGGGGCGCGTGTGCCGGCTTTTACTTTCAGTTTGGCTCTGCACTGCAGCCAGGAGGAGACACGCGCTGCAGCCAGCATCAAGGAGACACACACAGGATCGGATATCGGGGGATGTCTTATTCACGGGTGAGTGTCTTATTTTAATTATTTTTTCAAAAATCGGGGGTGGCTTATTTAATGAGGATGACTTAAAGTCGGGGAAACACCTTACAGTTTGGCTGTTTCTAGGAAGGTGCGGTTGCTTGTATGCCCCAGGGGTCCCTAATTTGTATGTTTAATTTTGGGCTTCTAGACACACTTTTAAAACAGCAACCCTGATATTCATTTTTTACAATTTTTTTATAATTATGACCCCCCATATTTTAAAAGTTGTTGAAGTTGTGGAGATTAAATTTGGAGTACTGTTAGCTACGAGGGTCCTCCGTGTACCCTGAAAATCTCAGGTCGGTATGACATACTGTTTAGGAGATGTGGAGGTTTGTACTGAGAGATGTACGGCTGCAGCACATGACATGCTGCATTCATACACAAACACGGCTGTGAAAATTTCGTGACGATTAATTGTTCACACCCCCTGGTAGATGTATTTCAGGGGTAGAATTTTTCGTTAGAACTCCGGGAGCAGCCCAGCTGATCTCTGTGGTCTATAGAACGCGCCCACTCTCGGGGAGATCACGCTGAAGGAGAATCCCAAAGAAAAAGATAGGAGATGCGCGCGCAGACGAAGCTAACTGATTGTGACGTATTTTTACACGCCCAATCAGCTGGTAGTACGCATTCCAAGGGTAGGATTTTCTCATAGGGCACCATCTTTCAATACATGACGTGATACACTCGCCTGATAGATGGGATGTTTTCACCTGATTGGTCGCTGTTTCCTGAGCTATGATTTTATTGGTCTAGGTAAGAGGCGCGAGCTCTGTTCCATGTCTGTCAATTTTAGGTCTACGCCTACCATAATATGGGTCAGCCAGTAATTGGATGGGTGTTTGAACAGGATGGGAGGAGCAAAGCAAGTGGGCAGAAATGGGGATCAGAGCGAGTGTGGGTGAGTGAGAGGGAGGATTCTCACACTTCTCTCTTCGTGTGTGTGTGTGTGTGTGTACTAATCCTTTGTGTGTTCCTCATGTATTTTATGTCTGTGCCCAGGCAGCCCTTGTCACTTTTAATATTAGCTCTGTATATAACATGAGATCTGTGCAACAGTGCATGGGGGTACTGGCCAGACTAGTGCATTATGACACTGTAGGTGTCCTTAAAGTGAAATAGATATGGAAGTACTAAAATAATAATGGGACATTAGTTAGATTTTAAAACAAGCCATAACTGACTTCTGGAGCTGCTGGCACTGTGGAGCAGTTCATCCTAAAAGTTTATCAGAAGCACAGAATGGTTTCATCAACTATCAAAAAGGTGAATTGATTATTTGTGAGACTTGTCAGGTTAATGCACAGGATTCTTCACACAGAGAACATAGTATTACCATATTACCATATTATACCATATTACAAGTATTGCCTTCTTAATTTTTGCTCCAGATTGACACTTACATTAAGATATGAAACAGCCATTTGTAAAGTTATAGGTAATACTGGGAAAAAAATGTAAAATAAAACATGTTTTTACATTTTACCACAGGAAATTGTACGAATTAACCCAGAATGATAGTGGGAAGGTTAAATAGTAACCAGCAAAGATTTTTATTTTTTTTCTGCAGGCAAAAAATGAAATAAAAATCTGTATATATTATTAAAAAAAAAAAAACGCAAAGCACTTCACATTCAGTATATTAATATTACAAATGGTAAATATATCATAAACAACTTTTATTTCTCTTACACTGCAAAAATATATCAAATACCACATGAAGATTTCTTTAAACTATGGTATGAGGTAAAAAAAACCTCTGGGAATTAACATAAAAAAATATTATTTATCTGTCGGTAAAAATTCCCTCTAGTTCATAATTGAGTAATTTCCATTTTTGTGAATTTAGCTCAATCTTTCTAATAATTTTTTTTAATGCTATAACAGGAACTATGAAACAAATATTTGGATATAGTCTATTATTATTAATATTATTATTAATAAACAGGATTTATATAGTGCCAACATATTACGCAGTGCTGTACATTAAATAGGGATTGCAAATGACAGACTAATACAGACAGTGATACAGGAGGAGAGGACCCTGCCCCGAAGAGCTTACAATCTGGATAAATTAGTTACTAATTGCAGCATTTGTAATAAAAAGAAAGACAATTCAATATGTGTCACTAGACAGAGCGTGATGAAGCCCTATGGGATGGAGCCTGTACAAACAGTGTCGTTCTATTTTTCTGCACAAGGGGAATTTTTGTTTGACTTGTTACTTTCTATTGGATTGTTTTTTTTTTTTTTTTTTTATCATTTTAAATCTTGAAAGTAGCCGAGGAATTTTGCTGATTCTTGAATGTAATAATTTTTGTACTTTTGGTATGTTTTGTAGATGATTGAATTATGTTGAAACTAGTTGTACTCTTATCAGTAAACTAACGTGCGCTTCCCGGCTTTTTGCGTTGAAATTCTTCCTTTCCTCCCTACTGCCATATATCTGTTACTTTGACAAAAATATCTTGTTCTAGGAGAACCACAAGGACATCTGTCATGTCTGCTAGTTGTCTGTAGTCATGTGATCATGCACTCATCATGTCTTTGAACTGGTATATAAGCTGTGTGCAAACAATAAAGTTTTGGGAGTGATCTAACTACACATTAAATTGCATGTGTTACGTACTCTTCCAGCGCTGTAAAGTGATCAGAAAGAGGGAAAATTGATCTGGGATCAATAGGAGACCGCTTTAACACATCTCTTACAAAAGACATTAATTATTTTGAACATACATGGAACGTCCCCACACATATTTCCGGACACTAGACCTGGTATTTTCCAAACTTTGCAAAGTCATCCACCTTGACAACTTGCCATTTCCCATTTCTGATCTGATTTCAGATCCCAGACCTGGTCAATAACAAAGAGATATCCGTAACCTTGACTACAACCTATTCTCAAACTGCATTAGGTCCCTATCCCCCACCCTCTCTAAAATCACATCACCAGATTAAGCTCCCACCCGGTTGATCAGGCCTAATCCCGGCCGGCAGGGGTCAACAACCTGCGGCTCCAGAGCCGCATGCCGGGGTAAGGGGACAATGCATACGAAGGAGAGGGATTTCACTTTGGGGTCGCTCCCCCCCACCCCCGTATGCATTGAGAAGAGGGATTTAATTTCAGGGGCGCTGCCTCTCCTCCAGTGTCGTTATCTCTATGTGCAGGATCGGTGCTATACGATCGTTCGTAGATATCGTGCAGGATCGTTCGTCGTTCGTTTTCTAACGATAATAATTGGAAGTGTGTACGTAGCTTTACTCTAGATGAAGTCTCCTCTCTTCTCCTATCATCTCCATCTACTACTTGTCTGCTTGACCCAATTCCCTCTGATCTACTCCATGCCCCTTCCTCCACCCTGGCCCCCACTCTAAACAAACTATTCAACCTCTCCTATTCTACTGGTATGTGTGCCTCCGCTTTCAAACATGCCATTGTTCTCCCTATCCTGAAGAAACCCTCACTGGACCCCTCCCTGCCGTCTAGCTACCGTCCTACCTTCCTTTTGCCGTATGTTTTCAAATTTCTTGAGCGCCTTGTCTAAAAAAGATTCACCGATTACCTAAACACCAATTCTCTCCTTGACCCTGTCGAGTCTGGCTGGAGCTGCCCTTATTTAGATGGCCAGTGACCTCATCAGAGCTAATTTTCAAGGCAAGTTTTCCCTTCTCCTTGATCTTTCATCTGCTTTTGACACTGTTGATCACCCCCTTCTAATACAAATCATGCGCTCCATTGGTATCAGTGACACTGTTCTCTCTTGCTTTGCTTCCTATCTGTCTGACCGCTCCTTTCAAGTGTCTTTCAATGGTAATTCCTACTCTCCTCCCTGTTGGTATTCCCAATGGTCAGTCCTTGGACCGGTTCTCTTTTCTCTGGCTTACAGTACCATCTGTATGCTGATGACACTCAAATCTATCTGTCCACCCCTGACCTGTCTCCCTCAGTCCTGGATAAGATCTCATGCTGCCTGTCAGCCATCTCATCATGGATGTCTGACCGATTTCTGAAACTCAACCTGGATAAAAAAGAACTCATCATCTTCCCCCACTCACATTCAAAATCTCCCCCTGACATATTTATAACTGTTAACAACACTGTAATTTTTCCCTCCCCTCAGGCACGTCGTCTTGGCATAACCTTCAATGTTGCCCTCTCATTTACCCCCATATTCAGAACATTTCCAGGTTCTGTCACTTTAATCTACGTAGCATCTCCAATATTCACCCCTACCTGTCCCCAGAGACCACCAAACTCCTTGTACATGCTTTTATCTCTCGTCTGGACTACTGTGACTTGCTCCTCTCTGGAATTCCACTAACCCGACTCTCTCCTCTACAATCTATTATGAATGCTGCACCCAGACTCATCCATCCTTCCTACCACTCCTTTTCTGATGCATTCCCTTCATTGGCTTCCATTTCACCTGAAAATGAAATTCAACCTCCTATGCGTTGCCTTCAAATCTCCCCACAGTTTTTTTAAAACTTACCTTTCTGACCTGATGGAAAAAATGGCCTACTACTGACTTCCTCACTCATAACCTCATCACACTCATGGCTCCAAGACTTTTCTAGAGCTCCCCTAACTCTCTGGAATGCTCTTCCTTGTCCTATTCTGCTTGCTCCTACTTTCTGCTCATTTAAAAGAGCACTCAAAACCCATTTTCAAACTTGCCTACCTGTCTTCTTCTGTCTTTTGAAACCCTCACTACTTCCCATCACTCCATATCCCCCCCCCCCCCCGCCATTGTGTGTTTGATGGTATAAACGCTTCAAATATTACCGGGATATAGACCCCTTACCAAGGCAAGGGTGGTCAGGGGGGCAATAGTCCCCTGAGTTAATATTATTATGTTGGGCTGTGGTCACAGTGGGATCTGCAGTCAGCGATGCAAATCTGGCATTATATAGCTAAATACTCTGCATACAAATACGTGATTACCATCCCATTGAGGAACGCTTATAGCACAAACTTCCCTGTATTTCTGACATATTGTGTGATTGAAAGGCAAGATTTATTGCCGTACGATGTAAAAATGCTTGTCACCGTAAACTAGAGGCAGGTTTAGGAAGGATTCTGAGTGCCGGTGTAAACCATGTTTTTTAGGAATACTTACCTTTTACCACTGTTTCAGGCTTTATGTACATATACATGCACCTTTTTAAAAAAAATGAAAACGCCTCCATTTCACCTTGCATATAAACTCCAATGCATGTACTCAAAAAAGTAAAAATGAATAAAAAATTTTGGCAAAATTTTGGGAAAGTTAAATCCTCTGTTTCAACCCTTGCACAAAATTTGGCATAATACAGAAATATTTTTGTTTGATATCTACTTGCCAGAGACACAGTAACTTAGCCCCAAATGATACTAACTAATACTAAGCCTCGGTGTATTTTATTAGTACAGATAAGAGGCGGGATGGTAAAATGTGCAGGGTCTAGGTCAACTCCTACAGGAAAAGTCAAGACTTGCAAATAACTTCGATTGCCTATATCTACTGATCATTTTCATATGTTCTCCTGTAAAAAACCTCTTTTATATTTTTACCATATAATTAGATTGAAATTCCTAAAGCAATCCTGTTTAAAAAATGATATTGCTCAAAAGCTAAATCAACCACATTTTGGGTGAAGCAGCAAGGACTGATAACTTTCCCCAATGTGTGTCAGAGTAACATCTTCGCTTGGGGGGAGACAATGCCAGAGAAGGTAAGTAGTCTCTTAGTCTTGCCTATGTCTCTTGGAGCAGCAGTTGCCAACCTTTCGAAACTAATGGACCACTAAATTCATACTTTTAAATCCCACAGATCATTAATATGAATTTTTTTTTTAAAGATAAATACACTTGTAAAATAATGATCTTCCTAATGGTAAAGTATTACTATTGTTACTATTAGTTGCATTACCTTTGGTATTACTAAAGAAATGCAAAAAAGTTGTTTGCTTTTTCCCACTCATTATGGGTTGATTTCATTTGAATCTAAGACCAAACAAGAAATGATAGTTATCAAAGTCAAACTATTTGATGCCATTAAATATAACAGTTAAAGAAAATACACAGTTAAGGTCATAATTAAAAGATAATCTGAGAAATAAACAAAACAATTGGATGAGAATCAGTATACGCACAGCGGGGTGACTTTTATAATAGTGGAAACAATACTGAAGCATACGGCCCAGCACGGTTGCCTCATACAATTTAAGACTACACTGACGTCACCTCCCTTGTTTTTCAGTCTCTAGTACAATGTGTGAATTTAGTGCAATATAAAGGCAAAAATTGTCATTTAGAATATTATTTTTGTTTCATTAGTAAAAAAACATAAAAATTGCAAATAATGTCTACATTTTTCTGTGGACCACTGGATGGCAACCACTGTCTTAGAGATCCTAGGCAGTGCTTTCCAGGCACAAAATCAGAAGTGTGGGAAACATTATGTAACATTATTTTTTACAGTGCAAGTTTATTAATTGGAGAGTGGATCGCCTTTTGTACAGTTAAGCCGCATACACACGTGCAATTCTTGTGGTTGGAAAGGATCACGATTTTTCACGATCCTTTCCAACGACTAAGGACTGCACGATGCATGAACGAGTGCTGTACGTACAGCACCGTTCTGCTCTATGGAGAGAAGAGGGGGAGAGCAACAGAGCGGCACCCTGTTGTGCGTCCTCCCCCTTCCCTTGCATTAGGATCACTTGTCGTTCATCGTTCGTGGATCCGCAAGGACAGATCCACGGACGATGAACGACGCGGGCTGTACACACGCCAGATTCTCGCCCGATATGCGGCCGAAGCCGATTATCGAGCGAGAAAAATTTGACGTGTGTACGTAGCTTTAGGTCCATAAATATTTGGACAGAACCAACTTTTTTCTAATTTTGATTCTGTACAATACCATAATTAATTTTAAATGTAAAAACTCAGATGCAGTTGAACTGCAGACTTTAAGCTTTATTTCAGTGGGTTAAACAAAAAGAATGCTTAAAAATGTGAGGAACTACAGCCTTTTTTTAACACAATCACTTCCTTTCAGGGGCTCAAAAGTAATTAGACAAAAATAAAAAAGTTGAAAATAAAATGTTAAATCTAATACTTGGTTGGAAACCCTTTGCTGGCAATGACAGCCTGTAGTCTGGAACTCATGGACATCACCAGATGCTGGGTTTCCTCCTTTTTAATGCTCGGCCAGGCCTTTAATGCAGCGGCTCTCAGTTGCTGTTTGTTTGTGGGCCTTTCTGTCCGAAGTTTAGTCTTCAACAAGTGAAATGCATGCTCAATTGGGTTCAGATCAGGTGACTGACTTGGCCATTCAAAAATATTTCACTTCTTTGCTTTAATAAACTTCTGGGTTGCTTTGGCTGTATGTTTTGGGTCATTGTCCATCTGTAATATTTCAATCAAGTTGACTGCATTTAGCTGGATTTGAGCAGACAGTAAGTCTCTGTACACCTCAGAATTTATTCGGCTGCTTCTGTCCTGTGTCACATCTATAAACACTAGTGTCCCAGTGCCACTGGCAGCCATGCACACCCAAGCTATCACACTGCCTCCGCCATGTTTTACAGATGAGCTGGTATGCTTTGGATCATGAGCTGTTCCACGCCTTCTCCATACTTTTTTCGTGCCATCATTCTGATAAGGGTTGATCTTGGTTTCATCTGTCCAAAGAATGTTTTCCCAAAACTGTGCTGGCTTTTTTAGATGCTTTTGAGCAAACTCCAATCTAGCCTTTCTATTCTTGAGGCTTATGAGTGGCTTGCACCTTGCAGTGCACCCTCTGTATGTACTTTCATGCAGTCTTCTCTTTATGGTAGACTTGGATATCCATACACCTACTTCCTGGAGAGTGTTGTTCACTTGGTTGGCTGTTGTGAAGGGGTTTCTGTTCACCATGGGAATGATTCTGCGATCATCCACCGCTGTTGTCTTCCGTGGACGTCCAGGTCTTTTGGTGTTGCTGAGTTCACCAGTGCTTTCTTTCTTTCTCATGATGTACCAAACTGTAGACCTTGCCACTCCTAATATTGTAGCAATTTCTCGGATGTGTTTTTTTCTGTTTTTGCAGCTTAAGGATGGCTTGTTTTACCTTCATGGAAACCTCTTTTGGCCGCATACACATACAAGCCTCCCCCCCCAATCAACTCCAGGACTTTTATCTGCCTAATTGACAAAGACATACAAAGGAATTGCCCACACCAGCCCATGAAATTCCCTTTCAGTTAATTGTCCAATTACTTTTGGGCCCCTGAAATGAAGTGATTGTATAAAAAAAGGCTTTAGTTCCTCATTTTTTTATGCACTCTTTTTGTTCAACCCACTGAATTAAAGCTGAAAGTTTGCAGTTACAACTGCATGTGAGTTGTTTCATTTAAAAGTAATTGTGGTAATGTACAGAACCAAAATTAGAAAAAAGTTGTCTCAAATATCTATGGACCTAACTGTATATCAGTTCATCGTTAAGACTTTGATGACTTGGAAATTCTCTAAACCACAACCCACCAGAATACTGCATTTCTAGAAGTGGGGCAAGAAGGTTTGTAGGGGAGGAGGGATGTTTGCATAATGTTGCACAAGACTGCCCACCCTCTGCAATCCAGATTACATAAAACTGGAATATTACAACATATTTCCTATTTACCATATGTAGAAAAAATATGTTTCTGCAAATTGATTTATGGCTCTTATATAGTAGGATTTGTCATAAAATAATCTAAAAATAAATAAGGCTAAATTAATCATCTTGGTCGAAAGGAGAAGGGAAAACAATTGCCAATCTGTATATTTAAATGACCATATAACATAATAATTCTGCATCATGCATTCAATCTTGGATTTAAAAAAAATACTGCAGGTAAAAAGTTGGTATGGGCAACAAGTATTTACATGAGGTACACATTAATCATTAGCCTCAAAACTGTTATTTCCATAAATTATTGTTATTTCATACAAATTTTTCTTCCTGCTTGGGGCTCCTGCATGTGTCCCTGATGAGGTTTGTACCATCAAAAAATAAAAATAGCACTGTGTGACATGGGTTTGGCATGGGTATTCTTATTGATGTTAGGAATATGGCTGCACCGATATTAGAAAGAAATTAGTTAAATGTGTAAAACTGATGTCAGATTTCTTTAGCTGGAAAATCTTTTCTGCGTTTCCAGTGACAGTGGAATGAATGAGCACTGTACACAGAACACTGTTCAGTTCCCTGGTTGGAGGAAAGGGAAAGATGAGCGGGAAGCACCCCCTGCTTTTTCCCCTATAGGTGTACATTACCACACCAGTTTCATTTTAAATTTCATTCATTTGAAATAATCTAGCAATGCACTTAAATATTGAAAAAAATGGTACCTGCATTATTTGAAGTGGCACACTGCAATATGTCGTATGCATGTGTGCTGTAGTGTAGCTGCTTTGAACACTTTTGTATGTGTTTGCTGGAGTGCTATTTTAAATGAAACAACATTCTAAACCAGAGTTTGGGGAACTCTAGGGCAGAAGTCCCCAATCCCTGGTCCGGCCTGCAGTTTTGGCAGGTGCACCCACCAGGAGAAGCAACCCGCTTGGGGAGGGGGGCGCACTGGCTAGAGCAGCAGGCTACGTCTCTGGTACGGACTGCAGGCGGGTTGTGGGCACAAGCTCAGACCTGCGATGGGGGAGTGAGCAGGTTCTGGTATCATGACTTTTCTCTGGGGGAACTTCCTTCCCCTTTGAGTGACATACAGCTCCCTGCACATGCGCAGTCCGGAGTCCGTGCACTTAGTGGTCCAGGAACTCCAAAAGGTTAAGGACCACTGCTCTAGGAAAGTTCCAGAGGTTCCATGGGGCTCTGTGAACTATCGTTGATCTATTAGGATTATTATCCAGTATCCCAGATGATGACATCTCATGATGGGGTTGGGGTGCACATTTTTAGACACCAGTGCAGGGTACATTTTTGTATAAATTGTTTTTAGCAGGGGTTCTCTACAAACTGTTTTTAGTGGCATTAATAGCAAAAAGTCAACAAGGACGTTTTTTTCCCGGAATAGGTGGCAACCCTACTTAAAGGTAATAGTACACAATAGAATGCATTAGAGTAACGTGATAAAACACTGTTTTCCTTTTTTTTTGTTAAAAAAAAAATTACTGATTTGCCAAAAATCATCATTTCTTCTTTGACTGTTGTGAACTTCATGTGAACACTTTTGAAGGAACCTTTATCTTCTAGGTGAAGTGAGCAAGTAAAAGCTGTATTTACGGGTGACACCACCTTCATGAGAGGCTGCACTGAGGCAGCACTGTGTAGGAGTGACCCGGGAAGGGGAACTGGTGGGCGGGAGGAGAGAGAGTAGGGGAATGCAGCCTCTAGGGTGTGGAGAACACGTTATGCTTGGTAGGGAGGGAAATACCTTCCTTCTCTTGCAGATCCGCCCCCCATCTGATATACTCAGTGCTTTCAGCATCCTGAGATCACACTGACAGCAGACTTCCTCCGATAAACCTCTGGACCAACTGAACCTGCAGAAGACCCCTCCACAGTGAGTAACTGACCTAGATCTGTCACGCGGTGCAGTGAGCTATAGACCAGACCCGTCTTTGTGCTGTGTTGAGTCTACAGAAAGTATTGTTAGGCTTTTTTTTTTAACATGCCACAAGGCCTTGTTTCATAAATACAGACAAGCTCTGTACAGCTAGAGCACAAGGTTTCATAGCACAATTTGATGATTTTCACAATCTACACAAAATACTGTAACCTGCAGTCAATTGGCTCTGTCTGGCTTCCATGATTCTCCAAAACAACATCTGATGTCTGCGTATCAGTAGCATCCAAGTCGCTTAAATTGATTTTCCCAGTCCCTGGATACCCAGAACATGTTACAGCCTGGATCAAGACACCTTATTTTTTTGGTCTCAGGTGTCTGCGTACTATGTTGTAGAGCTTTATTCCTTGTTGTTGTGTTTAAAGGAAAATTCTACAATATGTTGATCAGAGAGAAAAATTAAGGTAATTGTCGCCTGTGTTTGTTCTGCAACACCAGTGTTGCAGAACAAACTAGTGAGTACATTGCTTTCTACTTTCCCTAATTCCCTCATCTGTGCTGCAGTTATTTTTTAGAATATAGACATATTGCAAACCTGTCAGGAAGGAAAGACGAGTAGATCAGTGTATACATCAGCAAGGACTGCTTCCATGATAGGTTCTTTTTTAAATGGGTGATATAGTACACACTGCTGTCTTACAGTAATTGTTGTAGGGCTCTAACGAATTTCAGTGGAATCTGGTGGTCTGAGAACACCTGCCTATGTTAAAGAAGAAACATTCCCAAATAGAACACTCCTAATGACCATGTACAGCGCTCTCCTATTCTGGCGTAAGTGAATTACAAAGTGGACCTTATCATGGTTACAGTATTTGCTGTATAGCAATTTAAGCTTACTAACTGAGTTGTACCTGAACTTAATAACCTCTGAATATCAGGCCTGCCTTGCCTTATGTGCAGTTATGCAGTTCGGTAACTTTTCTCACAGTGACCTGGCAGATGTTTTTCACAGAACAGTCAGATGCATTAAAGAATGCGTTGACCCAAATACTGAAATGTCATATTGTCTTTTATCAACAAATAGCTAGTGATCCTGCCATCAAGGTGCTTATTAAGGCTTTTCCTGTTATAGCGTTGCCACACTATAACATGATACATCCAGGTCCCTGAATTTTGTTTCATTATTATCACCCTATTAACCAGGCTCCCAGTGAAGTATAGAGATGACTGTCATCACGTGCTCTGTATATGTGGTACATTTTTCTTGTCTCCAAATTTTTGATGGTAAGCAATGGTAGTGGAATATCTGTGGGCATTTTTTGACAAGGCCGTCGTCTCACCAAGCCCTGAATTTATTCCTGTCTTTGAATCAGAAATACATTCAAATCTTGACAATACTGCCAACTTTTCTGTCTGCATGCAGTATGAGCTTCTTTAAGTGAGATGAATGACATAGTTTATAACTCACGTGAAAATAGCAGAGGCCACCATATTGTGATAAAGATTGTCAAGAGGGAAATTTTTGACCGCCCATGTGTGTTATTGCATATGTGTTAATAATAATCAAGCAGTGCTGAAGTTGTTAGGACCATGTCAGATTAATAATCCTGTTACCAGAAGAAAAATGCCAGCAACAAGTTTGCTAACTGGAACACTAATTGGCACAAGCAGTGCTCATCCCTTGTGGGCCTATACACTGCAGGATTTTCACCAGTCAGGAAGTAATGATGTAGAAGCAGATGAGAAGTTGTTTTTGTTACCTAGGAATCCCGTTTTAGCTGGACACAATACCCATTGCTCCAAGATAAGGAGGTGAATGTGTGACCCTTGGGTCCAACAGCCAATCACAAGGTCCAAGCACTGTAACATGTCCAGAGATGTCATCTCTGCCCTTAGTGAGCTTAGTATGAGGTAGTTCCTAATAAAGCTCATATTAAACATGCTAATTATCAAGCTGCCTCCATACTTCAGTAGTCCCTAAAACAGCACAAGATTCTTTTTTCATACTGACTTCCTTAGTAGATAAAGATGGTGTTAAAACTTTCACTTTCAACGCAGGGATAAATTCAGACATGGATAAATGGTGGCTTGCTAGAACTTCCCATTCTGCAGTAGCAGGTTGTTGCCTGAACTGTCTTCAACATGCTGATAAAAAGGTTTGCTCCGCAGTTCATTTTGGTTTAGGCTTATTGCCTAAACCAAATCTTGCAAAAATATAATTATAGCAAAGGGTTAATATTTGCTTTGCAGTATAGACATGAATTTAGGGCACTGACAAGGAAGCAGAATGTCATACAGTGTGTACAGCAATATGGTTACATAACAAAGCTGTTGCATGATTGTTGTTTACACAATGATTTATGAAACAATCTATGATCAGACCATCCTCCCTGTCACTGTAAGGGTGGTTCAGCTGTGCTCAGGCACAGAAAGGGTTAGCAGCACTATCTACCTGCTGGTACCAGAGTAAGATGTAAAGGGTGTGGGTGAAGTGAAGTTCTTTGCTGTATCATGCTGACTTTGCCTTGCCAGTGTGTGTTTTAGGCTTTTTGTTAGCTGTGTGTCTTTGGTGTATGTACCTTGGCACTACTACTGCCCATTTAGACATTGCTGAGACCACACCTGGCACCCTGAGCTGCCAGGGCTTGTCTTGTGTGTCAGCAACAGCCTCTTTTAATATATTTCATTCATGCTCTTTTTAATATATTTCATTCATATCCACACAAAACAAAATGTTTGTTGTTTTTGTAAATATTTATGCTGGTCGCATAAAGAAAGTGGCAGAGGCTATACCACATTAGTTTTGTTTAGAGATGTATGTGTATAAACATGCATGCCTATTTTTCTGGGCTCATAGGAAACATGTTGAATGATTCCAAGGAAAAGGACTAGCCCTGCATCAGGGTAAGTATTGTGTTGGCACTGCAGCCATTAAAATGGCAGCTTTCAAGTTGCTAGTGATTGATCACTGGGGTGTAGCAATTGATAACTAAATAGAATAAATGCCTCCCATTATTTTTACCAACAAAAGTATTGTGGAGTAGCATAGCAATCAGTTTCTCATGCATTTTGTGCCCCCGTGTAGCCTATTCTATTGTAAACCATTTGTTTCATCTGTTAAACAAATAATTAAATTAATTCAGCACAACTGAGCCTCTAAAAGTCTTTGTGTAGTTCAAGCCTATTAAGGTGACTGCCTGCAAATGGTTACATATATCCGTAACTCTGGACTTAGGTTAAATGCCTTTTAAAATGTCCTTCCCTTCCACTGTAGAAAAAATATACAGTGAAGTTAGGATCCTGGGAGTGAATTGGCTATAGCCATAGCAGCCCAAACGGCTTTTATTGGGGTCTGGGAGTGGGTTTTACCAAGGAGGTTGTTGAGAATATCAGTAAGATATGCATTCTTTACAGAGCTTGGAAACCTATAGAAACCAGTGTTAATGTATTGGAATAGGAAAATTAAAAGATGGGTTTGAACTGGTAGCACTGCATTGTGTTATCTTGCTAATAAATAGGTTTGAATGTAACCTTCAAACCACAAACACATGATGTTGTACTCATAAGCTGTACAAACCTCACCTCTTCCCCCTACAGAACCCAAGATGAGTGCAGTCCAGGAGCACGTGCACCTAAGCAGGTCCGAAGTGTGTGGTATAATGAGGGAGGAGCTGTATAGTGAAGAGGATTTCCAACAGGCACAGACTCACATCTTCATTGTGATTGGAGCTTCGGTGAGTTGTCAGTTTATTTCCTGTTGCAAAAGCTGGACAACATCCTTCTGTTGCTGTTTTTTTGGACACCAGTACTGGTGTCATGTCTAACCTTAGCCATGTGATGACAAACCGCCAATTGTAGAGGAGGACAGGAGTATGACACCTATATGCAGTGCCGATGTTGGTGAAGGACTAGAAGTATAGTTTACTATTCAACAAACTAGAAGGTGATCTTTTTTAACCTGTTGGAAGAAAGCAAATTTTCAATTACTACAAGGTAGAGCTTCTAAGTCTTCAAAACCTATTCTAAAGTGGTTGTGACCAAACATGAGTACATCCTTGTATATTACCTTACAATTATAATAAACAAATTCTTTCTGCTTCCTTTCCTAGGGGGACATCACTTATCACATCACTCAGTTCAGGTTTTTCACTTTTTCCTGTACATTCCTTAGGTGGGCTACTAGCAATGCAGCACAATGCACCTGTACATACTGCTCTAATTACCAAAGTAAACTTGTGAAATTTAGCTGCTGGAGTACATATGTCCTTAGGAATACAACAATTTTACAGGATTTGCTTAGCAGACGGAGCAAACTCATAAAAAAAAAAAGGAAAGGCTGGTGTTTTGTTTTTTTTTTGTTTTTTTTTTTGCATTTAAAAATACGATCTTGAACCATGACTCATCTAAAAATGAACCTCCTACTAAACTTTTCCATGAAAGAAGGGATGAGCTAGGTAAAATATTGTTTGCATTCTTCCTAGACCTAAAAAAAAAATTAACCCTGACAGTGTGCAGGTAACACCACTACAAAGCTTGTTCTCTTTAAAACCCTGGGATTTAGTTTTAAAAGTTTATTATAAAATGTTTTACATTTTGAGTACAATATTTGAATAACACATAAACATTTAATTGTCACTAGTGGATTTCAGAAGGATTGTGGGTTAGCCAGCAGACAGATGAAACTTGCATTGGATCTTGCTTTGTTCTAAAGGAATAAAGACTACTAACTTTGCAATGTGAACAATTACCAAGCCTAGTAATTAGGACTAAGCTAAGTTTTTAGATTGATCTACTAAATATGTTCTAGTGAAAAGTGAGGTTTTTTTTACCTCATTTGTAATTGGGTATTGTCTATTGGAGAAAGAATACCACCTTTACATCCTGCCTTCTTACTCTATTAAATTGTTTTTGAGCTTACACAGAATTAGTGTTCCTCTTCCAAAATTCACATCTGAGCACTGCATTTCTGAGGAGGTCAAATGCGTCTCTTATAGTGGCTAAAATTTAAATAGTATTGCCTTAGAGCACAGGTGTCAAACACAAGGCCCATGGACCGAAACTGGCCCTTCTGGCAGTTGTATGTGGCCCGTGCGGTGCCGCTTCCAATCGCCTGACATTTGCAGACAGCGATGACCCAGTCCCAGAAAGCCAGGTAGAAGCAGGGCATCTTCACAAGTGCCTGACCACGCTACAAAAAACTAGGTAGAAGAAGGGCAGTCCAGAAAAGTGCTTGACCGTGCTCCAGGCAGGAGGACCCTAGTTGCTTCTTCACACTTCTGCTGAGACCCGGCACTAAGCATGTGTGCAATGTGCCAGAAACCCGATCCTGCTGCCAGTAGTATGCTGCTGCTGCTCCAGGTATGCAATCTGACTGGGATTCAACATTAGCAATGTCTCTAGACACAAAGACACCAGTAGGTACATTTAGTTCAGAAAAAGCGCTAAGAACAAAAAAGCAATCACTCCCAAAATGTCCAACAGTAGAAAAGTTGTTGCAGAAGGTAGACAATTTAATGAAAGACAAACATGTTCTTATTTCATACCATGAATATTGCACGAGGATGGCGTGTGATATTGTGTCTCAGGGTGAGGAAGGATCTATACTTCTACTAACACTATGTATCTAAATAAAAAGTTTGGCCTGCGACTTATCCTGTGTTTTACATTTCGAGTTTGACACCCCTGCCTTGAAGCCTTAGTTCTTGGATTTCTATGGGCTCACAGGAGCTCTTTCTGCATGGAGTTTGTAAGATCTTATTGCAGTTGTGTTAATTTCTATCCAGTGACTTAATCGGCTTTTTTTATCAGAAGTCTCTAGAATGCGTATGTGTACTGTAAGAACTGTTAAGTTGTAAGCTGTTTTTGGCAAGGCAATTACTGGTGTAAATGGTTGTATGTTTTCTGCCACTTGCTGCATAATGTGATAGCAAAGTCATTTAACTTGCTAATTAACTATAGATTTGTACTGTTTTCAAACTCATTCATGATTAATATGACCTTTATTCAGCTGGGCTATGATAGTAATATTACTTATTTAGTGTAAGGTTATACAAACCCAGGGGCCAAAATGCATCCAAATAAAATCACACATGACCAAACCTAACCAAAAGGATGGGGCACTGATGGTCTGTATTTTGCTTTGTGTATAAAAACTGGAGGCAAAAATTGATGACTCCAGTAGTGATTAGGCCAGCAGTAGCTGTTCTAATATTGGTGGCAAACATTACTGATAAATCTGGTTATCATGGGCTACGGGTTACATTTTTGATATTTTTGGCATCTCACTCTAGATGTCGTACCAAATTAAAGCTGAATGTTAACTATAAGTGGCCTGGGGAGATGAGGTGCCCCATTGCAGGTCCACATCATTGTCACACAGAGCTGGTGAATTGTGTCATTGTGTGTGCATACTGTGTAACACAAGGAAGAGAAAGAACATCCCTTGCCTAATTACCATTAGGCAATCAAGTTGGTTTGCTACCTTTAATTTGCAGAAGAATTTCTGCACAATATCCTGCTAAATGCTGTGAAAAATGTCACTGCTCAGTCCAAAAACAAGTGTGTAGAGCAGGGGTGCCCACACTTTTTTAGCTTGGGAACTAGTTTTAAAATTACCAAGTCAAAATGATCTACCAACAATAAAAAATTGGACTTAATAACTCCTGTCCGCGGTAAAGTTTATTTTGAAAGGCAGGGCTCCCTGATCTACTTGTGTTGCCATTGCGATCTACCGGTAGATCTTGATCCACCTGTTGGGCATCCCCGGTTTAGAGTAATTGACTTCCACACAAAACTAGCCTTACTGTATGTGCAGGTGTGTATTTGAAGTGAAGTAAGATCATAGCAAGAAACTTTTAAGACAAGAGATAGGCATCTAGTAGCAAAAAAAAAAAAAAAAATCATGTGGACTGGCAAAGCAGTCATTTGAACTCATAACAAGCTTTCAAGGAGTAAAAACATACAAAGGTCTCTGCAATGGTAATAATTATAGAAAGCCCTGCATCGCAGTGGGATGTACAGAATAACTAGTGGGTAAAGCCTATATTACAGTGCAGCTCTCTGTTGCTATCTGGTCTTGAGGAAAATTTACTCTCAGTATAAAGCTGGCTTCCACTATATGGTTTCCAGAGCCTATGCTGAAAAGTGCAAAGCAATGGGGGGTCCTTGAAGCAGCAGCAAGTATGATGACTTGAGGCACTGCAATCTTTAACTTTCAAGTTGCTAACTTCTAACAAGCTTGCAAGAGTTGTCGAGAGTTTGGACTTTAGCCTGATTTAATTTGCTTTATGCTTGTTCCCAGAACAGGGGTCCAAGCTGTGCCCATGCTATTTAAAACTAAGTACTTATGTGTTCTAAGCAAGGGCATCAAGAAAACATTACGTTTGTAGCCATAGGCATAATGAAGTTCAGATCTTCAATACTGGCAGAGAAATCTCGGCTTAAAAAAAAAAAGTGTAATTTTTATTAAGTTTTCAAATAATAAACAAAATAACAAACATAAAGGAATAAGGTGTAGGTAGACAACCAAGAAACATACGATTAAACTGTAACAATATAATAAACACCAGGGTTAAGTAGCATATAAATAACTCCAATAAAGGGAGGAGAGGATACTAAAAGAATGTAGAACAGATGGTAAATTTATGACAATAATTTAGAGGGATTTCCCAAAGTTACTCCTGAGGGAATATTAGGAGGAGTTACATTGGAAGGGGCTGGATGAAACTTAGCAGTCACATGTTGAAACATATTAGTGGCTGATAGCAGATATGGGTCCCATGGGGCCCAGATTGCTGTAAATTTGTCATATCTATCATAAATCCTGTCTTTAAGGTGTTCCATATGTTGGACTTTTATTCTAGCATATAAGTTCATTAAGCCGTGAAGTGAGGTAGATTTCCAATGTCTAGCAATAAGACACCTGGCTGCAGTGAGTATGTAACACGCCAGTTTTCTATTCAGCTTAGTGAAATTGGAAGTAGGAAGGCCCAGCAGATGAGTAACTTCATCAAGCGATATAGGTACTTCCAGAATCTCTGAGGGAAGGTTGTTGACTTTCACCCAATAGGGCCCTATGAGCGAACAGAACCAGAAAAAATGATACAAAGTGCCAATCTCCATACCACATCTCCAACACATATTGCTTGCATTAGGGAAATTTGCATGCAGTTTTTTTGGAGTAAAATACCACTTCATAGGTATGCATTTTCTTTCTTTTCTTCTATGCATAGTGCAAATTGAGCTCCTACGGGCACTATCCCAAATGATTCTCCAGATTTCAAGAGGTTAACCATGGGGTAATAGTAAAAGGAAAAAATGCATAATGAATACCATACATTGATTATGAAAAAACCTAAGCATCCTCCAGAGGCATTGAAGAAGGAGAGAGAAGGTCAGTATACATGAAAAAACCTAAAAAAGGAAACAGAAAAAACTACAAAAAAAACCAGACATAAAAACGTGGTAGGGGTAGCTGAGAACCCTCGGCAGGGATCACATCCTTGTCCAAAGGTCTATCCAGAAACAAAAAAAAACAGAGACCAAAAACAAGTATTACCAAGGAGGCATTCCCAATGGAAGCATAGGAGGAGGGCGAACAACCAAATTGGCGTCCATCATTAGGGAGAGTATCCCTAGGAGAAAGAGTAAATACAGCCAGAATATCTTTCTAGCAAACGACTCCACCCCCCAGCCTGCAAAATCAAAACCATACATCTAAGTAAATTATCCGGGACCAGGCAAAATAAAGCAAAGCAACGTATAACAAGACTGAAGATCAATACAACTAAACATAGAGCTTGAGAGGACATGTTTGGGAATCATAGGAACACCAAAGGATTCCATCAAGTAAAAGGATATAGGAGTCCTCTTGCTGCATGTAAGACAGTTGTGAAGACAGTGTGTGAAGACTCAGGGCGCAAGGGCGGAAAGGAGCCATTGCAAGGAGAGTGCTTCCTTTTGTGAGCCTCCTGCCATTTCTCAGGAACCGCCTAATGAACTGGGAGAGGGTCCCTTCCCGATATCGAAGGACAGGGCAGTCCAAGATCCGCACAGAATCGTGGAACGTCCTCAGGGTGTCTGAGAGTGCAAGCGAGCTGTCAGACTGAAGGGGTACCCCCATCAATAGGGAATGGAGCGATCACGTAAAGCTGTTGACAGTGGTGGAAGAGCGTGGCAACGCTGGAGGGTGGACCTGGAAACATCAAGGAAAATTTGTAGTTGAGCCACATCAAACTCAAAAGCTCCCATATTTCTGGCTGCCCGCATTATTTCTTCTTTCAAGGGATAGTCCTGCAACCGACAGATAACATCTCGTTGTCTCGAGCGGGGACTCGGTAGTCGTAAAGCTCTGTGCACTCTGTCAAACCGTATAACATCAGCATGAGGACGGCCTAAGATGCCATTGAAGACCGCCTGTATCACCAGAGCAAGGTCGGCCTGTTGGGTGGCTTCTGGGAGGCCACGTACTCGTATATTGTTGCGTCTGGACCTATTTTCAAGGTCCTCCAATTGAAGTTTGAGATCTCTAATTGCAACAGCTTGGGAGGAGGTCTCTTCTTGAAGTTGTAAGGCCTGGGTTTTCATACCTTGTAAGTCATCATCTATTGTTAGGCTTCTTTAACCTCTTGTATCCTGTAGAGCTTTGATTAATCAGGCCTATCGACTCACTGTCAAGGATGGCTTGTTTTATAAATATTGCTTGGTAAAATATGTAAATAGGTAATATCCATATTTTAGGTACAATAAGTTCGTCTTTAACTTATAGCTGTCGTATGCAGGTACAAGACCTCTTACCTCTCAAATAAAATGTTATACTTTAAGAATTATCATTGTTTCTGTTTTCAGTCTCCTATATGTATTGAACTCTGTCAGAGTTACTCAGCAGATTGTCCTGATATTACCCTGGCCTGGTGACAGTGCCAAACCTAATCCTTTCATTCTCTAGTGCCTTTGCCACTCCCTACTTGCTAAGAACAAACATTCATGTCTATGCTGGTATGTACACTCCATATCTGATCACACTCTATCACTTGTTAATGTGTAAATATAGAGGGACAATTGATTTCACTCACATTTTCTATATAAAACCTTTAGAAGTACAAGAGAAGTGCTGTAGTGCCTTGCAGTTAAGGAAGAAAATAGCATTCTGTATTTTTGCACACGTCATTGGTATTTTAGGAATGTCTAAAATCCTTTAGTTGTAATATGTCTGTAGTTTGTATACACAAGCTTCTGAGTTGATTGTCATCTTCATATAACCTAACTTGTTTACTAAGCCCTAAACCAGTTCCAAGCCATTCATCAACACATTAAAAGCAAGCCAAGTCTAAAGCTACGTACACACTTCCAATTATTATCGTCGGAAAACGAACGACGAACGTTCCTGCACGATATACACGAACGATCGTATAGCACCGATCCTGCACATAGAGGTAACGACACGATCGTTCGTAGATATTGTACACACAATAGATACGATCGTTTAAGCGATAGAGGAACTATGTGCACGACAGGAAAGTGAACGGACGTTCGTTCATCACGCATGCTCTGAACATGGACGATCAACGAACGACCGTACACACGAACGATGTTCAACGATCGTCGTCCAATCCGATCCGCCGGTCCGGTCGTTCGTTTCCAGCGACTTTCCTCATTCGTCGGCGTCGTTGGTTACTTTTTTACGAACGATTTTTTGCCCAATCGATCGTTCGTCGTTCGATTGGAACGATAAAAATTGGAAGTGTGTACGCACCTTAAGTAACATAATTGTGGGTTGAACCAATATAAAAGCTTGATAAATTAAATTAAAATTGCATCTATGTCTGCATTTTCTATACCTCCCAGGGGTGTCAAACTCAAATGCACAGTGGGCCAAAATGAAACATTTGGACAAAGCCGCGGGCCAACCTTGATATTTATTGAAAAAATATCTACAATTAAGGAAGGTCGCTAATGAATGTCAACAGAGGAGGGGGCGCTTGTGGGTCCTGATTGACTTGCCAGCAGAGCATTTGTAGTATTGGCAGCGCATGCACTGTCTACTGGCGAGGCAGCTCCAGTAGGCATTTCGTATTTTCTTGTGGGCCAAATATAATTACAGTGCGGGCCAGATTTTCTCCTGTTTGTGTTTGACACCCCTGTTCTATATAGAAGACCAGACGCTCGAACACTTGCATGCCACCGCTGGTTCTTAAAGAACCAACATCTGCACATGTGACAGCTGGTGGCAGTGAAAAATACCAGTCCCACTGTCTGCCACCCCTATTCATTCTCTATGGAGCTGCATGCTGACATTTATTGTCTTCCCAGGAGACAGTGGGTCTGGCTGTGAGGAAGTGGTAAACGTAGCAATTTCACTGCCAATATACATTTAGCCTTGGAATAATTTGACAGTTTTCAGTTAGAGGAAATCATTCTTTTACCCCATCATGCCAGTGCTTATCCTGGTTAAGTAGATATAAACCCATAATATCTTTTTGCATGTTGTCATTTCAGAAGTAATTTTCAATCAATGTAAAACTGAAGCTTTTTAAGTTAAGTGGCATGCCTGCCTTAGTTTTTTGTTCAGGGAGTCATAGTGGCAACACTCTGTCCTGTGTTCAAGTTGCTGTCCTGCATTGTCACCGCGTAACTTCTACTTTTTATTAGCGTTTATAAATAGCAACAATGCAAGCATGTTCCACTGTTGTTACTATCAGGAAATCCACCTTGGTAATGTACACATAATTTGTCACCTAGCAAAAGATTAAAAAAAGGTGAAATCATTATTTTATTCAAAAATTGTTTATAATACAGAGAGTTTTAGCCAGCTAAATTTTATTCATAAAGCTTGTATGTTTTTTTGACATTTTCCATTAAAGTACAAATAATATGCCATTTTTCTTTGTTTCACAGGGTGACTTAGCCAAGAAGAAGATCTATCCAACCTTATGGTAAGTAAATGTTTAAGCTTACCAGACTAGACTGAGGATATCAAGGAGTGAGCTGCTTAGAGCTGTATTGTGTCATATAGACATTATGATTAACACATATTTGCTATATTTTGCCATAGCCAGGAATTATACTCTACAACTAGTTCAAATTTACAACATTCTGGCTCACTTCCCTGCCTTTGGAAAAAGGTGATAATGGTCAGCCATTGTTAAAAAAACAGGCTTGATGTGACATTGAAGACTGTGTCACCTGCATGTGCATTATGGCTAAGGTGTATAAATCACAAAATTGGCTGAACAGAGTTAGAAATCCTTTAGCATTTGAACTGTTTTCAGATAAATATTTTAGCTGTCCATTTACCAGTTTGCCCAGTGTTTCACTATAATGAAGGTATGTAAACATGCAATTGAGTTATTTGGCTTCCTCTCAAAATTGACCTTAGACTGTATTTAAGACATATTACTGAGGTAGGGACATTAGATTGTAAGATTGTTTGAGGGACAGTTAGTAATATGACTATGGACTTTGTAAAGCACTGCGTAATATGTTGGCATATAAAGTATAAATACTGTATACAGGTATTCCCCGGGTTACATACGAGATAGGGACTGTAGGTTTGTTCCTAGGTTGAATTTGTATGTAAGTTGGAACAGGTACATTATTTTAATAAATGCAGTTAGGACAGATGTTTGTCTCAACATAATATTAGGCAGTGTGGTGTCAGTTACTGTATAAAATCCTCACTGTGAGTTAATCAAAAACAAAGCAAAACAAAAAAAAACTTTATGGAGTCTAGACATTCATTAACTTCTGGAGCAAGCTGTGATTTGATATGCAAAAAGAAACAACTGCAGAGTATGTCTTGGTCTTTAAAAAGTTACAAGAGCTTGCAGAACAGCAAAAGACTTCTTCTGCAAGTCATGCAAACTGCCCCTTCCCTCCATCAAGTCTCTGTCCTGCACACAAGCGAGCAAGGTAGCCCCGTTCGTATCTAAAAGTCATCCAGATGTCGGATGTGGTGTCAGTTACTCCTCACTGTGAGTTAATCACAAACAAACAAACAAAAGAAATCTTATGAAGCCTAGACACTCATTAACTTCTAGAGCAAGCTCTCTTGGTCATTAAAGAGTTACAAGAGGTTGCAGAACAGCTCCGCTATTAAGATCACCTGCAACCTCAGCTGTGTTTAGCAAAAGATATCTTATGCAAGTCATGTGATCCCCCCCATCAAGCCTCCGTCCTGCACACTGGCGAGCAGAGAAGCCCTGTTGGTATCTAGGAGTCGTCCATATGTCGAATGTCCTTAACTCAGGGACTACCTGTATATTATTTTTGCTTTGTAGCCTCATTGTAATGCTGCCATGTAAGGTCCTTTTAACCAAGGGACCAAGTATTATGCTATTATGGATAGATACGATATTTTACTTTGTGTTCCTATGTTACAGGTGGCTGTATAGTGATGGACTGCTTCCAGAGGATACGTATATTGTCGGTTTTGCGCGGTCAAAACTCAGCGTACAAGACATCAGAAAACAGAGTGAATCTTACTTCAAGGTGAACTATTTTATTCCATGTGTATAGACACTGGGTAGCCATATAAAAAATGAGCACCCAAAATTCTACTTACAGTACATATAATTACACTGCAAAATAGATCAAATGCATAAAGTAAAGGGTATCCAGGGTATCAAGGTATACCTCAAATGAAGACTGCATGTGCACCAAGTTTGAGCTGCAGAGGTGATGGGGCACGTCTTGTGCTATCCCTTTATGCAGGGGGAAATAGTAGTAGGGAAAGATTTCAGTTAATCTGGGATGTCTGCTGGAGCCATTCATGTACGAAAACAAAAAATGCCCCACTGTGTGATATTTGATAATCATCTATATATGATTAGGCTAAGAATACTGCAACCATTGTAGAAAATTGCAATTTTTTATTCAGTGGTTTATGATCAGACATAATTATGACACCCCTTGTAGTCCAAGTAATGTTTCTTTGACTGTCAGCCACTGACAGTGGTCACACTAAGGTGTGAAAGTACACAAGTTGCATTGCACTCCTGTAAAATTTCAGAGGCATATGTCAGAGAGGGGAGGTGCAATACATGTAAGATATACCCATAAAGTATATGCGGTTTTGTATGGTGCTTTACCATATACCATTTAGTACTACCTTGAATTTACTAAGGCCTGATATAGCAGTTGTATGAGCCAACGTTACAGCTTTAGAACGTACAACTCCACAAATGCTTTAATTTTTCTGTGTTTCTGCTTTTCTGTTGTGCTGCCCAAAAGTCTTCGGAAGCCTAAAACACTGATGGTACTTGACTTTAATGATTAGGAAAATCACACCAGGGCTAATTCATACTGTGCACATACTGTGCCAGCCTCTTCCAGTTAAGAATTTTTGCCTTACTTTCACAGGCTTTGGTCCTTTCTAAACCAGTGAAGTTTTAACATATGATTTGCATACTTGTTCTGCATTCGTGACTTTGAAAATGCTAAAGTCTCTCAAAAATCACAACAGTCAGACAACTGGTCTGTAATGGAAACTTCCATATTTATATGAACAAAATTTTCTGTATGTGTCTTTGTAATTGAGTGGATATCATGTCATGATACACAGTTCTTAATAAGGCTAATGTTAATGCTAAAACCTACAGCATTGTCATTTGGTGTAATTGTGATATTTTTTGTGTAATTTTGGGGTTTGTTTTTTTTGTTTTCTTTGTTTCACAGGCCACAACAAATGATGCAGAGAAGTTAGACTCATTCTTTAAGAGAAATTCCTATGTATCTGGACAATACTCAGATGATGCTTCCTTTAAAGCACTTAACCAGCATTTGCAGTCACTGCCTAATGGGAGTAAAGCTAACCGTTTATTCTATCTGGCAGTGCCACCTAGCGTGTATCATGATGTCACTCGGAACATCAAGTTAACCTGCATGAGCACTGTGTAAGCAATGACTTTCCTGGTCTTTAGTGTGTTTATTTACATAGGTCACATTTTTATAAATTCCTGTAAAATTACTCCTAAACTATCCCATGCATTTGCTTTTTCTGCCTTAAGCTGTCTCTACAAAACAAAAGGTGGTCAGATATGCAGTTATTTTCTGGCTGACAAAAAATCTCTCTTGTCACAGGTTTCTAAACTAAACTTGCTTAGATTACCCAATCCATGGTCAGAGTAGCATGGAAAGCAAGCAAGAATAATCTTATTAAAATCTGCTACAACTTAAAGCAGAACTAAATGTTAAAAATGAAAAAGTATATATAGTATACACTATCCTTGTTACTTGTCATGTTCAAATATTTCTACAGATTGTGTTTTTGTTTTGCATGTCAACTTTCATTTCACCTTTACATCTATTTTTTTTTTTTTTGTAGAATATCTTGTGTTCTATATGTGTTTTGAATTTTTTTTTATTATGTAGTGGTTGGAATCGGGTGATTGTGGAGAAACCCTTTGGGAAGGATTTAGAAAGTTCAAACAAATTATCTGAGCACATTTCTGCTTTGTACCAGGAAAACCAGATCTACCGAATTGACCATTATTTGGGCAAGGAGATGGTACAGAACCTTATGGTACTCAGGTTAGATAAATACACAATCTTCCTACTTGCCTAATGCCTGCCTTTATTGTTTTACTGACCATTGCATGATGAATTTAGATTTGCCAATCGGATATTTGGGCCACTGTGGAACCGAGATCACATTGCTTCAGTAGTTTTGACATTTAAGGAACCATTTGGCACTCAGGGCCGTGGAGGATACTTTGATGAATTTGGAATTATCAGGTAATATTACTAATGTACCTGTGACATATGTTGGACACTACCTGGCTTTTTATTCATCCTTTGTTTCCCTGTTCTCTAGAGATGTGATGCAGAATCATTTGCTACAAATGATGTGCTTGGTAGCAATGGAGAAACCAGTGTCTACCAATTCTGATGATGTGCGTGATGAGAAGGTAATATACCAGATGTGTACTTTATAATAAATCGTACCTTTTTATCACAAGCACCAGGGTCCCATTTTGTCAGTTTCTAAGTTGTCTTTCTTTAAATCTATCTTTGTACAGTCACCTTCCAAATTGGACTCACTAATTCTTTTCTGATCTCTACTCAAAAAAAAACACCTTACTAGACAGACTTTAAAAACCTGTTTTCTATTATCCATGATAATGCTAGGAGGAGATCCCAAGGCAAAAAAGCCACTGTGCCCCCCCCCCCCCCCCAGGCCTGGTCTTTTTTGACTTTTGAATGCCTCAATCCCCCATTTCCAATCCCTAAAGATTCTGGTTAGAAACTACCCATTTGGCAAAATGGGTAGTCTGATGGTGCATGTCTCTCCAGCGCCCCTATAAAATTTCCTATTTCTGTTTCTGAAACCCTCCATAAAGTTTCGTATTCTAGTCTCCACTTGATTTTTTTTGCATTCAAACAATCATGTTGTACACGCCTCCATATATACTATTAGGATATCCACCAACATCCAAACATATGAACAGTCTTCAAAATGTATTACTTAGAGAAGCTTATTTTTTTTCTTGTTTGTCCTTTTTGTAAGTACATCTTTGTTTTTAGCCTATACCAGACTACATCTGGTCTCAGAATTGTAAGGTCTTGTCTACACACTTGGTTGGGCCTTCATTTGGGCTCCATTTAAACCCATAGGCTTGATATTTACCTCATCACCAGAGGCTTTGGGTGGCACATCCACACAATCCTGTGTATAATAAAAAAATTGAGATTGCTGCCAGTGCAATTCTTATTTCTGCTTCCCTAGGACAGTTTTTGCAGTTGTGTACTGCATACAGGTACAGGGCATTAATGTTGTCTTTTGGCCTTTCCACCTCCACCCTAAGTTGACTTGTGTATGTTGTCCTTCTGTAGTCACCATCATAGTTGTGCATACTCTCTGTAAGATGATTCAGAATGTACTGTGGCTCTGATACTGAAAAACTGAAGACTAGACTAGTGTTATGTGCAGTAAGGCATGGCCAGAAAATACACCAATGCAAATACGTAAGATACATAAATACAGTGTGAATATAAGGGCAATGGGTATTCTTTATTGAATCTTGGTGTGCTTTGTGTAATTCTTACAGATATGTACAGCAATCCATAGTGAATCTTTTCTCTGTACATATGTTCCCTTTATCAAAGAAAGATTAGCTATTGCTGCTCCCTCTCTCTTTATATAGGGTGACTGGTCTTGTGTCAGCCTCCATCCTGTAGCTACCTACAGGCATCCTGTAGTGGGTGGGTATGCTTGTTACCTCCTACAACACCACCTTTTTCTTTATGTTTAACACAATTATTTCACTTTTTTGTGTCAATCAGCTTTATTGAGTTTTCAAAGAGAAATAGACAAATATACATAACAAACATTAAAACATGAAACACCGAAATCTTATTAACCCGTAACGGCACTGGCTTCGCATGAGCATAAAATACACATCTTAGATACGGCATGTACTCTGATAAACGTAGCAATAGTCTGTCAAAACCTTCATAAACCAGAATAAAACAAATCAACACAAGTATACAGAAATTAACAGAGATACTCCTAGAAGCATGGAACATAAATAACATTCTCACAATCTTAAGCCGCCTATATCGCTATATACATGTGTAAACATCTTTTAACAAAAAAACAATAATAAAAGAAAAAAAAAACAATACAGCCCAAGGAGGGGGATTGGGAAGGGAAGGGGAAAAGAGAATGTACACCACACAAGGTTGGAGAAAGTATGGAAAAACCCTTAGTACAAAGATAGCGCCCTAACAAATATACGAGAACATTAAGATAAGTACATTTGGAGTCGGGGAGATTCTTTAAACCAATCCCACGTGGACCAAGCTATTTTAAATTGTTCCATTCTATCATCATCTTCCGCCACTAGCATTTCCATATGATTTTTTCAAGTTCGAATACCCAATCAGCTATAGAAGGAGCAACAGGCTGCCTCCACAATCTCGGGATAAGAACTCTAGCTGCGGTAAGAAAGTGCCGTAGGGCACCTCTTTTATTACTTTTAAGCGAGCCCGGGATCATAGATAAAAGAGCCACGTTAGGAGTATTGGGTACTGTAGAGCCGGAGCAGTCTTTGAATATCTGAATAATCACATCCCAGAAACAATGTATCTTTGAGCATTCCCACCAAATATGAAGAATTGTCCCCTTATGCGACAGGCATCGCCAACAGCGATCCGAGTCTGTGGGAAAGATTCTATGCAAATCCACAGGACAACAATACCACCTAGACAAGATTTTATAATTAACCTCCTGGGCTTTACAAGTCAGTGCCAGCTTGTGTGTGAGGGTAAATGATGTTTCCCAGTCGTCTCCAGTTATGAGACCAGCCGAATCCCTTTCCCAATATCTGGTGTATAAAGGGGCTATAGACTCAGGATTTTGTGTGAGTATCTCATATATCCTTGAAACAGTATGGGGAGGGCGATCAGGTGAGCTAACTGCTCGAATTCCATCAAATTTCTGTGTAGTAAGGATGAGTCAGTAAAAGAAGCTACAAAAGACGTTAATTGGTTATACGACAACCAGGATAGCAGCTTACTTCTGTGTGAAAGGTCTAGGGAGGATAAAGGGGGGACCCGCCCATTATAAACTATATCCTTTAGGTGACGGTGTTCAGAGGCGGACCAGGATAAAAATTTGGTAGCCCTCAATGCCAGCGGAAATGCTTGGTTATCGAACACTGGTGTCTTGGGCCCGGGTCTCGTAGACAATTTGCCCGATTTAAGGAGAGTGTCCCAAATACGTAATAAATCCATGGTAAGTGGAGGTATGGGGGAGGTCTGCCGTAATAAAGACCGGTTCACCCATGGCAGAGATCGGAGACTCGCTGGGGACAAAAGTTCTTCCAGCAGCACCCATTCTTTCGACTCCCGACTGTGAAACCAGTCTGTCAGACGCACTAAGTAGGAAACAATATCAGGGGCCCCCACTCCTCCTCTACATTTGGGTTTAACCAATATGCCGAATGCCAATCTGGGGCGCTTCTTATGCCATAGGAATTGTAGAAACAACCTATGTATTTTACGCAGATACGCAGTTGGTAAAAATATGGGGAGTGTTTGGAATATATATAACAATCTGGGGACACTATCCATTTTTAGAGTATTTATGCGAGCGAACCAGGAAAGAGGCAGGGAGTCATATTTCTGAAGGTCGGATTGAATTTTACTATATACATGGGAATATTTAAGTGAGAACAAGGCAGAAGGGTCCGATGGTATCATTATACCCAGATACTTAATGGCAGTAGGACAAATCCGAAAGGACATATTATTCTGGATAGTGGAGATTTCAGCCGAGTTTAAGGTAACATTTAGAAGTTCGGATTTGGAGTAGTTTACCTTGAAATTGCTGAGTGATTCAAATTCCTTCAGTACTGAAGGTATCGTGACGTGAGGGGATGTTATATATAGCAAAAGATCATCTGCATTTAAGGAGAGTTTATAATGGGTATAGTATCGCCTACCTTAATCCCTTTAACATCTGGATTGCGACGCAGGGCTACAGCCAGGTGTTCCATAACTAGGGCATAAAGCAATGGGGAAAGAGGACACCCCTGTCTCGTACCGTTCTTGATTTGGAAAGAATCAGAAAGGGTGCCGTTAACCCACACCGGGGCCCTGGGTGAGGAATACAATGCAGAAATTCTAGAGACCATATTGGGGCCCAGGCCTACTTGACGTAGTGCTGAGTACATAAACTCCCAACAAACCCTATCAAAGGCCTTTTCAGCGTCCATGGACAGTAGGCACATAGGAGTACCTAAAGACTTAGCAAGTTGGGTCAGCAGGATAGTCTTAATAGTATTGTCCCTAGCTTCCCTTCCATAAATGAACCCAGTTTGATCCAGATGAATCAATGAGGGCATATAAGGAGATAACCTATTGGCAATCAATTTAGAAAAAATTTTTGCATCAACATTAATCAACGATATGGGTCTATAATTAGAGCAACCTGTATGGTCTTTGCCAGGCATAGGAAGGACCGTAATATGAGCTTCCAAGCTCTGTGGAGTAAACGGCGCGTCGACGGAGATGGAAGAAAACACCTTGGTCATAAAAGGAACAAGATTAAGGGCGTGGAGTTTAAAAAACCGCAGAGTGAAGCTATCAGGGCCAGGGCTTTTCCCTGTCGGTGTAGCACGTAAAGCGACAGAGACCTCCTCCTCAGAAAACGGGGTCTCCAATTGCGATATCACCTCAGAATCTAACGTCGGAAGGGCTGTTTTGGTTATATAATCTTGTAGGAAGGGTGGACTTACATGGGCAGGACGGATTTGATAGAGATCGGCATAGTAGTTATGAAAAGTTTGCAAGATCTCCTTAGGAATGGATGTCAAGCTGCCATTAGCAGTCTGGATAGACGGAATATAGGTAGCAGAAGTGCTAACAATCGGCCAAGCTAACAATCGGCCACATTTAGCCCCATACTGATAAATTAATTTACGGAAGCGATCCCGATGGCGTTGGTATGCTAGGTCGTACAGCTTCAAAAGGTGGGTCCTAGCAGCAGTCAGTTCTAAAAATACAGCTGGGGCCATGTTTTGTTTATGTAGGCGTTCCAAGGAGCGTATTTTGTCGCTAGTAAGAGTAATGTCCTGCAATCTGATCCTTTTAAGCCGGGTTCCTTGTTGAATTAGGACCCCTCGAACCACCGCCTTCATAGCCTCCCATTGTAAAGGTAGGGGAGTGGGGTCCGAAACATAGTCCCCTAAAAAATTGGTGATTGCTTCTAAAACCGCCTTCGCACAAATAGAGTCCTTAAACAGGGAATCATTACACCTCCATGTCCATTCTCTAGGGCCCATTAGAGGAATCTGGAGTGAGAGGGATACTGAGGAATGATCGGACCAGGGACAAGATTCTATAGAAGTAACAGGGTTCCAATCAAGTACAGAGTGGCTCGCAAGAATATAATCTATACGGGAGTACATATTGTGTGGGTTGGAATTAAAGGTATAATCTTTAGTGGTGGGATGCAGAGTGCGCCACATATCTACTAGTCTAAGATCGTGTAGTCTAGAACGAAGGGAGTTCAATTTGGAATAGGATATCTGGGATTTCCCTGCGGAGGTGTCAATCCGGGGATCCAGAACACAGTTCAGGTCGCCTCCCACTATGATAGATCCCTCGGCAAACCCCTTCAGAGTCGCCAAGTACTGTGTAAGAGCCACAGTGGGTTGATGATTAGGGGCATAAAAGGAGGCCAATGTAAATTTCTTATCCCAGAGAGAAATTTTAAGGATCAGAAATCTGCCCTGTGGATCAGAGCGGGAGTCAAGTATCTGGACAGGCAACGTCTTGTGGAAAGCTATAGAGACCCCCTTAGTTCTAGACTCAGGATTAGAGCTGTGGTGCCAAACAGTGTAATAACGATTGCGGAGAGAGGGGATTCTAGTGGATTGAAAATGTGTCTCCTGCAAAAGTAAAATGTTCACTCTCGCTTTATGTTGGGCATATAGTACTTGAGAGTGCTTGTTCGGGTTTTTCAATCCCTTAACATTGAGGGTGCGGATTTTCAGAACTTGTGATGTTTCTTTTATTAAGGGCATCAAGGGAAGCGGGCCAGGGGAGGGGCACCAGACGGGTGAGACGGGCTAAACCTCAACCGTGGGGTGAAAAACTAGAGCGGGATCCCAAAGATCCCAAATCACCGCCTGGTAAGGCAGTGGGCCTATGTGGGGGAAGTGTCTATGTGCAGCGGGGGGAGGCAAACAGGCAAACATACCATCTGGTCCCACCTGGGGGAACCCACAAAACTAAGAACAACAAAGAATAAGCGGTCCCTTGGCATTCGCCCAGAATACTAAACAGTCCCATAATCAGGATGACTAAGGTGTGGAGCATATATCAAAAGACATCAACATAGAATAAGCAATTCACTATATTCCTGCCAAAATAGTCCGAGGAAACAGGGATACAACATCCCAGGTTCCATAAAAGGGCCAACTGGGGGGGGCGGGAGCAAAATAGCCTGCATACCGCCCAGCGGGCCCTAGACAGAATTAAACACAGGATCTAGAGGGCATTCAAGAATAGCAATCCAACTAACAGCAGAATCTGCAGCAATAACATTAGATAAATAACGCTCAACATAGCTACCAATACATGGAAAGTCCCACTGTGAAGGAAAAACGGCTTGCACAGGGTCAGATGTAGTCCGATGATGCTTGGCAGCACAGGAACATGAAACTCCATTCAAAAACAAACTGTGCTCTCGACCAGGCACGGCAGGTGATAGAACAGTTTGAGGACAGAGGTAGTCCAGTGGTGTTTAGTAGCCTAAGAAACACAAAGGGGTAAGGATGAAAGGTAGAAATTCCAGGAACAATGGTGAAGGTATCCTGTGATCCAATAAGAATTTTTGGCGATGCCGATTCAATTGGCTAGGTTGTGGAAGGAGGAGAAGAAGAGAGATGACCTACCGAGGTGCTTGGAGAACTATCAGGTGGAGGTCGTGGAGGAGCTTGTGATGGCGCTGGTTTGTTGTTGAGGAGCGAAGTCGCCGTGGGACAATCAGGTAATATGATGTCGGGAAGATGCAAATCCCGTACAATGTGAGGCAGGTCAGATGGCTCACGAAGAACGAGGGTTCTACCTCCAGATCTGATGATGAGGTGGAAGGGAAATCCCCATCTGTATGGGATGTTCCGTTCACGAAGAACTGTCAAAAGCCGTTTAAGAGCCCTGCGAAGATCCAATGTATGTCGGTCAGGTAGCAGTTGTATCTGAGCCCCAGCGTATTCAATATTTGTGGATTCTCTGGCTTTTTTCATAATGTCTTCCCTGGTTCTGTAGAAATGAATCCGACAGATAACATCTCTAGGGCGTTGCGGATTTGTGCTGCGCGGGCCCAGAGTCCTATGTATCCGATCTATCTCTATATCAACATCAGATGAGACCGCTAGGAGCTTAGCAAATATAGAGTAGGCAGCTGCGGGCAATTCTGAATTCGGTATGGTTTCAGGTAGACCCCGTATACGAATGTTATTCCGCCTGTTGCGGTTTTCAGCGTCATCATGCAACAGATACAACATATTAATTTGTGCCTCATGGCGTTCCAAAATAGCCGCGTGGGATGTTACTTGTGAAGAAAGATCAGCACATTGGGTTTGTAGAGCTGTGGTGGCACTAGTAACTTGTTGAACAGACTCTGCCTTGCAGCTCGCTTCTAAGCGCCCTATACTGTGTTCCAGATCTTGCTTGGTGGGTAAGGCACGTAAGTGGGCCTTCCAGTCCCACTCCTCTTCGACATCTCTGTTAGCTGGGCTATGGTTTAAAGAAGCTTCTAAAGAGGGCATCATGCAGGGGCTAAGAATGGGAGAGTCGGGGTGTACCTCTTGTGGAGAAGTTGTGGAGGCCTCTGGACCTGGAACTGATGAGTCCTGCTGCAGTCCGGTCTTTAGTTGAGTGCAACGCACTGACGGTGCCTGCCCATCGGATGCCGGTAAAAATCGAGCCGCCGGCTTTGGGGCCTTGTCGCGGTGCCCGCGGCCTCCCGCAGGGAAGAAGCCAGTGATTTCTTCGGTGGAGGGATCGCCCCCTCCGGGTCATCCCTTCTGTACCCCCTTCGGTTTAGGACCCATTAGAGCCGTGTAAGAGGCGCTGTAGCGCTGACACAAGTGGGAATCTCCAGGCGGGACATGGAGCTTAGGAAAGCAGCGTCCTACTCTGCCACCATCAGGCCACGCCCCCCATTATTTCACTTTTTGTTTTACAAGGAAGTAACTGGTTTTGCAAAAGCATTTAGTGTATATAAAGTAAATTTACCTATATATACTCTGAAGCTGTTGTAGAAAGTATTTGACTTAAAGTTTTGTGCCCAGGGTTTAGCTGAACAGTGAACATTTTTCTTTTGCAGGTCAAAGTCTTAAAGTGTGTTCCTGAGTTGACCCTTGACAATATTGTTTTGGGACAATACGTTGGGGATTCAGTAGGAAAAGGAGAAGCCCAAATGGGCTATCTAGATGACCCCACAGTACCTAAAGGATCTCACACCCCAACTTTTGCCACAGCTATTTTATATGTACAGAACGAACGATGGGATGGTAAGAGATTATTCTGTTCCATATGTCTTTTAGTGTCACTACTTGAGACCTTCATCTTATTGAGATCTTATCTTATAAAGTCTCTGTGCAAAATTATACTTTTACAGCAGGTTAGTTGACCTGAGGCATGTTTGCTCTTAAATTCAAATATCACACGCTTCATTAGGATTTGGAACACATTTATGACAATTGATTGTTATACTCCAGGTGTCCCGTTCATTATGCGCTGCGGGAAGGCCCTGAATGAGAGGAAGGCAGAGGTGAGGCTGCAGTTTCGGGATGTTCCAGGGGACATTTTCCAAGGACAGTGTAAGAGGAATGAGCTGGTAATTCGAGTGCAGCCTGATGAAGCTGTTTACACCAAGATGATGACCAAGAAGCCAGGGATGTTCTTTAATCCAGAGGAATCTGAGCTGGACCTGACCTATGGGAACAGATACAAGGTATCCACAGGGTGGTCACCTAACAAAGTGCTTTTATTTGGTGGGTCTCATATATATATATTTTTATAAAAAAGGACACATAGGGTGTTGGCAATTGTAGCAGCAATGAATTATTACTAACCTCAGTATTTTCCATGATATATATATATATATATATTGTGAGATCACCCGTAGCAACAGGGGGTGTTTCAAACAGGAAACAGGGCCAGCAGGTTAAAAGTGCATCAAGGGTTTTATTCACTAATACTATTTTCAAACAAAAAAAGCAGGCAAAATAAACAAACAGCAAAATAAAGCCTGGCCACTTGGCCTCTAACTAACTGTTAGATCCCTTTACTAACAATCCTGCCCAACCTAGTGCTGCACAGGACTCTTAAGGTCCTAACCATACAGCTTTTCCAAAATTAATTTGTGTCCTTACTCACAGTTCACCTTGGCCCTCCACCCAGGTCACCAGCCAAGAACAGAGACGCAGGAAAGAGCAGGCTGGGAGTTTTTATCCACAGCCTAATTTACAAGATGGGTTTCAGCTGAGACAATTACATTTGATCATCCCCAAGCCTCTTTAGCTCCCACATCTGGCCAAGAAGCTCATTGTCATTTAGCCTGGTACTTTAGCAACCCCTTCAGGTCAAAAGGAAAACTGTCCGATTACACAGAAAAATACTCTGCATATAACCTGTATTTAGGGCAAATGTACCTATCATCCTGGATGAAACCCTGGATCTTCGTTGGCCAGCTGGTGCAAAATTTACACACTACCACAAAATTTGTTTGAGGAAATCACCTTGGGACTTTAAAGGCATTGTATTAATATTTATTAGATCAGATACCACATAATTATATATAAATTTCATTTATTAGGAAACATTATTTAAAAAAACAATCATAAAACAACGATTAATAACATCATTACAGGTATAGATCTAGGTTGGATCTCAGGCGTAAACAAGTTTGGCGCGTTTTGCGGAACGAACGTCCGCTTCCTCAGAAACAAAATCACAAATAGTCCTCACATTGGTTCAAATTAGAACATCCAGATTGACAACAGAATCCTTCCCTCAGATGTTAACACATGCAGGTCATATCAGCAGACAGAGGATGGAAGAGGCTGTACAATGTAAATCTCAAACCAGGTGTGCACTAATCCTGTGAGTAAGGTTCATTCCTTTTTAATCTCCCTGCTATTGCTAAGTCGAAAGATTAATGTTCGTTTTGTGTGGAATCAGATCCAACCTTCCAAAGAGACTGCACTAGACTCCACACTCATGTGTGGATTGTGACAGTGGTTCCTTAAGACTCACAAGTTGTTTCAGGGGCTTTTCCCATTTTAAAAAAATTTAGAAAGATGGATTTAGGCCATCAAGCAGAGAGAAATCTCCTGCCCATTTAGGTCAGTCTGCATATCTCTCTGCCATTGAAGTATGCTGGGTGTGTGGCACCTTGCCCTTGAAACGTATATCTGCATCTTGCTATAAAGAAGCAAATGAAGGAAGCACAACCAAGCCATGTATTATGTCTGTGCAAGATATTTCCCTGCCTGCCTCTCAAGTACTATCTGTTCAACAAAGGGATAAAAGCTCTGAAAAAAAGCATCTCAGAAAGGCAAGACACCTGGCTTCTCCCAGTCCTATTCGTCGATCCTCTAGAAGAGCATGAGGTGAAAAAGAAAGTTCACCCTGTGAAAATACTAATAGAAAGAGGTCACTCTCATTCCAGAAGCAAATCAGTGGAGCACCCAGAAATTAAATCATGTTTGGCATGTGGCGCAAGAGCATTACCATCTAAGCGTGTGCGTGCTGTATTCTTTAAAGAAGCAGGCTGAGATTAAGAATGTGAATCAAGGCTAGTAAAAAGTTATCCTACATATTAGAATTCCAATTATTTTCCATTAAGGATCCTCGGAGTCACTGACTAGATGGAGACTTGAAGCAAATCTACACCACAACAGGTCTGGTTGTTGCCCAGCATTAGTATTAGGATTGGTGTCACGTTGTTGGGGGCAGATAAACAGGTCCTGTATGCTGGCCAGATACTATTTGGAAAAAGGTATACTGAGGATCACAGGGGGGCAGGTTTCCAGGGTGTGGCATAGGCATCAGTAGCTCTTTTACATACCCATGCAGAAGGCAAGAAATTTCCTGTAAAGAAATTTGTTAACCCTTAGTAAATTGAACCGAAAAACCCTAGGTTCTGCAGTCAGATAGTCAAGAGGAGTCTTTTGAGGATGTATCTATCTAGATGTTAAAGATAGAAACAAGTTTGTCCAGTTTCCGACATTTGGAAAAGCACGCGGACACCCTTGGTGATTTCAGTCAGGTGACAAGGTGACCTGATAGAGTTTTTGTCAGGCTCTCTGAGATCCTGGTACATTGAGACAACAGTTCCAAGAGATTCATAGACGTGCAGTGCGCTTCTCTCATATGTGCAAGGAATGGGACAAGCAGTGGTGCTGCTATCAATAGGAGAGGATGAAAGAGGATTCTACTCAATCTTTTCATAATAAATGACCTCTCATGGGTTTAGGTCAATTCTAGACCTGAAGGATTTAAATCCTTTTTACACTACAAGGTTTTGTATGATAATCTTGCAGATGACCTTCTCAGTTATTTGTTTGGCTCATTGGATAATTTCAATAGATCTAGCAGAAGCTTACAGGCCTGTCCCAATTGGGGAATCCCACCAGACATTCTTCCTGTCTGAGATGTTTCAGACAGTTTTGGCCTATGTCGCTACTTGAACAACTTTGCTGACAATATCCAAAACCAAGTTGGAGAGTTACAAGAAGACAATTATGCAAACGCTGACTCTGGTGATCAGTGGATTTGAAAGAAGAAATCCTTGACTTACTGTGACCATGACAAGCAAAGTTTTAGTACTATGCACCCTCTTGGGAAGGAGTCAGATTGCACCTATCTTCCGGAAATGTATATGCATCTATCAGCCTCTCTAGCAGTTCTTTATGGAACATAGTAGTATCTGTGACAGATTTTGCATTCCAGGGTTTTTAAAACCATGTGGTATGCTTATATCGTGAGAACTTGATTCTGTTGCAGGAAGTCAAGAGACATGCAACTAGAGAAGGGACAACCTTATAGACTTCATTTACAGAAGTATCTACGGAAGTGATTTGTAAATAACCAGTTGTTTAGCTTTATAGGTTGGAGCCTCAGCCACCTTGGGGCTTCCACTTGACAAGTGGCTCTTTCTAAAGAGTAACTTTCTTTCCCTGCCATTGTTTGTTGTTTTCTTCCCTCCCTTTATGTTATTGCTTGCTACATCCCATGTGTACATGCTGTCAGGAGGAGTGTCAGGAACATGGAAAATTGTTGTCATACTTACCTGTATTTTTCCTTTCCTGTAAACTCCTCCTGACAGCATGTTTCCCTACCTTATCCTGTCACGAGCTTGTTACAGAACACCTGTAAAGGAGAGGGAGGTTTATTGCTTTGGTAAAGTGGTCCTGTGGAGAGCAAGGGGCGGAGATTACCCATTTGTACATGCTGTCAGGAGGAGTTTACAGGAAAGGAAAATTACAGGTAAGACAGGTAAGTATGACATACTATTATAATATATAAATATCCCCTATTTATTGTTCAGCACTGCGTAATATGTTGGCACTATATAAATCCTGAATAATAATCTTAATATATAATATACCGGTATATCTGTGCACATAAAGCAAAAAAAGCACATGATTGTTCCCAGAAATACTTTTTTTTTTACCTAACCTAAAGTATAACTCCAGATGTGTTTTTTTTTTTTTTTTTTTTACATTTTTCATAGAGAAAGAAGGATTAGAACCTCTGTTTTTAGCTGTTTGAAGACTTATTCAGAATATTTCCCTTCGGAAGGTTATCATCCAGAAACTTTGGAAAGATTTCCATTAGGGACACAAAATAAAAATGTAAAAGGGATAGTGTAGCTTTCCCAGCATTTTTCCAGTTCTTTGTTTAGCAGTAACATGTTATAAAAGAAGTTCTACAATTCCAACAAAGAATATCTGAAATTACTTCTGTCATGAGCTGCAGATACATGTGTTCTTAAAGTACCAAAACAAATATCCATGCCAGAGAATTTCTGTGGTGACACAGCACTGCTTTTAGTGATTTTATTTATTCATTTTTGTTTGTGGTATTCTTACAGGATGTGAAGTTACCTGATGCTTATGAGAGGCTAATTCTGGATGTATTCTGTGGGAGTCAGATGCACTTTGTGCGCAGGTAGGTCTTTGTCTATGTAACCGAAAGGTAGGTGGATGAATCTTTACTCATAACTGTTTCCCATCTTTGTTTTAGTGATGAGCTAAAGGAAGCCTGGAGAATCTTTACTCCCATTCTTCACAAATTGGAAAAAGAGAAGATCAAACCCTTGCCTTACAAATATGGGAGGTGAGAAAGGCAATCACACTGGAAAATAAATCACATGAGAAAGGAGAAATAAGCCTTTCTGTTCCAAATGTATGTAAAGGATACAGTTAACACTAAAAAAGAGAATTACAAATGCAATAGTAAATCTAACAAGTTTTAGTGTAGACATACCAAGAGTATCCGTATCCAACCCACAGTTATAATAAATTGGGCAAATGATTGTATAAACATAATATTTTATATTTTTAGATACTGTAGGTAAGGATTACACCTCTTTTCAGGTATGTATTGTTCTGTGTTTTGCATTAGAGATTCACTATTTACTTGGCCTGCTCACCATTGGCACTGAGATATAAAGCAAGGGGAAACTTTTAGAGTTATTAGCAGAGCAAAAAGAAGTCCTCCAGTGGAGATGCCTGTGCCAGTGGAATTTATTCGCTGTACTTTGCAGAGATTTCCACTGATTTCCTGTTTAATCTCTAGGACAGAAAGAGAAGAGATATCTCCCCAGCAGGACACAGACCGCAAAAAAATAACTTGACAAAGGGTTTAAACCTTCCATAGTGGGCAAGTAATTATGTCCAGTATGTCAAGATATGTGGTTTCACAGGCTTGTCTCCCTCTTCTTTTCAAGGTCTTCTGCTAGTCACATGTTGTTGATGCAAATAACTACTGTTCTGTATTAAAAACCTTTATGGCCAATATTGTAGCTAAGGCTACTATTCGTTCGTGACCATTATTGTTCTTTTTTCCACATCTCAAACCTTCAAACTTTGAAGGACAGCCAGGCAGCAAAATTTTCTTAGAAGGAGCTTGGTGTGGTAGCCCTGTTTTTTCTTGCAGTATTTCTTTAGGGGTAAAACCATGTTGTACTAGATAATAGAAGGGGGAGAGAATGTGTGGTCACAAGGTTTACAGACAACAGAGATATTAATTTGTGGAAAACCCCAATGTGTTCAAAGGCCTCCATCAAGAGGTGTATATTGTATGTTACACATTGTATGAGCGCCTCTGGAGCACTGTAAATTTATATTTGATTGCACATTGTCTCTTATCTGACTCTGACCATGTTCTTTTTTCAGCCGGGGCCCTGCAGAAAGTGATGTGTTGATGCAAAATGTTGGCTTCCGTTATGAAGGAACATACAAATGGGTGAATCCCAATAAACTGTGACCACCATCCTGCACAATAGACCACAACCTTGGGAATCCTAGGGGACCAAAGCACAATTTCTCCTGTGCTGACTTCTCGGCTTACACACTATTCTAATTACATGTTAAACTGTCACTTTTCAGCGATAGGGCAGCTGTGCTTTAACAGGTTTACATTTCATCAATCTGTTTTTTCTTTTCTATACGTATATATATATAGTCCTGTTGGTTTTTTTGTTTTGTTTTTTGCTTTATATAAGAGTAGGACGAACTGAAAACTCTTAGAATATCTGTCTAATTAGGTATTTCCCTTTATTTTGGAGAGATTGTCTTCAACTTCCCATTGAACCGCCACGACAGAAAGTAAACGTAAACAGGACACAGCAAAAAAAAAGGATTGGATTTTACCATTTCCCATGTGTTACCAAAACTAAAAACAAATGTTTTAACTATATGTACACTTAATGGCTGATATACACAGAGATGCAGCCTGATACCAGCTTCAGGTCCAGAGTAGCACCTTTGGCATGTACTCACAGTCTACTAATTCTAAGTGGTATACAGCTTATAGTTCTCATGCACTACAGCACAGTTCAGTACTCCTCTGTGCAGGCTGTCAGCTCAAAGAAGATTCATCTGCATTGAATGGTTTGTGGGTGTACAATTGACTGCTTTATAAATATTCCCCTAGTTTTTATCGTTTGGTTAAGAGACTCTTGACTCTTAAGTCACTTTAAGAATAATAAAAGCTGCTGTCCGATTTGAAGTGCAAGTACCTAGTGATGGATGCTCCATCCTGCAATAGTGTTCAGCATCCTCCACTTCACCTGCATGTCAGACACATTTGATTTGATTCTGGTAAAACTTTAGCACTTGATATTATTACTGAAGCATGCTTGCCCTCTTCTGTCTTGTACACATTCCTGTTGGACAGAGGTTCCACCTATCATAGTGACAGAGCCTTTTTCTTTACAGGTTACCATAAAGGTTTTTGCATCTCTATGCCCAGCTGTGCTATCACCTTTATGAGGCATCAAGCTACAGCTGTGTGTCTGTCCCCAAAACTGTCTCACTCTACAGAGATCTGAAATCATAATTAACCCTGTTTAGAATTGTGCTCTCATAATAGCAGCCTCATTTGCAGGTTTTGGTGGTTACATGATTTGTTGTAGTGTTTATGTGTTTAATTTGCCTTTATTTTGATATTTCTGAATTAGTAAATACTTTAACGCACACAAAATTTTGTTGACTTTTCTTTTTTTCCATTTCCAAAGTGCCTTTGAACCCGTGTCCAAAGTATAACACTGGGGAACAAATTTTTTGCTGAGTTAGATCTTACACTTGTTTTTTACTAGTTTTTGGGTGGTAAATTCAGAAATGACCCCAGTTTTTTGCTATCACATCCAATTTTTACGATACAGGGTACCCTCCATTTTTGTCAAAAAACATACAAATTTTACATACAGTGAAAAAATAATGAATTAACTTGAATGTACTGTTTATTTTAATTTTTTTTGTTCATACAAAGGACTTATTTTTAATCTGTCACCTTTTTTTTTACAAAAAAAAAATGAAAATTAATCGGTCAAGTGGTTAAGGTAAAAATTTATGCTTATAGCTTTTCCTGGAGTGTTCAGTGTTAGGACAATCCGGCCAGATGCTCCAACAATAGTCAGCCAATATATGTACATCCCATCTACCCTGATACCGTCCCTCCATGACCTTCAAATCTTGGTGAAATCATTCACCTTGCTTATCAGTGACTGCACCCAGGTTTTTCTTGGTAGTTAGAAAGATGGCTATGCAGAAAATGCACCTAGATGCTCATAAGGCAACTAAGCATTTTGTAGCTCTCCAAGAGTTTTTGGGTGATTTCTGTGTAAATATTTCCTTTCCTAAGTCCTTGACAATGGCTTTGAATGATAACCAAGCATTCTTTTTGACTTTTGACATTGTCCTGATGTTCATCAAACACACCGGCCTTTGTTTTTTCAAATGACAGGCTAGGAAATGCCAAAATGAAGTACTTGAAACTTCATTGGCAAAGCTCTCTTTCAGTGGCAAAGCTTTAACAAACTGCTTCATCAGACCCAGTTTCATGTGCAGAGGCGGGAATATAATAATCTTTCTATCAACAAGTGGCTCATGTAGAATGTTTGGATCACCTGGTTTTAGGGCAGATCTTGGAGGCCAATTTCTTTTCAGCCCAATGCCTCTCAGGAGCTGTGCTGTCCCACATGCACAGATAACAGGGATACTTGGTGTATTCGTGTTGCTGACCAAGAAGGAAGCATACCATTTTAGGGTCAACACAGATGACCCAATTGTATTGGTGAATTTGCTACAACTCAATGACTCTCTGTATGTCTACATATTCTTCACAAAGAGAAACTGAATGGCCAATTGGGACTGACCCAAATATATTGCCATTGTAAAGGAGGACACACTTTAAGCTCCGCTTAGAGCTATCAATGCATATTCGCCTTTCAGTTGAGTTATAGATTGGAATTCCCAATTCCTCCATTAAACCAGATATGTTATGGCAATACACAAAGCCAATGTCAGTTCTAAAGTACTGGAGAAATGCAATTTGCCTGGTACGAAAGTACAATACCTTCGTTCCCTTTTCAAGTACGTTTTTCTCATGCATTCTTAATGCTAGGAGTTCTGAAGTCTTCTTCGATAGTCCCAAATCATGTGCCAAATCACTCAACTCATGCTGAATAAATCCCCTTATGAACAGAGTCCTCTTCAATTTCTAACTCTTCATCATTGTTGTCACCTAGTTCATCACCATAATCATGTTCTTCAAGCAAGGGTAGTGTAATGAAAACTGGCACTGGGATTTCATCTGAATAAGCCACTGGGCGTATAGCCGATGGTAGACTAGGATTCTCTGTTACATTTATTTTTCTTGGTATATCCTGAAGTTTTCACTATACTAAAGTAACAGTCACTGAAATGATATCCTGGCTCTCGCTAAATCAAAGTTATACCAAATGGCATCTTATCACGTGTTCCCTTTGTCCACATCCGTAAACCCTCAACACACTGTTTGCACACCCTATGAGGGGCCCAAGACTTCTCTTGATCACCAATTTAACTTTAATATATGCCAAATAGGCTTGCTCTACAAATGTGCTGATGTTCGCCCTTTGACTGAAAATGGTGAAACTGCCACAGATGTAACAAGACGAATCAGGGTTGTTTAGGCACTTACGACGAGAAACAGCAGAAGCCGGACATGATCTGAAAGAAAGGAAATACATGTACAAGTAGAAAAATACATTTTGCTTATTCACTAAGTAGAGCACAACCTCTGACCACACTGTCTTGCGTGTAAGTGAATAGCCTATACAAATCCATGCTACAGTAATCGCAGTATAAGCAGTTGAGAAAAAAAACATCAAAAGTGAATCATCAAAACAATGACTCCCCCCTCAACAGACAAAAGGAACTGAAAAGCAAACTTCTCTGCTGTCTCTTTAGTTAACCCATGGTGCTCTGGGACAACAGATATCAAAACAATTTTAAATCAAGTTTTAAATAAAGTAGTGAAATTCTGAGCACACATTGTGTGAAAAATGTATTTTTCATGTGTTTTCAATAGCAGTGACCAAATCTCTAATACAGTATGTATACTACATGTCAGATTCATTGCTTGTAAAGCAGTGCCTATATACTACGCAAAAAAAAAAAAAAAAAACAGATCTTACAGATCAGCAATCCTCTTCTCTCTGTGGGAAAGCAATGCTTAACGCCCGTTAAAATTTTTTATCAGTTCCAGACTCTTTTAGGTAGTTAGGAGCTAATTTTAATTTTTTGTTATTTTGGTCACTGCCACTGCTGGGGTAAAACCTGTGAGGCAAAGAAACTGATTGGTGTGACCAGGGTACATGAGCCTGCCAGTAACTGAAGGGAACCCTAGCTTGTTAAAATGTTAGAATTACTCCCAAATGTTTCTATTAGGGTTAGAAAAAATTAAGTTAACTTTAGACAATGTTTATACTAGTATTGATTGATACTTTATGAATTTTATATAAAATTGGAAAGCTGTTTTGTGCCACCTGGCTGTAATATAATTTTGCAACGGTCCATAACACTTACATAAAACGTTTATCACTCTAAGTGATTATATAAAGCAGTGAACCAGAAATTCCTTTTTGGGAATCAAATACTGCCATTAAAACACATGGACCTAGAAGATTCTTATGAGGGAATATCTGATTCCCTGTTTTCTAAATTGAGTCTTATGTGTATTACACATTTTCTCAAGCTATGAACTCTGGGCATGGAAGGTTCTGAATTAGGATTAAATAATGAACATTTTCACATGAGGTTGGTAGATGTGATGCAAGAGAGGTCGTGCTACATTTGGAACTCTAGGCATACACCATAAAAATGGATATATGTTTACTGTTTTACTTCCCACATTATTTGTAATCATGGTCAGAAAAATATATGTGTTTAGTTTTTGGATTGGAGACTAAAATGTCTTTAGTCGAACCTATATTCTTTTTTCAACCTAACCACAACACTCCTGTTATTCAAGATTTTAGTTTTCATCTCCATATAAACACCTGTTTTGAGCTTGGAGCATAAATCCAGTTGGTTCATATACCTTTTACAATCTATTCGGAGTAACAGAGCAGTCAACTGGATGTGACACATTATGCTCCTTCCCTCACCTACTCTTGTGCTTCAACCTTAATCATTAAAGCAGTTAAAAATGTAAAGCCTATGTGCAAAATATAGTAAACCTCAGCAGCTAATTCGGGGACAATAAAACAGTTTACAGCAGGGATGGAATCCAAGCGTTTCTTATTCTGAAGTTCTCAGTTCATGTGCTAAGTACAAAGTTGATAAGAAGAGAAAGCAAGGTAACAGAGAGATGAGCCCATTACTGTGCTCTGCTCTTTCACTATTCAGTCACAAGCTTGGGCAGGTCTAAACTCGCATTGGGCTCAGAGGACAGCAAGAAAGGTTGGCCATCAGAAGCAGGGCTGTGGAGTCAAATACAAGGAGTTGGAGGCAATTTTGGGTACCTTGGATTCGGAGTCGTAAAAATGTGCCAACTCCGACACCTGATAAATTTAAGTTATAATGAAAAGCAAGTTCAAATGTCCTATTTCACAAACAATAGTCATAATTAGGTACTTCTCTGATGTACGAATAAAGCCCAGTGCATAGTTGTATTTCTACTAGTGTGAAGTTCAGCTGAGCTAATATACCTGACATTCACATTATTGCAATCTTGGAGAACTTTTGTTTTTGTTCATGTAGTTAAGCTTTGTTTTTGTTTTAAAACTACCAAAGAATGTGGTTCATATTTGTAAACTGGTAAAGTTCCTGTTCCTGATTTTATTGCATGCTATGCTACTACTTTATAGCCACTTGATAAAAACAATAAATAAAACCTTATTGTTTTCATTTTTTTGTCTTTTGTTTAAACTGGCCAATGTAGTAAAGCATCAGCTTCCTAGCCAGTAGTTCTGTGATTAAATGGCTTGTATGTTGCCTTCCTTTAATCAACATGGAAAATACATTAGCATATTACAGGGTTTCTCATTTTATCTTCACACTTTAGCATTTAAACTTCACACTTTTGCAACCAAACTTCACAAAAAAAAATTTTCACCCATGTCAAAAAAAATCTTTTGCATTCAAACTTCACAAAAAAATTTGGACCCTCTAATTTTTCATTAATCAATACATTTATTAAAATTTTTAATATAACAATATTTTTACCATAAAAGTTTTTCTCATAAAACATTAAATAAAAATATGTAATAATTAAATGATTTATTATTCATTAATGCTTTCTTCTCTTAGGTATTTAGGCCAAAAGCTAAACATTTTTGTAAAATAATGTGAGCAATGGTGTTGGTCGAATAGCTCACTATTCAAATGACCGGTATTCGGTCGAATAATGCATAAATATTCGGGTGATCAAACGTCGAATTTGAACTCCAATAAAGTCAATGGGGGGAAAAATTTGGGTTGTTTTTCGAGACTGGAGCTTCTACAGCCTATAAATACATTTAAAAAGACATGTCAAGACTCCCCCAGCTCTGCACAACACTGTACAATGTAAAAAAAATGTTTTCTGTTGCTGGCAAGGCCATTTTATGGGGTGGCCAAAGGGAACATGCCGGATTTTATACGGTCTCCGAGTAGAGGCAGAGAGGGGCACCAGGGGATTCCTCTTGTCCAAAAATTACCCACCAGGTTTCACCTCTCCATTACAAGCCATGTACAGACTTCAGAGTACAGACAGAGCTCTCTGAGGGGGGTCTTTCAGTCAAAAAATTAGCCAGCTACACAGCTCTGTTATAAGTTACAAGTGACTGGTGGCAGCAGCAGGAGGAGGAGGCGATGGGCACTGAGACGGAGTGGGGACCGCATTGGTAACTGGCATCTAGAGCTGGATGTAGTGCATCATCAATGCCACCTAGATGGCTGTAATGCTATATTTATGAATGGAGTACTAACAGGTGGCAACAGCAGAAGGAGGAGGCGGTGGGCCCTGGGATGGATCGTGGACAGCATTGGTAACTGGCATCCGGGGCTGGGTACTGGGCAGGCGGCATCAGTTACAGCATGAGGAGGAGGCGGTGGGCCCTGAGAAGGAGCAAGGACGGCATTGGAGGTTGAGGCCATCACCTATATGGACAGTGTAGAAGCTGTAGCTATTGAAGACATGAATGGATAAATGAGATTCCAATCTGTCCCTACCTACTATGTAGTGAAACCACATGAAACGGAACGGGCTTGGGGGATCAGTGGGGAAAGAAGACCCTGTTGAGCTTGAGTCTCAGCACCTCGGTGAGCTGAATAAACAGGTTGTCCAGGTTGGTTTTTCAAACTGGCTCCAAAAGGCTGCTGCTTCCTTGTACTGTATTGGTGTAGTCCATAAATCTAGTGTACTCAGAGTGTTTCACTGTTAGATAGATAAATACCGTATTTTTTGCCGTATAAGACGCACTTTTTCTTCCCCAAAACTGGGGGGGAAAAGTTGGTGCGTCCTATACGACAAATGTGTTATAAAATAATTGAAATAAGATACTCACCCGATACCCGATCCTGCGTGTGTCTCTTCTCCTCTCTGCAGCAGCGTGTGTCTCTTCTCCTCTGTGGCAGCGCTTGTCTCCTCCTGGCTGCAGTAAAAGAAGCCGGCACAGCACCCCCTGCTGTTCCCTGTCCTAACTGCCGTACAGTGGAAAAAAAGCACAGAGTGATCAGAAGGGGACTTCAAGATGCTCAGTTGTTTCAGTCATCTGACGAAGAGAGTCAGTTCACAGGCTTTCCCCCCACTTACTTTTCACCAGAACACTCTGAGCCAAACAAGCCAATTCAAACTGGCCCCAAAAGGCAACTGCTTCCTTTCGGCACATACAGGGAAACGCTCTCTTCTGATGATGATGATGATGATGTCCTTGATCCGACATGGGGCGAACAAGGCGATCATCATAGGCAGGAAGAAGAGGAGGAGGAGGAAGAAGAAGAGGTTGCAGAGCGCCCTCAAAGGGGGAGAGGGAGGAAGAGGGTAAAAGCTGCCCACACTCTGCATTCTTCACTTACCAGTGAGGCAAGTCATAATCATCTATCGTCGGAAGCTGCCTGTCACCACAGCTTTGCCTCAACAACCGCAGACCGCCACCACGAGCACCAGCTCCAGAGCACCTTTCAGCCCAGTTACCGTATTTTTTGCCGTATAAGACGCACTTTTGCTTCCCCAAAACTGGGGGGGAAAAGTTAGTGCGTCCTATACGACAAATGTGTTCTAAAATAATTAAAATAATATACTCACCCGATACCCGATCCCGCGTGTGTCTCTGGCTGCATGCAGCATCTGTCTCTTTTCTCCTCTGCCAGCATCGTGTCTTTCCTGTCTGTAAAGCAGAGCGAAAGAAGCTGGCACAGCGCCACCTGCTGTTCCCTGTCCTAACTGCCGTACAGTGGAAAAAAAGCGATCAGAAGGGGAATTTGAATGACACAGAGTGATCAGAAGGGAGCAGAGATCAGGCCTGTGTCAGTGACACCATCCCCATCATATGCCTGCTGGAACAGATGATGGTGGATCTCGGACATGACACAGAGCAGACGCTGCATCAAGAGATGATGTTTCAAACATCATCTCGGACATGCGTGCCTACTAGGCATAGTTCACCACAAATCCAGGAAAAGGTGGAGGTGGAAGAGGATGAGGAGGACATTGCAGGCATGGGAGATGGGAAGGAACGGGCAGAGGAGGATATTGAGGGTACATGGCATCCGTCCACCCAAACACAAGGCGGCATATTCTGTGGATGGCAAGACCAGGCGGAGGAGGAGGACGACCCTGTGCTGCTGCTCGACCCACAGGAGTGTGGGTCCAGAATTACCTCAGCTGTGGGTAGTTTGAGCCACATGACAGCCTTCATGCAGGAGTGCATAGCCAAAGATCCGCGCATACAACACCTAAAAACAAAGACTGACGACTATTGGATTGCTACATTACTGGATCCACGTTACAACCCTGAGATACAACAACTCATCTTGCCCAATACAGGGGACCTAAAATGCAGCACTACCAAGAAGTGCTTGTAAGGGACTTGTGCTCAGCCTTTTCGGCTGCCAGCAGCAGCAGGGATCCCTATGGCAGTTCCACTAGCCATGGGAGCCAAACAACTGCCTTAGGCGGCATGGGTGGCAGCAGTGGTAGAGGTCATCTAAGCCAGGCAGGCTTTTTTTCAGCGGAAACAACCGCCAGTCGTGCAGCAATTGCCAATGACACTCAGCAGCGCTACGACATCTGCAACCAGCAAAGCCAGGACCCACTGGGCTACTGGGTATCCAAGCTTGAGAAGTGGCCGGAGCTGGCAGAATATGCCATTAAGATCCTTGCGTGCCCAGCCGCAAGTGTGTTATCTGAAAGAATCTTCAGTGCAGCTGGGGTGAGTAGTAGTAGTGTGAGACAAGGGGATTCGGCTCGCCGCAGAAAATGTCGACCAAATCACTTTTTTTTTTAAATGAATAAGGCTTGGATCGGCGATTACTTCAACACCCCCTCTGCAGAGTGTACTGATTAGTCGCCAACTGCTGCACGGACATCTTGATGGGAAGAGCACGTTCACAGCCTTCGGCATCTCCTTCTACTCCTCACCTTAGTGGCCCTCTACCTCTACTCTTTCTCTGAGGTTTATAACTTGCAATGGAGCTGTGTAACTGGCTAATATTTTTTTACCGAGCACCTACTTCAGGGCCCTCTGCCTCTATTCACTTTGAGGCCTATATCACCTATTTGTATAATAATGTAATATTTGTATTTTTAGTAGAGAAATACATAAAATTTTCTGTCCTTTTGGATAGATAGCAAGTGGTATCAGAATTAAATATCTGTATTTTTTTACAGAAATACAGAATTTTTTATGGCTTTTTTGATAGATAGCAAGTGGTATCAGAATTAAATATCTGTATTTTTTTACAGAAATACAGAAATTTTTCAGTTTATTTTGATAGATTGCAAGTGGTATCAGAATGAAATATCTGTATTTTTTTTTATAGAAATACAGAAATTTTTCTGTTCATTTTGATAGATAGCAAGTGGTATCAGAATTAAATATCTGTATTTTGTTTACAGAAATACAGAAATTGTTATGGCTTTATTTACAGCAAGTGGTATCATAATTAAATATCTGCATTTTTTTTTCAGAAATACAGAAATTTGTATAGCTTTTTTGATAGCAAGTGGTATCAGAATGAAATATCTGTATTTTTTTTACAGAAATACAGAAATGTTTCTGTTTATTTTGATAGTTAGCAAGTGGTATCAGAATTAAATATCTGTATTTTTTTACCCTGCCTCTGGCTGCATGTATGTAACACATTGACTATCTATCTATCTATCTATCTATCTATCTATCTATCTAGCTAGCTAGCTAACAGTGAAACACTCTACCTATCTGAGTACAGTAGATTTCAGGACTGCACCAATACAGTACAACCCAACAATCTATCTGACTAAAAGTGTGAGTGTGACACAGCCTAAGTAAAGCACTTTTTTTACTTTGACAAAGCAAGCCAAGCAGCACAGAAAGGTTGTGATGCTAGCAAATCTCTGTCAGGAGTGGTAAATGTAGGCACGCCCTGGCCTTATATAGGTCAATGGCTGCCTGTGTGGCATGCAGTGACAGACAGCCAATTGGCTGCCTGCCACAACAAACATGGAGGGGAGCATCCCTGCTGGTATTGGAGGGCCCTATGCATCATGAGGGAGGTCCCTAGGCATTCTGGGAGGGTCAAATTCGGGGCTTTGAATCCAACAAAATTCGGGTCGCGTTGACCCGAATACGAACGGCCATATTTCGGGTCGAATATTAGGACGACCTGAATTCCAACAACAACACTAGTGAGCAATCCTGCTATTGTTGAAAATACACTATTGATGCTTTCTAATAAAGCACCCAAATTAATTAGCCCATTTTTTCTTACTTCTTCTTTCCATTTAGAGAACATGTTCTCAACAAGATTAAGAAATGGAGAGTATAGTGGTAAAAATAAGAGTTGGTGTCCGTTACTTTCAACCAAGTTCTTTACCTGGCTAATTTTATGAAAAGGGACATTATCCATAATTAGGATGGCATGCTGAACACTCTTTTCACTAAAAACATTCAAAACCTCATGAGTGCTTCTTGATTAAATGCCTGTGCTTGTGACTTAGAGTGGAGGATCCCATTTTTATTTCTCATACAACAAATTGAATAATTTCTGGAACGCACTCCAGCCACAACATGGCCGTCCTGTGCCCAATAGGAGATCTTCCCCTTTTGATTGTCATTGTGATGTTAAAACCTACTTCATCAAGAAAGTAGATGTTTTTTCCATCTTCCTTAGCAATGAGATCAAGGATTTTGTTAGCATAGCTAACCCTTTCTTGGAGAGAGTGGGAATCATTGCGACATGCAGGAATTAAGTTCTTTTTAATGACCCTTGGAATTTATCAATGCATCTATCTATTGTTGAAATAGATACATTCATTCCAAATTCGGCAAATAATTGATCCTTCATTTCCCTAAGGCTTATTCTGCAAACTTGCATAACTCCTCCTTATGGGTTTCATCCAACTTTGAATTTTTCAGACCTCCTCTTGGTAATTTTTCCCTTCTACATGAAGATTCAAAGGTCTTAATAATTTTGGTTATGGTTGTACGATTACAACCCAAAACTATTGCTATCTGGGAGGCATCACTTCCATTCAGATAACGGTCTGCCACTCTTTGTTCTGCACTCGTTCTGCATTACCTAATTCTCTGGCCATAAGGGTAATTGCAATACTAAATATAAACGTAATAACTTTGAAAATAAAAAGATGAATAATATTGTTATTGTAGCCCTGTATGTGGGGGGGGATCATGTAAATGACTCTCACAAACCAGGCTATGGCGCTAACCTGTAGATAACAGAGAGGATCCTGAGCCTTCGCTATGTGGAAGAGTGAGGATAATAATAAAGTTGGCAGTGCCTCCACCCAGGACAGGGTCTCTGTTAGCAGAGGGGGCTCCCTTCCTGGGACATTAACCAGAATTAATAACAGAAATATAAAACAGCACCTGAGGAACCACTACACACAGCATGCAACATTAACCATTGCAGGTAAATGAACACACAGGTTGGAGTATTTGTAAGCTTTATATCTCAAAATAGTAATAACAATATATACAATCAATAAACATAAATGAATACATATATCAAGCACATAGCAGAGTCCTGAGGGGAATTGTGCACAGATATACCCGGCTATATATATACAGTCTATAACCACAAATACCTCCAGTAATGATCAGTGTCAGGATGAGTTGCAGAGGCCTCTGGAGTTGATAGTAGCAAAGATGTCCTGATCTTGATCTTGAAAACAGCAGCAAGAAGATCCTCCAACCGGCAATTGTGCTGTGTGTGCTGTGATCCCGGATTGCAGGGATGCAGGCAAAGTCTCTGGAGTTCAGGAACAATCTATCTGCGCTACCACCTAGACCCTAGCAATCACACTAATCTGCCAATGCAACTGGACCTCTGCTACCTATGGGCCATCGGATGCCTAACCTATGCTAGATGTAACTAGACAGAGGGTGCAGATCAGTAAAGATAACTGAAAGGGCAGAGCAAATTATTATTTGTGTATATAGCTCATACACTGACTGTAGGGATATCCCAAAGTGATCTCTGATAAGATATCACAAATACCCCATTAATACAGAGGGGATTCATTATAATAATGCACTACACACAGAGAAGGCAGTCAGTGCCCCTGATTCATCAATAAAATCCGCGCTCGCTGGAAGCGCGAAAGTACGCGCGGCCATCGATTGCGGTTTACCGCGGTCCGGACTCGAGTGTGCGCGTACACTCGCCTCACTGCCAGCCGGATTCCTGCCTTCACAATAATAAGTTTTTAGGGCTATGGGTAATGTGTGTGCCATTAGAAAGAATGATTTTTTAGGGGAACAGTGACTTTTAATGCAAACTCGCCAGTGTAAAGCTGCCGGAGATGCGCGGGTCCGGCCGCGAGCATTTTCAGTTGCTGAATAGCGCGATGGCGTACAATTTCGGATCGCGAATACAAATGCGCGACCGATAATCCGATTCTGCTTGATGAATCAGGGGCAGTGTGTTCTGGAAGGGATGCAGGTACCTATCCTGGCTGAGCAGATGTTCTCATCTCTGTCCCTGTACCTCCTGCATTTCTCTATATCCTGATGGGGTTTCTCAGGCCACTATCAGGGGCAGAAAAAACTTCAACAACTTTATTTGCAATTTACAAAGTTACAACTCAGCAAGCAGATAGAAAAAGGCAGTCCCCCTACATTATCCTAAAACTTAGTATAAATCCCTTAAATAAAGATATTAAATTTTAAAATTATATAAAAGAAAAAACATAATAATTGACAAATCATAAATTTATTTTCATATATTTTTATTAATGTTTCTTGAGAAAAACTTTTATGGTAAAAATATTGTGTTATATTTAAATTTTGGAAATGGCATCCTATCACTAGTATATTCCTGCCAGTATTTTTCCACTTCTTGTAAACAAGCTAAGCTGTTCAGCAAAAGTGACAGTTAGGGAGGTTGGATGAAACCATTAGGTGCGGCTGGGGGTGCTTACCATTGTGCCACAGTGATAATTGCTATTTAATTTCTTGTGTTCTGCCTTCTGTTGGCAATGTCAATTGAAATACCCCAAGGATTCCCCACAGCTCCAATGTTCACAGCTTCATCATCCACTGCATCATTACCAGGTAAGGACACCTTTCATTATAATGTATGTAGTTCTTGTATTATACATATTGGGCTCAATTTACTATGTCTTAGGACAAAGATCAGCCATTTGGCTGTCGGTTTAAAAGACCTAACGTTCACTGCTTTAGAGCATAAGCTTTGTCCTAGTGTGTCAGCTAATATAGCTTAGTCCAACCCAATCACAGCTACATTGGCTAAATTAAATATTTTTTCCCTTGTGTTAGCAATGTCTGACTTGAGCCCAATATACTGTAGCAATTGATACAAAGGAGAATAGAGACCATATAAAGTTACACTCCATATGCAGTGCATAGAATGACATGGGAATTGTGTGAAAAGGGCTCTGATGGAGCCATAATGACCATATTGATAATTTTGGACAATGGTCCCAGAATTACCATTCATCTTATGTTTCCAACAAAAGAGCCTGATTTTATATTCTGTTCATTAATATATTGTATTAATTTACATTGTATAATGTTGATCATGGTGATTATTTATAGGATAATGTAACCTACACATATAAATAGAAAATTTCCAACATTTATGTTTTTTTTCTATGATTTTTATCAACAAACTTTGCAAATGTGCAAGGTGATTATCAGGATACTGACAACATGGAAGCCGACTACTCGTACGTAAATGACTATAGTAACATTGTGGGTGGTCAGAGGATGATGGAAGGAATCATAAAGCCAGAACACTCGGAAGATATTTCATCCTGGTTTCGATCTCATGTTCAAGGTATGTTTTAGAGTTTTTAAATTTTAAGCTTATTGCAATTGCGTCAATATTAATGCTAGTTTAAAGTGCTCCAGCCAAAAGCATTCTTGTTTAATAATAAATGTGGAAAGAGTTAAAAATCCTTTTGTTGGGAAGATGTCACCAACAGGAAGGTGTAAACATTTACCAGTTTTTACTCTACCCACTTCCACAATAGTTCCACTATATTACTTTTTTTCAGCCATATTTTTATCATAGAGCTCATATCTAATACCTCACTTCTTTCTTTTGTAGAGCTCCCTACTTGGCTTCTGGCTATGATAATTGTCACTGTCAGTGGGATTTTTTTAGTATTGGTGATTGGATGTGTCTGCCTAACAAAAACATAGTAAGTATCCACTACCAACATCATTATTCAAGTTTTTGTTGTTATTGTATGTCTGTGTTTTGGTCAGAATCTCACATAAATACAGAAATGCCTGGACCAGGGTGTAGCTAGTGATGCCACAAAGACCACTATTTCCATGCCTGTCCTGGTGACACCCTGTGAAACTATGTGGGCTCATGAGCCAGTATTTGTGGCCTGATCCAGCGACAAAATGATATACTAGAGGCAGCCTCTGATCTTGTACTTTCAGCTTGTCCTTTTGTTTACACCTGTAAAAATGTATTAGTTATTTTGATAAAATTTTGTATATTTTGTATTTTACACTAAAACTTTTCTTTATCTTTTAGCCTGAGCATACAATCAAAAACAAAATACATCACTCAACTGGTAGAAATAGTCATCAAAAAAAACCAAGAGATGAAAGCAGAGAGGTCTAATCATTACATGCCCTCAGAAGAGATGATGGAGGAAATACTTGAAGAAATGTTAAATGAAAGATAAGGGACCAGGCTGCTCATCTTCTATGTTATCTGATCTGGTCAAACTGTAAAGTACAGTGGTCGTCCCCACTCTATCATTCGTCAATCTACCCAGAATGACATTGGGGGACCATTGTACTCAATCCAGATTTACATACATCAAAAAAATGAGCAGCATGCCGAAATGAAGTTATATCTTCCTTCAGAGCTGCTTTACAATGCCCATCTTGTATGCTATCTGATCAAACTATAAAGTACAGCGGTTGTCCCCACGCTGTCATTCGTATCAATCCAACCAGAACGACAATGGGGGACATCAGGGGACCATTTTACACCGTTTTTCATACATCAACAAAATGAGTAGCATGCGGAAATAAAAAGCAGGTAAGAAGGAAGATATGATTTCCATGCTCATCTTGTATGTTACCTGATCAAACTGTCCTTCGGAAAGTACAGTGGTCATCCCCATTTTGTCGTTCATCAATCCACCTAGGTGAATTGATGAAAAACATTGGGGGACATCAGGGGTCCATTGTGTACAATCCCTATTTTCATACATCAACAAAATGAGCAGCATGCTGAAATGTAAAGCAGTTCAGAAGGATAATATGACTTCCATGCTGATCTTGTAAGTTATCTGATCAAACTGTCCTTATCCATTTTGATATCAGGCATAATCTGTAGCCTGACAGTACAGCTTCCATGCTGTGCTTGTATATTATCTGATCAAAATGTGTCATCTGCAGCCTGATATTTATTAAATCAGTGTTCATTCCCATGCTGTCATTCATCAATACTTGTGGATTGATGAACAGCATCAGAGGATCACTGTACGCTGATTTTTATACATCAACAAAATGAGCAGCATGCCGAAATGGGAAGCAGTTCAGAGGGAAGATATGACTTATATGCTCATCCTGTATGTTATCTGATCAAACTTTCTCTAGGAAAGTACAGAGGCCATCCACACTTTGTTGTTTATCAATCTACCTGGGTAAATTGATTAACAACAGTGGGGGCATCGGGGGACCATTGTACACAATGCAGATTTTCACACATCAACAAAATGAGCAGCATGCTGAAATGTAAGGCATTTCAGAGAGATGATATGACTTCAATGTTCATCTTGAATTTTATCTGATCAAACTGCCTGTATCTATTTTGACATCAACAAAATGAGCAGCATGAAATGTAGAACAGCTCAGAAGATGTGGTCAACATGGCCTCAACCTTTTCAAATACTGACTTTGTTAAACCTATAGACAAGAACAGAAGAGAAGGGTGGAATCCTCATGGTGAATCCAGACTTTAATTTGCACATCACAACAATGTTGGACTTGTATGTTGTCTGATCAAACTGGCTTCATCTGCAGCTTGATATCCAAGAACTAGAGAGAAGTACTGTGAGCATACAAATGACCAAGCTGTTAAGGTGCGTACACACTTCCAATTTTTATCGTTCCAATCGAACGACGAACGATCGATTGGGCAAAAAATCGTTCGTAAAAAAGTAACCAATGACGCCGACGAACGAGGAAACTCGTTGGAAACGAACGACCGGACCGGCAGATCGGATTGGACGACGATCGTTGAACATCGTTCGTGTGTACGGCCGTTCGTTGATCGTCCATGTTCAGAGCATGCGTAATGAACGAACGTTCGTTCACTTTCCTGTCGTGCACATAGTTCCTCTATCGCTTAAACGATCGTATCTATTGTGTGTACAATATCTACGAACGATCGTGTCGTTACCTCTATGTGCAGGATCGGTGCTATACGATCGTTCGTATATATCGTGCAGGATCGTTCGTCGTTCGTTTTCCAACGATAATAATTGGAAGTGTGTACGTAGCTTTAATCACATCACATATCAGCCACTTGAGAAGCTAGCAAAAATGTAAAGTAGCTCTGAAAGATAATGTTATCAGCAGCACATCAGCCAGGAACTCTGAAAAAATGTCCAGTCAGGATGGGAAAAGAAGAGAACAACTGAAAATCTACACTTTTCAATGCAATACTTGGCATGTGTATTCTGGCTATTAGAATGGTCAAACATATCAACATTCTGTGGAATAGACAATACACAATAGATCGTTCGCAAAGGTTAGCTAATGTACCACAACATAGTCAGAATTGCACCTTCAGGGAGGCATTGGTAGCTAAAAGCTAAATAGTTTACCTTGCAGCCTTGGGGTCCCTGGTTCAAATATCAGCTAGGACTCCACTCCTGTATGGAGTTTACATGTTCTCCCCGTGTATGCATGGATTTTCTCCCTCAACTCCAAAAATATGCAGTCATGTTTATTGGTTCCCTTTAAAATTGTCATTGATATGTGTGTAATACATTTCCTAATAAAGAATAAAACAAAAAAAATGATTGTGTCTACTCTTTTTCTCCTATAGACAATATGCATTACTACACAGTTACATATTATGAATTCATATACTATCTAGCTACATAATTTGAATGTATACTATTTGTAGATACCGGTAAGTATTTTAGCTGTGGATTTAGAAGTTTGTCCGGTGTTCCACTATGATGAAAGGTATATAAAGGTTAATTATTAGACCAATTCAAAGAGCAGTAATGATGTGTAAATTGCAGTAAGTCATAACAACAAATCAGGACTTGCTGCCTGCATGATGCAGGCTACTGAACACTATTGTATTTACCATCCAGCCTGACTGTATCTTGGTGAAGTGTAATAGAAGTCAGCAGGAAGGCTGTAAAATGATGGACTGCTCACAAAAGATCAAAACTCAAGAATTTATGAATGATTTTGGTGAAATTATTCTTCTTGGAGGAAAAGCATCAATCCCCTGTATAAGGATTTTAATCCCCTATTTGGTCATTGTTTATAAATTTAATAAATTCATTGATTATGCCAGAGATCAAAGAAGAATAACCAGCTTGGCCCAAGCTGATAGGCAACAATAACCTGAATACTACTTGTTACTACTGGAAGTAAAAAGGTTTAGAGAAATTGCCCTGGACAGTTGTATATTAGCCTTCTGAACACTAAATAGACAAGTTCATTTTTTTTTTCAGTCCCTTCTATTATTCTTTAGTTTCAGGTTGTTTAGGCCATATCCACAGTTATTACATGGTCCACTCTGAGTCATGTTAGATATATTTCACTATTAAGTCACATCACCAAACTAAAACAATATGAGTCTCCAGACCCCTCAGGAAAACAAGGCACCAATGGAGATAAAGTATTCTGGATACCAGGACATAGCATTTAATAACAGACAATGAAACTGGCCAAAAGCCCTAGTAGGACACCTGGGTCACTTCCATCGAACAATGAATTCAGACAGAATAGATATTTGTCACAGCTTTTAATTGAGACAACCCAGGGGAACCCTTAAAATTATTTCTATGGGGAACCCCCGCTAAAACTGACCAAACATTATGCTTACAGTGGTGGCCTGAATGCAACCCTGAAGACTCTGGTATCATGCTGCTGGCTCTGCCAAGTGGCTTTGGCTAAAGAACTATATATACAAGCACCAGAAAATGGAAGGACAATCATTCACAGCTCAAGGAGCCCCCAGCAAACCCTGGCGTTCTGTGAAAGGCTGGTATAAACTATTAAAATGACCATTTTTTAGAGACACAGGTGGTGTTGGTATTTAACCCCTTGTCTGATCTTACAAAAGTGTGCATCTTGTTTTCACAAAACAACACAATGCTGACACAAGAAGATGCTGATTTCTGATCATGTATTAGTTTTTGAACCTAAAATAAATTTATTTATTGAAGTTAACAGAAGCAAATCATATTCAAATATATTCAGACCGCACAATAAACCCTGCTTACTTAAAGGTGACCAGTCACCTACAAATGCTTCTCAGTGTAGAATTCCTATTTCAGCATTAGAAAAGTTTTACACGATTTACCCTAGAAATATATTTTTTCATTAATCCAATGCTGCTCATTTGTAAACATAAATAGATCACAAGCTTGTTATTGTTATTTTTTAAAAAAGTTAGGAGCAGAAGAAGTGAACAGACTTATCTGCTTGGCATATTTTTAATTCCTGGGGCAAAAAGCTGGATGAGCTGATGATGTAATCTGCAATGAAAATGAATGGGACAATAAAACCACATCCATCCAAAAGAGAAAGTCTATTTGTACATATTTTGGAATGTTCAGGGCTTAAAGAAAATAGGTTTTATTTAGCCACATATAAAATACTGCATTGGAAATATTTAGAATTACAAATTTTAGCTGGCAAGTAAAGTTGTAAAGACTTTGTTTTTTTTATCATGCTGGTTTGTTGAAAATGAACAAGAACTCAACAGTTGAAACAGATTACAGAGCTGTATGATTGCAATTAGAGAAAGACAGTCCAAAAGGAAATGGCTTCTACTGTCATCTTTTTTTTTATATATAATGCCCTGCAATACAATTTTTTGTAACACCACTTCTAATGTTAGGCAATTTTCAATGTTTCATAGAGCATAGCTAATCATGACATTGCTGCTCTGTGACTATAACACGATAAGTGCAGGGCGTGGTGGTGATCATCATTTAGGGTGCCTGTTTATGATAAAATGTGTACACACTTTGTTCTCAGTTGTCCAGGCTGAAAAACACAAGGCATCATTCAATCTATAAGAAGGAATATACCTTGTTATTAAAGACAGCACTGGAGAATACGTATTGGAAACAATGTCTAGAGTACTTAAAAAGCCTTCTAATAGAGTTAGTGTTTAAAAAAGAAATAATAAAGATTTTAAAAAATGCCCCAATCAAACCATGTTTGCCCACTTCTGAAGCCATTTTTTGTCTGTGTGTACTCCCTGTGGCAGACAGGACTATCAGAGAGATAGGTTAGGAAATACTGGCTAAGCCAAAATGGTGATCACTGTGTATTTAACATATGCAAGTCTGGATTCCTGTTTGCTCACCTAATGCCGAGCAAATTTCTCAATCACAGTTCCATGTACTAGTTATTGTCTTTTGCCCACAGGGGCAGACAAACAGGCGTTTCTGATGAGGGACTAGTCCCCCGTACATATGAGATAGAAACTGTAAATGTATGTCAGAACAGGTACATTATTTTATTAAATGCAAATAGGACAGATGTTTGTCTCAACATAATATTTATTTTTACCTTTCTGTACGTGGAGAGCATGGTGTCAGTTACTGTACAAAATCCTCACTCAGAGTTAATAACAAACAAAGCAAAAAAAAACCTTTCCGGAGTTTAGACATTCATTAACTTCTGGAGCAAGCTGTGCTTTGATATTCAAAAAGAAACAACTGCAGAGTTTGCCATGGTCACTAAAGAGTTACAAAAGGTTGCAGAACAGCTCAGCCCTTAAGATCACCCACGACCTCAGCTGTGTTTACCAAAAGATTTCTTCTGCAGGTAATGCGAACTGCCCCCCATCAAGCCTCAGTTCATATCTAGGAGTCGTCTGTATGTCAGGAGTCCTTAACTCGGGGACTACCTGTTTTATTATTATTATTAATATTATTATATTATTATTATTATTATTAATAATAAACGGGATTTTTATAGCGCCAGATAAAGACAGTACACAGGAGGCAGATACAGTGCCAGATACAGTATACAGACAGATACAGACAGTGACACAGGAGGAGGAGAGGACACTGCCCCGAAGAGCTTGCAATCTATAATAATATTGTGCATTATAGTCACATAAAATACTTTTTGCATATACCATATAATTACATTTATACAAATATTATCCAGATCTGTGTGTGCCTCTTGTTTTACATTCCTTGTGTAGGAAAATAACCTGGAGTTGGCAACTTCAGATAGCATGGATAATTTGCTTCCCTTACCAGTTACCTGCAGATTCAAATTGATTTGCACCGCTCATGTCTACATGGCCATAACCTGCTATGGATGCCAGTCTGCACCAGTGACTTGCTTCTTTCCTAACACACAAACAAGAGGGACAGTGGGGGAGAAAGAGGGCGATGAAGAGGAGAGAAGATGGGGAAAGAAATAATTGAAATGGAAAAGATGGGGGCAAGGGGGATGAAAAAAAGAGTGATGTGGTGTAAGGAATATATTTTTGCTGAGTCTGGAAGTTGTTTTTGTGTTTTTTGCTATATTTTGCAGATAATTGAGTTGTGTCGAAACTAGTTATATCCTCCTTATCAGTAAGTCAATATTTGCTCCATCCTTACATTTAAGCATCTTCCTCAGCGAATTTGGTAAGTTAAGATTCTAACTACTAAGTGTCTTCCACCTTGTTGTCTGACTACATAAACTGCAATGTGATAATAAAGATTTGAGAAGAAGTGATATAACTATATGCTTAAGCTGGGTGTGTGTTATTCACTGCTCCCAACGCGTTGAAAACAGAGGTCATGATAGAGAGGGAAATATTGGTCTGGGATCAATAGGAAATCGCCTTAACATGTGGAAAAGAGAGGAAGAAGAAAGGCAGAGTGAGATTGGAAGGGAGAGGAAGAAGCAGGGGAATAGTGAGGTGGGTCTGGGTGGGAATGGCGTGCCCCAACTTTTTTCGGGTGGGGAGGGGGCACATTGGCCAGAGCTGGAGACCTTGTCTTCCATATTGAATTGCAGGCTCAGGGAGTTGTCCAGGTTGTCTTAGAACACAACCCGCCCACTCTCCCATCGCAGGTCTGAGCAAGAGAGTGGGTGGGTTCTAGTATCATGACCTCACTCTGAGGGAAGTTTTTTCCCCTTTGAGTGACACAGGCAGGGGTGTAGTGGGTCGGGAATGTACTGTGCCCCCCCTTTTTTTATTATGACTACACACCTGGAAGGAAGGAAGGTAGAGAGAGGGAGAATGGAGTGTGGAGCAAGTGATACCTTGACTACAAAAATCACTGCACAGATCTCTGCACTATGTAACCTCAGTATCATAATGATATTGGTAAACTATTTATATACCTCCAACATATTATGCAGCGTGGTATGTGTGGAACACTTTTCACTTTGTTCTTTCTATTACTTTTGAGTTGGTCAACCAATAGCAGCATGTTCCAGTTCTACATAGAAATATTGCAATACCGCTCCCAGTGGTTGTGGGCCTTAGGCCACAGCCTTGATGGCCTTGTGATAAAATTCATCCCTGGAGCCCTTATCGCAATGCATAGTTGTAAAGTCAGCCTAAAGCTTAGAAAAGGTGACAGAAGTGTGGTGCTCCTGTCCCTTTATTTTGCCCATGTAATAACACAGTTTTATCTTCTAATTAAATATGCGTCAGTGTGAAACTGAATCTGTGTCGTTTGTATATCCCCATATGTAATGTAGGATTTGCATCATTACTAGTTGCCTATGGCTCATGGAGGAAGATGTTTGCATGGGGGAATCATTTAATGAAGATGGCAGCAATGGATTTTGAGTGGTGAGGGAGGGCATAAAGCTGTTGTTGCTGAAGAAAAACAAACTCAAGAGATAAGTTTACTGTAATGTGTGAAGATCTCATACATGCTTGTATACTTCTGAGCCCTTCTTCTTTAAAATGACCCTGTCACCACTGGATAAACTCTAATCCTATTTTAAATTCTGAATTCATACTTACCGTTCTGCTGGTGTCCTCTTAAACACCATTCCTTTGATGTTCCTTTGCAGCTTCAGGTTTTTGCCAATGATTGTGTTAAATACCTGTTCACCCTGTCACACACTGTGGTTCCTCCTGCCTATATGTGCAGTGGTAATAGACAAATAAATAAAAACTAATATAGTGTACAACTGAGAGAATGGGTATTCCTCGCACCCAGTGGCACCACTGGAGGGGGTGCATACTGTACTGGGTGACACCACATTGTCTGTGTAATGAAAGGATATTATTTTGGTGGCTGCCTGTGGTAGGCGCAGCACTATAAAGTGCCTTGTGCGCTGTGGCATTAGAAGAATTATTATCTGTCTCTCTTTTGTCTGATCAGACGGTCTTTATAATTCCTCTAGTACCGTTTCATAAAAGTAGTAGGTTTAAAGAGCACACCAAATACTTTAAATAACTTCTTTAATAACTTCAAACTTTCTTCATATAACACTGCTGCTTCTGCAGCGGAAGGTCTATGTACAAACATGCAGTGAATGAGGTATCATAAAATGGTGGATCAACAGTTTCAATCTTGTTTGTCACATAAGATGGTGGATGAATCTGACTCTCAGGTAGAGAACTTTGACATGCAAGATAATTTACACTACGTCTCTCAGTCTTATTCTCTTTGTACTCTTATTCTGTATAATCCGCTCTGTATTAGATAGAACTGTTCGGTTTGCAGTATGACATGGTAAGATGGAACTATGAAGATTGATGGTTAAGAGGTTTGGTTGGTAAGAGGTTGAAGTTGGTTAATTTGTTGTTTGTTGTTTGTTGTTGTTGTTGTTGATGATGATGTTGTTGGTGGAACTTTAAGCAAACACATGAGAGGTTCAACAGACAATCCCAATCACTAAATTACAGAAATCTATAAAACTGCAATAAATACCTTTTTGGCCTTTTGTCTACTTCTATGAAACTCTCTGACTGATCTCTTCTCTTCTCTCTCTGTTAGCACACTGAATGCAGCCTGTTTGCTAGGGAATTTTCATAGGCACAGTGTAAGGCTGGTTACTGTATGTAAATACAGTGAGAAAAGTTCGGGCTTATCGAAAATAGTAACTTTTTTTAGCCCGTACCAAGGTCGGGCTTATCGGTCAGGTGGTTAAATAGAACTGATCACAAATATGGGGGTTAATTTGCAGTCACTTACACCAATGTGAGTTTTTTTTATTGCTGTCCAAAGAACTGATTCTAGGAGTTTTTTTTGTGTTGGATTTTGTATGCCAGGTAGGTGTGTGTCATACCTCCTGACATTTGGGGGTGACAAAAAGGGACAAAGGCAAAGAGCGGTACTTCACATGTCATGGCAAATGATGGGTGTGGTCCATGGGCGGAGCAAAGTTTAACTATTTAAAAAAACGAACAATACATAGTTTTCAACATTTTTAATAGGAAAAGGATGAGGAATTCAGTTGTGAATTGCTTCAACTTCCATAAGGTGACACATTTCACAAAACCATCTGCTTCATCAGACTATTTACATCATCCACTTTAAGTCTGATGAAGCAGATGTATCTGTGAAACGCGTCACTTAATTAGGCTGCAGAAGTTTACCTGCTGATTATCCTTTTCTTTCTGACCAACATATAAAGTACCTTACTTTTGTTATAAACTATGTTTTAACTATAGTTTAAAAAATACAGAAGAAAGAGAAGTATTACAGTGTTTCTTGACCTTTTTACCATGGGGAACCCTAGAAACACAGAACCCTAACTTTCAGGTCTTCAGGGAACCCCTGCCATAATTACTATATTTACAGCTCACAGTACATTAGTGTGGTGGTCAGTGGGAAGAATGTCTCTTACATTGCTGGCCAATAGGAAGAATGTCACCTTTACAGATAGCCCAAAAGATCATTGAGGCCAATTAAACCAGTGGTCGCCAACCTTTTCAGACTGGCGGACCACTAAATTTACCGGCTCTGAACCGCACATGCGTCAGGAGCCTTGTGTCACTCAAAGAGGGAAAAACCTCCCCCAGAGTGACGTCATTATGACATAACCCCACGCACTTTCCCATGGCAGGTCTGAGTCTGCGATGGGAGAGTGGGTGGGTTGTGTCCGGAGATACAGCCCACCCACTTCCCTGAGCTTGCGATCCCTATGGGGGACATGGTTCGCTGCTCTGGCCGGTGCGTCCCCCAGCGGGGTCCTTATCCTGACCAGAGCAGCGAACCACCATAATTGTCCGCGAACCACTGGTTGGCGACCGCTGAATTTAACTGACCTGAGAGGCACAATGTGCTCATTGCTCAAGCAGCCCTGGTTGAAAAACACTGATGTATTATTGCTTTATTAAAGCGGAACTAAACTTAAAAGTGTTCTCTACCCTTTTATGCAAAGTAAAAACTGGTGTTTTCCCCTAAGCGCGACACACACCCCGCGCGCATGCGCCTTGCGGATTCCGTGCATTTGGTGGTCCGTCGGAAAATATAGGCGACTATTGATCTATGTGGTTTTTAACGCCATCTAATGGCAGCTTGAGGTAATACATGAGTTAGAATCAACTTCTGCCCCCATGAAAATGCAAGGGCTCTCCAGGACACGGGACTGACAGCTGGAAAGCAGTTCTATCCCGGCGAGATCAGGACAGTTAGGAGCTATGTGTTTAGCTCATTTATGTTTGAATGCAAGGTTGAAATTTCAGAGCTCATCCAATGAGGGTAAATGATGCACTACTTATACCTAGAAGAAATAGTCCAGTGGCAGGAACCATGCTGATGTGAAAAACCTTGCTTATTATGAGCTCTTCCTTGATAACAGCACATGCAACATACACCCTGAAGGGAGGAACTATGCGGCATCTCTACGCATGCGCACTTTTATAACTCGCTTCGCTTTCTGCGGTGTTTGTGCCTCTCCGGCCTCTGTAAACAGCTGCAGTGACTCCGCCCCACCTATGCTCCGAAGAGGAGGAAGAAAGATGGCGGCGCGGCGGCTCAGGATAGCGGAGGAAAGAACAGAGTAAGAGAGCCGCTAGGAAAAAGAAAGCAGAGGGGTGCGTGGGTTGAATCGTAGTGGGCATCCTGCCTGGGTGTGTGAAGGGCAGAGGGGGAGTGCACAGGGCTGCTGTCATTGCCATCATTATCATCTGTACCACGTGACCTAACACCCAGCTGTCACATTCCACAATATACCCCCCTTCCCCACGACATTATTCTCGAGATGATCAGTATCACCCACTGCACCTACCTCATCTCTGTGTCCGTCCCTTTTGGCTACATATCGCAAGCCCCATTCCCGGGCTCCTGTTTATTCATCCCCCACTAATACCTGATTGCCTGTATAATACCCCCCTGCGCCAATACCTGTTCGGTATAATACCCCCCGCGCCAATACCTGGTCGGTATAATACCCCCGTGCCAATACCTGGTCGGTGTAATACCCCGTGCCAATACCTGGTCGGTGTAATACCCCCCCGTGCCAATACCTGGTCGGTGTAATACCCCCCGTGCCAGTACCTGGT
>NC_092871.1:68167637-68172736 GCF_032062135.1 Pyxicephalus adspersus | reverse complement strand
ATTGCCCCCCCGTGTCAATACCTTGTCTGTATATCACACCCCCCCGTGCCAATACCTGCTCGGTATATTGCCCCGCCCCAGTACCTGGTCTCCGTATTCCTCCTTCAGCAATACTTGATCCCCTTTTTATTATTACTTTGCTAACACACAGTCTCTCGTATGTTGCACCAACACATGGTCTCCTGTATATTACCCCCTGCACAGACTTGTGATCTCCTTTGTTACCCCCTGCACCAATACATGGTCTGTATATTACCCCCTGCACCAATACCTGACCTGCTGTGTGTCCTCTGACAACTGTCTTTTCTCTATCTTTATCTCCTATCGATCTCCTGTCCCCCCCCACATCCTCCTTTCTATCTATCTAATACAGAGTTAGGCAAACTCCGCCCTTTAGGCCAGATACCGCCTAGCCCGTATTCCAATCTAGCCTAACGCCCCCCTATTTTTTTATTGTTGGATCCAGCCTAATTGAATTGTCGCGTTATTGTTTCTTCTGGCCTAGTGTGCCTTTTTTACACCCTGAAATGGCCTATTAGTCCAAAAAGTTTGCCGACCCCCTGATCTAATACTTACCTCACTGTTCAATGTGTCATTCCCTTTCTAATGAATGCCTTTCATTTAATATGCTGGTTGTCTTTCCCTCCTTTGCTTGGTTTGTAAAGAGTTCTTCTCACTTTCTGTTAACCTCCCTAGCGGTCTAATTCCCTCAAAATTTCCATGCAAATGCGGTACAGTTTTTTGCATGGAAATTTATTTTTCATTGTAGGCTGTAATTCTTAGGCATAACTCACTGATATTTAATAAATTTAATACATTTAATACTAAACTTTAAATAACAAAACACAAAAATCTGTTAAAAAAAATAAAAACAATATTTAAACGTAAAGTAACTGTATAATAGCATATATAATATATATATGTAATATAATTATATATATAAATCTTATATGAATATTTCTTTGTATTGAATCCAATACAAAATTATTTGAATTTCCCGCCGACCCTCCCGCCTGCACCGACGCATGTACCGTTGTCCCTGGGAAACCCTGTAGATCTCGTCTCTGCACTTCGGGGCTGGAGATCGGAGGAGGAGGACGTGTTCCCAGGACCTGCGGGGACAAGCAGGACACCGGGGGACAGCGACAGAACAAGGTAAGTTTTTTTTTTTTTTTTTTTTTAAGTTAAGTTAAAAGCGACCCCAAGTGTTACTCGGGATTAACGCTTTTTGCAAGTAAAATTCACCCAAGTCACACCTCGGATTACCGCTAGGGGGGTTAAGCTTGTATGACAGGAAGTATTAGCAACAGCAGAGAGAACCATAGACAGGCTAATAACCTGATGTCTAACATTTTTACTTCATACAAAATGCAAAAAACAATTTGGCATGCAAACACAAGATTTTATGATCACTGAAAATCAGTGATGGTAATGTTTTGTCTGTGTTACCCACCCAAGATGTCAGTGACCACTATGCCAGGCCAACGAAGACCTTTCAGAAATTCAGTGTTGGAGGCGATTAGGAATCTGCAACTCTTTTGGGTCTTGACAAAGGACCAATGTCTGACTTTACATAAAAATTGCACGTTTGTGATTTCCTTTTATAAGTAGACTTTGATCTATATTTTAAAGGAATTATATGGGGATGTGTCAGTTGCATAAAAGTTGTGTTGGGAAATGTTGCTGAAAAATGTTTTTTTTTTTCAAAACTAAAATCTTAAAAAAGAAATATTTACATTAAGATTTGCTGTTTATTATGACTTTTACATTCCAATGGTACTGATACAGTTAACATCTGTAAACCAGTCCTTAACCACATCAAAGCCAAATCCCTATTTAATGTACAGCGCTGCGTAATATGTTGGCGCTATATAAATCCTGTTTAATAAAAATAATAATAATAAAGCCCTAGTTATCATTGACTCAAATGGGAGTATTTGAAATCCCTTTTTTTCATGTTTTTTTGGCCCAGTTTCAGTACATTGCTTGAGATGCAGTCTTAGGGCGACTTGCTTCTCCAACCTTTTCACAATCCTAGCAGGAAGTACGCACACCTGCAAGAAAAAAAAAATCTATGGGCTGTTTTTACCAATCAGAGAATCAGACAATCCCTTTAAACATTACCTCATTGGATTCTTCCAGGTCCATGTGTATCAAAGTCAGAAACTGATTACCACCAGAGAATGTCAGATTCCCTGTTTTAAAATAAGGTCCATATGACAGCTCCTGGGCACCAAAAGGTTGAACATAGTTGCTGGGAAGCCATTAACTGTGACAGGCTAACTACAGAACAAAAAATTTTTGCACTTGTAAGAGTTAAAGGATGAAAAAAGCCCTAAGAATCAAAGTAAACAGTCCCTTCATATGTCTGCTTATTATCCATATACATTCACTAACTGTTCTTCTCTGTTCACATTTTTAGGAGCTGTGGGTTAAGTGTGAGCAATGACCTGGGAATCCAGCGACCATCTCTTTCCTGCTGACTGTTAAATTCAAACCAATTTTTTTTCAACTTTTTTGAAAATGTGCACGTTAATTAAATGAGCAAAGGAAAAACAATTCAGCAACATTAAAGCATGACTACCCTCCTGTTATAATCTTTGCTATATGCTATAGGTTTTTTTCTTCAATATTCCCTTTCAGCCAATATTTTTTTTTTTGTAAGTGACATTTGGAGTACAATCTCTTCACTATACGTTTCTATTGATTGTTTGGGCTTGTCCCATCAACTTCAAAAGAGAAGATGTTTTCAGCTCTGAAGAAATTAGTTGGGTCAGATGTACCTACTATTAAAGATAAGAATATCCCGGCTGGCCTCCAGTCCATGAACCAGGTGCTACAGAGGAGGTTCGCTAAAGGAGTACAATATAATAGTAAGAGGCATAATTTATTCTTCTTCCATTTGTCTTGTCCTTTAAAGTTTAACTCCGGGCAGATAAGTAAAAAAATGTCCTACTCTACTTGATTCAGCTAGTACAAGTTTTTAAATTTTACTCAGATTCTTCATTTTGTAATTAGTCCAGCAGCAGTGTTTGTGGGTTGGGGGTGGGGTCATGCAGGTTCTGCTGTAGTGTATGTGCACAAAGTGTCCATTATTTCAGGGTAGCAAACAGAGCAGACAGTTAAACAGAAGTACCTCTGACTTTCTGGATATAAATAGTTACATAGTAGGTTAATTGAAAAAAGACCATCAAGGTCAGCCACTAGGGAAATAAACATATCCCAGATATAAAACCCTATAAGACATAGTTGTCCAGAGGAAGGCAAAAAACCCTGGTACAATTTGCTTCAACAATGGAAAAAAAATTCCTTCCTGATTCCATGAGACAATCAGATGTTCCCTGGGTCAACAGTCACTGTTATTTTTACTTTAAAGCCTTAATACCCAGTTATATTCTGTGCTTCTAGACAAACATCCAGCTTTTTCTTGAAGCAATCTATAGTAGTTGCTGAAAATACTTCCTGAGGGAGCCGATTCCACATTTTCACAGACCTTACAGTGAAGAATCCCTTCCTTATCCGGAGCTTAAACTTTTTTTCCTCCAGACACAGAGTGCCCTCTTGTTCTTAGTAATGATCTCAAAGTGAATATTTGGGAAGAGAGTTCTCTATATGGACCGTTTATATATTTATACAGGGTGATCATATCCCCCTTATACGTCTCTTCTCAAGGGAGTCCAGATGTGGTCTGACCAATGCTTTGTACAGGGGCAGGATTATGTCTCCATCTCTGCAGTCTATTCCTCTTTTAATACAAGAAAGTACTTTACTAGCTTTATATATTGCAGCTTGGCATTGCATGCTAATATTAAGTCTATGATCTACCAGAACCCCCAGATCCTTTTCCATTTCTGACTTCCCAAGACAGTATGCAGCATGCATGTTGTTGGCGCCTGTTGTAAGTGCATAATTTTACATTTATCTATATTAAATGTCATTTGCCACTTGGCTGCCCAATCAAACAGTACATCCAGGTCTGCTTGTAGATTATTGACATCCTGTATAGACCTAATTTCATTACATAGTTTGGTGTCATGTGCAAACACAGAAATGATACTTTTAATCCCAAACTCTATATCATTTATGAGGTACACCACTAATATTCTTAGACCATTCAGAGTATGAATCATTAACTACAACTCTCTGGATGCGATCTTTAAGCCAGTTCTCTATCCATTTACAGATTGACTTTTCCAAACCTATTGACCCTAACTTGCAAATTAACCGTCTGTGGGGTACAGTGTCAAATGCTTTAGCAAAGTCCAAGTACACTATATCAACTGCTACTCCACTGTCACTCTGTTTACTTACTTCCTCATAAAAAGAGAGTAAATTTGTTAGACAACTTCTGTCTTTCTTGAAGCCATGCTGACTATCACTTATAATATTATTTTTTAGCAGAAACTCCTCTATGTTGCTCTTTAGACCTTTCCAACTATGGACGTTAAACTAACAGGTCTGTAGTTACCTGTTAATGACTTTGAACCTGGTAATGACTTTTTTGAAGATAGAAACCACATTGGCCTTAGGCCAAACGATCGTATCTAGTGTGTGTACATTATTGGTGGATTATATTTGAATGATCGTATTGATTCAGAATGTACAGAAATGTGCACAATACGATCATTCAAAATATTAATGCATAATTGTTGATTGGTGCATAATTTTTGCACGTGTGTACCTAGCCTAAGCTCTTCACCCTTGGAAGTAAATAAAGATCGCATGCAGGGAGTGAGATTAGAGATGGAAAACCTGACCTGTCTGTTCAAGGATGAAATGAATGACGTCCAGTTCCGGATACTCCACCTTACAGAGCAAACACCCACATCCAGTCTTGAAAATTACAGATTGCCATTGCTGACCTCTTTAAAAATACTAGTTGCTTGCCTGTCTCTAACTTCAGTACCTTGTGTTACTGACTTGAAATAAATAAGAATTTTCAGTTTGTATACTGCTCCTTTGTTCTAGTTCTAGAACTAAGGTAAGTTCTAGTGCTAAGCTGCATTTAACTGCTTCCAGCTGCTATTGTATTTTAATGTGAAGGGTAGCACCACCTGACAAAACATGTTTATAAATTTTTTTATTGTTTTTTGAGAGGT
>NC_092871.1:68072637-68162637 GCF_032062135.1 Pyxicephalus adspersus | reverse complement strand
GGTAAGTGTACTGTCACATTCTTCCAGTGAGATCCTGGGGAATTCAGAGCTTCCACTGAAGACACTCTTATAACTTAAAAATATTGTCCTCACCTCAAATTAGCCTGTCATGGCCAGCGATACAGAAGACGTGTGTGTGGGTAGTAAAAATCTACATTTTTTTTAAATTCATTATGTTCAGAAATAAAAATTACCAAAGTACAGAAGAACAGAGTAAACTAGATGCCCTCTGTAACTGTCTAGGGGCTCTTGTTATTTTCTTATTTTTCAGGAAAAGGCAAGAAGAGAGGAGAGGGTGGGCTGAAGTTAGAAAATGAGCCTCAAGAGGTTAGTACTTGGACTTCAAAATATTGGTTTTCAATTTACGTATACCTTGGGGACAAAGTAAAATACTTTGCAGAAGAACAGCTTGTAATTTTTACAGTTTTGACCCTCAGGGTACATTTGTGCAGAACATGATATCCAATGCTTGTGTTATTGTTGTAGCCTTCTGTTCTGGAGCTATTTCCAGTTTCTGATGTAAGATGACAAGACCTTTCTTGAAATTAATTGGTAGAGTAAAAGTAATTTGTCATCACTTCTTTGTACTGTTGCACATTATCTACTATTAAGGAAGGTTTGTGTATCTTGGTGTAATGATTTGTGCTTTCCTTCATCCAGGGGGACTCTGACCTGGCGCTGGATGCAGAATTTTTGGATGTTTACAAGAACTGCAATGGGGTGATCATGATGTTTGACATTACCAAGCAGTGGTATGTGTGATTAATAATAAACTATACGCTGTGCACCAAATGCTTTTGTAAACGCAAATGTTATCTTGTAAAAGTAGCAGTAACATCATCACAGTTATGCACACAAGTAAAGAGAGCCCACTACATCCTGCAGGAGAAATTGACAGGGTAGTGGATTAGTCACCCTGTACAAGGAAAGAGAGCAGAAGTGACTGGTATTTATAATAACAAGCTCCTGTGCAAAGGCAAAGTTTTATGCTGGTTTACTGTAAAATGTGAAACAAATGAACACAGTACATCATAATTTTATATAATAGTATGCATGCCTCTGGACAAATTGCTTCTGGATTTTAGCTCTAAATCTTGGCATACACTATGTGGTACTTTTGATTGCATAAAAAAGTTGAATTGATTAAAAATAGTATCAAAAGGTAATCAGTTTGACCAATTTTTGGGCAGAACGTGAAACGATTGATTTGATGTGTTTTTTTATATAATGGAAATATCTCCATATTGGCTCAACTATGTGAGTAAAAAAAAATTTGGAGACAAACTTTTAACAGCAAGTAATCCAGTAATCACGTCACAACTTAATAATCCATTTTTCATAAGGTGTGTGGGTTATCAGATTGGTAGAATCAGGTGTGTGTGGGGCCCAGCTGACCTGTGAATAGAAGTCCTATCTTTCAGTTGGTTGCTGTAAAGATGAGCTCTTTGGGTTCTGCCATCATGGATTAGCATGTGTTCTTTCTGACGTCTTTGTGAGACTGAGATTTTCTACCCTGTTGGATTTTCAGGACATTTAACTACATTATGCGAGAGTTACCCAAGGTACCGAGCCACGTGCCAGTATGTGTTCTTGGCAATTATCGTGACATGGGGGAACATCGTGTCATTTTGCCCGATGATGTGCGGGATTGTATTCAGGGGCTTAACAGGTAAGAGAAGTCATTGGATTTTATAAATGTTTTCCTGTTCTTTATTTTTTAACATGGTTTTACTTGAAATGTTTAAAAGTATAGCTTTTTCTTAATGCATAGTTTGGGGTATTACTGCATCTTAATATCCAAAAAAAATTTGATATGCCGTTTGACTCTTCATAGTATTTACAGTATAGTATTGCAGTCAAGCTTTTCACACTATCAGGCAAGGATGGCCCATCATCATTCCAGCAGATCAAAGAGACTGAAATATTATCAATTTTATTTCTTGAATATACTACCCTTTGAGATTTCTGCATTGGTTGACCATTTTCTCCAAAATAGGAAAAAAAACCGAAAAGGCAGGGTTTGAAGTGGCAAAAGTCAAAGTTGTATTTGGCATATCAACTTGTATGCCGTTTACCACCTAAATAACAATTCATTCATAGTGGAATACATAAAACAAAAGATTGAGTTATATTTGAAAATTCATTTTTATAAACTCATAACCCTCAATACAATCTGATCTGTGTAACTTCCAATTCACTTATAAATTTGAATATACCCCACATATATTCATGTGACATTTCTTTCATTAGACCAACTACTAAGTTGAAACCATCATGACTTTTCTGACATTCACTGTCCAACATTACATAATGAGATCTTCATTCTTTGTGAACAAATACCTATCTCTGTTACTTCCATTAATATTATTCGCTATAAAATCATGTTTACATATTCAGCTGGTATTAAGATTCTATTAGACAGCGTATCATTTTGTTTGTTTATTATCATTATTTCAGTAACTTGATGTTAATCAATTTTTTAAGAACATTGTTATACTTGCCATTCTGATGAACATTTTGTAATAGTTTATTATATCTTATCATACATGTTATATTAACAATCTCTGCGTATCCCCTGAAAAAGCCCTTCGGTTAAGCACGTCGCAATTGAGAAGTTGTCTTTATATGCTTTTATACCATCTGTGTAGGCAGTTTTTTGTCTAATATAAAGGCTATAATATATGGGGTTGCCTGACTACTTCTTTTTTTTTTTATGTATTGCACTATGAATGGATTGTTATTTACGTGTTGAACTGCATAGACTTGATATGCCAAATACTACTTTGCCACTTCAAACCCAGCCTTTTCTTTTTTTTCCTATTATATTTATATATATATATATATATATATATATATATATATTTTTATATATATTCAATATATATTTTTATATTTAGCTAGGAAGGGATACTTCTCCTATTTTTTGTCTATTTACTTTGACCATTTTCTCCCATGTCCTCTGCTACTCCAAACAGGCGTCCTGGCTCCTCCTATATCCGCTATGCTGAGTCTTCCATGAGGAACAGTTTTGGGCTAAAATATTTGCATAAATTCTTTAACATCCCTTTCCTTCAGCTCCAGGTAAGACTCTTCTGTACCTGAATTTCTGAAGTGCATTCACTGGGACTGAGTATGTTTTATGTGTGCACCTGTTTATCATTTTTTGCACTCACAATTGTACTGTTAATTGCAAACTAAACTCTTGAAATGTTATATAACTAATATTTGCGTTTAATTTGCCTTTAGCAGTACAACTGTGAGTACAAATATCTGAAACAATTGAAGACAACAAAGCATTATTGTTTACTGGCATGCTGGTTGTCTAATATTGTACTTAATGTGAAATAAGTTGCTGACCCTTAGGTTAGATGATGCTGCATGTTCCCTAACCAAGACGTAAGTCACCCTCTATTTGACATGCTTAGGTTCTAATGCACACCTTGAAAAAGTCAAAATTTGCAGTGAAATGAAAGTAAGCAATTTCAGTACATGAAAGGAAGATTTAATGTAATGTAAGATTTCAGTACAACTGTGGAAGATTTAATGTAAGGCTGAAGATGCTTTGCATTATTGCATGATAAAGTATTACTTATTGTTTTATTCTCTTCCCCCTTTACATTTGCAATTGCAAACATTCATTTGAACAGTGGCAGACTACTGGGGAAGAACTCCCAGGTTTCTCTATACTGGGTTTTAGAATTTAGCTCATATGTCATTGACTTTGCAGATAGACAAGTGACTGGTGTTTATACTTGGTACACCTGAGATCTGCTCCCTGTATGGAGTTACATAGCCTGTGTACTCTTGCAGTAACTGTTAGTGGCTCTGTAAAATGATCACCCTCTAAAGAAGTGATAAATGTTCTGGCTTACTTATTAATTTGTGCTTGGAAACTGACACTCCTAACCTGTGTGTTGCTGAAATTCTGAGACAACATGTTGCAGAGTTCTAATTCTTGCACTTCTGGAAAAGAAGGGGTCAAAAGTGTTAATGTAGGGAGAGGGTCAGCAAGCCAAGAGCAGAGGTGCAGGTATGTGACAATACAGTTTTGTTACCATTGTATATCGTAGGTTATGCAAGCAGGTTAACTGGTACAGGTCATCCTACATTTGATTTTTAATTCTTTGACTTGCATCTTGCAGAGGGAAACCTTGTTACGACAGTTGGAGACAAACCAGCTGGACATCGATGCTACCTTGGAAGAGCTAAACGTGCAACAGGAGACAGAGGATCAGAATTATGAAATGTAGGTTAATTTTCACGTGCCATTTCATAGGTTTTTTACCTTATGGTGTACCTCATTAGCACAGAATACTAGGGGTCTATATACCAGGTTGCAATGGGGACATTCTCTGATTGCTTTTGCACTGCCCTCAGAATAAAACTAAGCCCTGTGACACATTGTTTATGAAGGTTATAAATACTGGATTCTATTTTGACTGCTGTCCTGTTGCACACAAATAGATTCCTAATCATTTCTAGCTAAGCCTATCTCTACCCAGAGCACATTCTCTTTCTCCACACGATAGTAAAATGTTCCTTTTTTCCTGGAAGTTCTGGGTATTTCTGAGGGCTCCAACAAGCTATGCTACCTTCTCCCAATGCTAGTTTGATTTAGCTGACTGAAAACAATTCACTTCCCATGTGGTTATCTTTTATCCTAGCTGCTAGTAATTTTTTAAAAATGATACTTCAACCAGTAATGTTACTCAACTGCAAGTTGTGTTTTATTCTCATTCCTAATTATAATCTTAAGATTTTAATGTAAATGTCAATTAAATGTGAAATATCTACATTTGTCAGTGAATTCCGTTTCTGGCTTGATGTGAGGCAGGTCTGTCCGTTCTTTCTCACCATGCATATCATCCTCATTAAAAATACTCATTGTAATAAGCCACACAGGCCCCACGCTACCCGCGGCTATAGCAGGATGGGTGTCTGACATGGCATTTAAAGAGAAGCAAGCTGTCACTAGTGTCAAATGCAGGTGTTAACACAAGAAGCCACCACTTCTGAGTCAAGCCAAGAGTCTTGAAGATCTCAGGACTCCCAAAGAGGACCATGAAGACCACTTTACCTTTGATTAATAAATTATTTTGTGACTAATCTTCCGATGTTTTCAAATAATGCAGTAAAAAAATGTCAATGTGTGAAAGTCACATTTAAAATGAATGTCACTTTCAACAATGGTATATGTTTTAAAAAAATGTATTAGGGCTTTGGTACCATGTGGTGACCTTTTTGATGCCTGTGTGTTTGGGACTCGATTATTATAGACTCATGTAAATGCTCTGCATTTGTTCTAATTTACTGCGTGTTTAAAGCCAATCTGGCATCTTCAAGCATGGGCCGCATCCTCCCACTCACACTTCATTAGCAAGATGATCTTCTTTCTCCATCCATTCCATTTTGTTACTGAGAGTTTAATGACATCTTGGAGATCATCAAAATCTGTCAGATGAATAATTGTTAATTTTTTTTGTATGTTTTCTCACAGATTTCTTGAGATGTTAGAGAATAATAGGCGCCTAGCATCACCAGTATCAACCAATGGGCAGAGTCCTTCTTCTGGTTCACAGTCTCCAGTGGTCCCTATCATCTCTGGATCCCCTGAGTGTTCTGGCGCTGTAACTCCGCTCCCGATGCCCACTCCTACCCTGGTTGCTTCTCCACCACCACCAGCAGCTGATGTTCCCGAGGTGGTGGTCCCATCTCCCTCCACAGTTTCCTCTCCACCGCTCTACCTGCAATCTCAGCAGAAGCGTGGCTTCATGTCGAGGCTCTTTGGATCTTCTGTGATGGAGAGTCCTCAAGCCAAACAAGGTGTGGCACTAGACCTAGCAGGAAGTGTAGTCTTTCTCTTAAAGGAAAATGTGCCATGAAAACAGAATGTAGGCTGTTATTCGTGACCTCTTTCTGAAAATACTAGTTACTTGGCTGTTTTCCTGGTGCATTGACATTAAATCACTATTCACAATTATAGGCAGAACTGTAGTTTTCAAGATTTACCAAATTTATACAGCAGTTTACTAGAAACTTATACCAAATACATCAGCTAAATTTCAATATGCATTTTATCATTTTATATGAATATTTATTTGCATTTATATTTAGGGTCATCCATGTAGTGAATCTAAAAGGAAGTTTCGCTGTCAGGTTGTGATGACATGTTACAGATCACCATTTTGTTAATGAGAAGGATGGTCCTAAAGTTACTAGAAACTAATGAGTATTCTGTTGTTAGTGAGGAGACAGCAGTATATGCAAGTTATTGCACCATGCAGCAATATTACAAGATGAGATTCATTGGGGATCTGTGAGATTCTTAAAATTGCCTTTCAATCGTCACTATTTAGAAATAAGCAAAGTAAAAGACATCTTGAAGCATATTGATACTGTGTTTTGTTTCCCAACCCACAATTCTTTGCCTTCCTTCCACAGCAGACACTCCAACACATGCAGAGCAACCAGTAAATGTCCAGAGTGTGGAAGATTTCATTCCTGATGAAAGTTTGGATCGCAGCTTCCTTGAAGATAGCGTAGCCAAGAAAGAACCAGAAGAACCTCTGCCCCGAGATAGGAAAGATAGTGATAGGTGAATAGCTGTGCTATATTAACCCATATATTTGTATCAGATTAACCTATTTAACTTTTTCACTGCCCATGATGTGTATCACTATTCATTGCACTAAAAGTTTTAAGACCGGTTCATGGTAGCATATTCCTCTTGGCTTTCCAGTAAGGAGTATCTTAGCAGTTGTAAAACCATTGGATCATATTTTACAGGAGGGCTCTGGCAGCCTTTCCAGTATTGGGGATTATAACGGTTGTAACAACTGCTGAATATGTTCGAAGTGTGTGCAGTAAAATCCAATTTAGGTTACATAAGCAGTGGTGCGAGGACTGAGGCCTATTTTCTGATGTACGTGGTTTTTACAGGGCTAATGTAGTGATGGGTAAACAAATAATGCATAGATGTGGGGTTCTATAGGCATTCATTGAACTTTGTATATGGCTGTCAGGGTCAGTTAAAAAAAAACCTTAGGTTTAGGTTAACCATTTAATTGTGAGGTAGTGTTAAAATACAAATACAAATTTGATTTTTTTTATCTTTGTTAAGATATATTGTGTAAAGTAGGGGCATAAAGTGATCAGACAGTGTAAACAAAGTGTCAAAGAAGCAGAGTACTAAATATTTATCTGTGACCTATTATTTTTACACAGAATACTTGTGATCACACCTCAGATCAGCCTTCAACCTACTTTTCTCAGAATGGTTTGTTAACTGTCTGCAGTTTATCTGATGAAATCTTGATTTATCAATATGAGAATAGTGATATATTTGTACCCCCTCGATTTGTCTCCTTAGAAATAGATCTTTCCTTAGACAACATTGGTGGAAATTTATGTGTGATTTAATTTGTTTTGTTAGGAACAGGAACTAATTCCCAATATGAAGCAAAGAATACCGTAGTGCATTAATTCTATTATGAGATTGTAAATGGGAGAGGTACAATATAAGGGCATATAGTAAGGAAAGTTTACTCATGTGGGTCCACATCCTCAGCGACTATAACTATGAATTCTCCAATATGGCCAATAGGACCGGAATTGGGGAGTTACTTTGAACCAGTCTCAAAAAACCCAAACCAATTTATATTTTTCTAGTTGATCATCATCCTCTGCTACCAATAATTCCATGTATTGAATCCTCTCAAATTCAGTTAGCCAATCTCCAATAGAAGGGACCCTTGTTTTTTTCTACAGTCCGGAAATGGTCTGGGCGGCTGTAGCAGTTGTTAAAATATGGTGATAAAACCCTCCTTTTAGCAGAATTGAAAGACCCTGGAATCATGGATAGCAGAGTTACATTGAGATTGTTGGGCACATCAGAGCCTGTGATTGTATTAAAGAGTTGCAATATTCTGTCCCAAGGGTGGTACACCGCCGGACTTTCCCACCAGATGTACACCATGGTGCCCCTCTTCATCTGGCAACACCAGCATCAGAGGCAGCAGAGGATATGTGGTGACCGTAGGGCAGAAATACCATCTAAAAAGAATTTTGTAATTGGTCTTTTGAGCTTAATATGGAACAGCCAATATCGGTCATACGTAAGGCCAGAGTCATCACTATCCTATAGCAGCATATGAAATAACTGAGATAGGGTGTGTGACGGTCTATCCTGAGACCCAAGTAGGGATTTAAATGCTGTACGATTTCTAGTTATCAATTGTGTATTTATATAAGAGTATAAAAATGATGCCATCTGCCTATGAAGGAACCAGGACCAGGGTTTTCCGTGGGTTTGAGCATCAAGGGAGGACAGGGGAGGAAGACAACCATTCTGTAAAATATTATAAACATGTCTGTGCTCGTCTGCTTTCCACATTAGAAATTGATCTACCCCCGGTGGGAATGCTGGGAATGCTGGATTATCAAAAATTGGAGTCATTGGGACAATCTTAGATGATAGGGCTTTCACTTTCACCACGGAGACCCACAGTTTCAAGAGATCTAAAGTAATACCTGGCAATGGGTGTCTAAAGTGAAAGGTAAATCTGTTAACCCATGTTAAGTATTAAAGATCTAGGCGGGAGAGGGAATTCTCTAGAAGAGCCCAACTTTTTTTATATCTATTTTGGAACCAATCAACTAGTCTCACCAAGACCGAGGACCTGTAATATGAACCAATATCTGGTACTCCAGCTTTACCTCTTGATTTAGGTTTAGTGAGGCATTTAGGTGCTATAAGTGGACATTTCTTTTTCCATATGAAGTCTATACATAATTATTAGTAATTTTTGAGTATAGGAGGATGGCAAGTGTATTGGTACCGTTTGAAAGACGTACAATAACCTCGGTTAATTTGTGTTTTTTGCTAGACATGGCACCGAAAAAAATCAACTCTTCGAAGAAAGGACCAGAAATAGATGTTTTGAGCAGGTTTAAAGTGCAAATCAAGCAATTTGATGACATTTGAGAGACTCTGTGTTAAAACACAGACAATGGAGTTCAGATAAAGTGCTTGTGTGGCAGCCAAAACTGATCTAAAATCTACAATAAAACCTCCCCTGAGACAAATGGTGGAGGGGGGGGGGTAAGCAACATTGCTGTCAATCTAGAAAGAAATTGTCAGGACGGAGTGTTACCTTGTAAGCAAAAAAATCACTATGATGATGGCCACGCCTCATACATCTTCTCATCCCACTGTAGTGCAAGCAGGCAAAGCTTAGGTAAAGGTGACAATACTTCTCAGAATTCAAGAATTTTGCAGCAGTGTTGTTACCCCATCACAGGAAGCTGCATGAATTGTAGGATTATTGCATCGTTGCCAGGATCAAAAGTTATTTGCAGGATATTGCAAATGAACAAAGGGGAAAACTAAGTGCAGCTCAAATTTATTTTAATTTAATGAAAGACAATAGTTCTATAGACCACAAGCCACACGCAGTACTTCTTGCCTTGTCCCCTCTCTTGTAGCTGAGTTCCAGGTCTGTGTTTCTTCAGTGACGTGTAATGGCTGGCTATGGTAAGCAGTGATAGGTACATTGTAGTTATTGCTTTACATTGTAGATATTTGCAGCTGTTTTTATATAGCTGACATATTTTTTTTCATTTCAGTTTCTTTGTGTAACTTCAAAAACCCTTTTCATTTTTTCGCTTTGATACTATAAATAATGTTAAAGTTATTGCTAATCTAATTTTGGAGTGCCCAACCTACGGCCCAGAGCTGCTAGATCTGGTCATCTCCCTCTCTGCTTGTCGTCTTGCCAGGTATGGGGCTCTCCCATCTCCTATGTTCCTCTAAGAGTGTGCTGCCTGCACACCTTGTACTGTGAGATATTGTTCAACAGCAGCATGAGATCTGTGACTGTGTTCAAGCAGCTGTCATTATCTCCATGTATAAAGCATTATATCTTCTTCACTAATTGTCATAGAAATGTGAATTTTTCATGGTACACAGGGGACCCTAAGAGCTTCTACTAAACCAAATTTAGGCCCTCTACACATAAGTTGCCTTATATGGAGTGACAAGCATAAAATCCTAACAACTATTAGGGATATTTACACATTAAGTGGGGCTAATTTAAGACCAGGGTCCCCAAATTGAGTTTGCATGTTGCGGGGACCCCTGGGGGCCACTCCCATGGCAATGAACATTAGGGTACTGCCAATTGTCTGTGCGCTGTGGTGCCACTTAAAGTTCACAAAACTTAAGGGCTGCATTCAGGTTGGCAATGGGGTTGCGGTGCAGTTACCCCTTCAAGCTGCCTGTTACACATAGCTGGACACTTACCTCTTGTGAACCCCAATTTCTCTGGAACAGAGGGATGTTGACAACGGGAAATGTGGCAGCCTGTAGGAAATGCCTTTTGTCCCCTTCATCCCTACTAAAATGTTATACCCATCATATCATACTACCCTGTCACACACAGCTATCATCTTACTCTCTATGAACCCCAATTTCTCTTTAACAGTAGAGGAAGGGAAATGTAGGATAAGTGGAGGATGCTTGTGGCTACCTCTTGCCCCCCCCCCTTACTAAAATTGTAAAATTGTATCACTCCAACCATACCATGGTGCCCTGTCACATATAAATGTTCGTTATGTTCTTTTAATCTAAATGTCTCCTGAAAGGGGAGCTGTAGATATAATAAATTGTAGGATGGGGGGGAGCTCTTGTGGCTAACTCCCCCTAAAATGTTTTTGCTGCAGCACCATTGCACCACAGAAAAACTATACCTGACATACTGCGTTACCCTGTCACACATAGCTGGCCACTTACTTTCTTTGAACCCCAATTTCTCAGGAAAAGGAGATGTAGGGCCCTGAAGATGATCCAAGAAATATCCATTGCAGAAACTCTTGATTTGTCATCTTTTGTTTGGTGCATGCATGTTACGGTAACTAGAAACATTTACATTCAATTTCCTTCTATTCTAGTTTTAAACATTCATCTTTAATGTTTATTTGCATTGTGGCCCGCAAGTTTTATCCCAAACAGCGGCCCCCTGATGAAAAAATGTGGGCACCACTGATCTAATTGATAGCTGAAAAAAGAAAAACAGTTGCTATAGCGAATTTGCATTTGCTTGTGTCATGATTTTTGTCCCCTGTCATGTGACACTTTTACCACTACCATTGAACTAACATGAACTGAACTTTCATGTACTACCAAATTTTTTTCCTCCACTTATCTTTGTACAGTGATGCTGATGTACTGGGGTCAAATCCCATGGTGGCTGGCTTTCAGGATGATTTAGATCCTGATGATAGAGTAGTCCCAAAATCTACTATTTCCGTCATACCCAGCCAGAACATCAACCTGTCCAGTGACGAGGAAGGACCCAATCCCTCTGTGAAATTAGCTGGGGACGAAGATATAGACTCTGAGATATACTTTTGGTGAGTCATTTGGTTTGAAATCTCATTGCATGCTGGCTATGTGGAATGGTTTTTTTGCAGCGCTGACTCTGCAATAGCTAAACACTTTTGTGTCATGAGCCACAATTAAGTCTCAGATTAAACTTTTTTTTTCATGTACTGACAACTCAGTTTGATTTAGTGCAGAAAAAGTTTTGTGGTAGATTAGACACTTGACTCTTTGTGAGCAGCTATTTATTTTAAAAAATTATCCTGGATTACCTTTCACTAGGGTACATAATAAATGCACAGATCCACCTTGACATTAGCAAAAAAGAAAAACCTGTTACCCAGTAGCTCCTAAAATTTCAAAGAAAGCACCCCAAGAATGTTCTCTGCAGAAGTAAGTACTACCCATTCCAGATGGGACAACAAGGGATGTCACATGACCAGCTGGAAGACTGAAAAAAGGATTAGCAAAGGTGGATATGGGTATTCATGTTAAGTTGGATGCGCCTTCCCCCATTGGCAGATTTATGTTCCACACTAATGCCAGTTTCTCCTTGTATTTCTTTTGAAATCCTCTTCCTGGTCACCTATTTCTAATTATGTGACTTCTACAGATGCATGCTAAAATTACATTATTCCGCTACCCAGTTTTATTCTTTTGATCCTTCTGACTCCAGCAGTGTACATTGCCCACATATGGTCCAAAGGCTGTGTATTACTAAAATAAAAAGAATAATTATTTTTTTTTAACAGAAGTTACATGTTAAAGCAGATTTTTGTTTCCAGATTTTAGTTTTGTTTTATTGCACTTACATACAAAACAAATCTTGTTTTCTAGCTTATGTGCTTGAATTTCATCTTAGGCTATTGAGCTCTGTACATTTTCCAGGTGTCAAGGTGAAAAAATAATATTCACAGAAAATATTATTAATATTATAATATAATATATTAGTCTGGGCAGATATAATACAATATAAGTCTGTTAAATTTTGTCTGTAAAAGAATATGTTGAGCATAGACACTTCAGATATTTAAATGCAAAAACATTTAAACCAATACAACAAGCCCTCCATTATCCTTGCTATATAGATTTGAATTTGTAAGCTATTGATGGGTAAGTGCCTTGTTCGAGGTATTCATTTTGCAGTGAGGGACCTAAAATCAGTCATTTTTTTGTCAAAAGCCATTCTTTTCTTCCACTCAGTCATGCTGTAATTCTTCAATATTTTAGGAAACCTCCTAAGGTCTTGGTACCTCAGTCTTATCCTGACAACTCGGACCCTGCCCCCACCCTGGCACCGACATCTAGCAAATACAAGAAAGCAAAAGCCAACATCCAGGAGGATTCAGACAGTGACCAGGAGGGTCCAGTCGCCACCCAAATGCTTTCCTTTGTTATGGATGACCCGGATTTTGACAGTGAAGATTCAAACCACGTTTCCAAGTCTCAGGTGAGATGGCACCAAGGTGCTAAGCAGAGAAAAAAGCTAATACATTTGTCTGTTAGGTTTCATAGTCCTTTCCTCTTCATGTTTAATTTGTCAGGTCATTTGTGTAGTACACCTTACAATTTAATTTCTCCTCCTTCCAGTAAATGCTGCTATACAGTGAATTGCAAGAGGCGTTAAATTTATGAACTTTATTAAAAAAATATGTATGAATAAAAACAAAACAAAGCTTTATTACTTGATATGTTTAGATTTAAAATGTATATAAAGATGTTTTTTTATCGACTTTGTTTGTACAGGATTTATTTCCAGTGCTGAATAACATGTCTGACAGCTCCAGTGAAGAGAACATGTCTTCTTGTCCTTCTGAGCCAGTAAAACCCCCAACAACTTCTTTTAAAATCAGAGAAGAAGATGATCTGTTTGGTTTAGGGTTTGAGGAGAAAGTGCCTAAGGACAGCGAGGAAGGTGAGATGTGCATTTCATACATGTAGCATGAACATGTATTGGTTGCTCTACACCTGACATGATGCTCAGTCCTTTAATACAGTCTTTCCTTCACTTTTGGTTTACAGTAGTGTAGAATGTGCTCTATTTGGGGTGCCTTGGTTTTAAAGAAGGACCAATAGATTTTACAAAAGGGAAAGGTTTATTTACAGCTTAAGATATTATTTACATATGATTTTCAAGACAAAAGGGAAGAAGGTAAAGGGTATATAGGAAAGGGGAAGGAGAGGGGTCTAGCTCTATCTCTAGCACATGGTCAATCTCTCACACAACCATACACACCAGGGTTTTCTCTCCTTAAACCACCCCCTGCTGCAGGTACAGAGCGAATCATATTGTTGCTTCATCCTTGGTGAAGTCTTGATCAAGAGGTCACACAGACTGTTATTGTCCCAGGCTTGGGATTGTTGTCACATACCCCTGCCCCCTTCAGGAACACTGAAGTTATAGTGAACAGGTTTGGGCAGAAATTGACACCAAATGGTCAAACTGACCAAAGTGTTAATGATCCTCAGGCATCCACATATGGAAGATCAATCATTGTCTCTGTTAAGCAATCCTTTGATGTTTGAGGGACTGCATCTGTCCCCACTAGATATTTATTTATAAAAAACAAAATTGTGTATATTTACACATTTACAGCGCATCTAATTTTTGTATGAATCTTCTTTCCTAGATAAAGAGAGTAAAACAAGCAAAGAGAAGAAAAAAAAGAAGAAGAAGAGCAAAGAGGTAACATAACCAAACAAAACTGAAATTAGAGCATTTATTTGTGATCAATCACCCCATCCCTTTCTTCATTTCTGAATAGTGGGTGGGCTTTGATAATTACCTACCTAACCACTACCGTGGGCAGCCTTAGCACAGACTGGCAGAAAGCACACCTAGGTCCTTCACTTCCTCAGACCTGACTCAGAATCCTGATTTCTGGACCACAAAACTTTTTTTCAAAAAATTGCAATTTTTGGGCAGGTATGCAGTTCCCTCAATATGTATTTTAAATGTATAAATTGACAAATATCTTGAACTCATCTGTGCTTTTCATGTTGTTGTTTCAAAGTTCTTTTAAATTATTTTAAGGTGGTATTTGACTTTTTTTGATAAAGAATTCTCTTCTTTACTACCAGGCTTCAGAAGAGGAAAAATCAAGCAAGAAAAAGAGTAAACAGAAGAAAACCAAAGACAAAGAGGAGGGGAAAGAGGAGAAGAAGAAAAAATCCAAGAAGACCAAGGAAAAAGATGAGTTTGATGAACTTGAGGCCTTTCTTGGTGGAGCAGCTCCAGGCCAGCCACGCTCGGGTGGGGAATATGAGGAACTCTAGGTGGTTCTGCTCATGTTCCTTCATGGATCCTGATCTTCTGCCTGCCTCACCACATACTTATTCTAGAGCAAGCACAACCTTGTTCTTTTGTATGATGGCACGCCCAAATGGGGAGTATAAGAGTTATTATTTGGAGAAGAATCCTTGTCCAACTAGAGTGCTCCACCTCATCTTTCTTCTCCATTGATCATGTCTCCTCACCCAGAGCTCCGCTTAGGAGAGGAACATGTACACTTGGGTGGCATTCATACTCAGGAGAAATATATTTTTATTGCCCACACAAAAAGACTTTCATCTCTTTGTTCTCATGGACCAAACTGAATTTTGCCTGGATTTGTAGCAGTTATCATTGATGGAAATGGAAAAAAATAACAAGAGTGACTGGATGGTTATACTTTACAAACCAAAAACAAAATATTGGCCGCTCTGCACTATATCACATGCTGCTTGAAAATTCCTTGCACTTCCATGTAATGCTGCGGTTTCACTAGTGAACTTGCCCAGTCCTGAAAGAACTAGTTCTAACTTTTATTGGTCCTCAGAATGGCCTGTTACTTTAACCAGCATGTGTCTGACTGCAGCAAGTCCACGATGGACATTGGTCATGTGGAGTAATCATTTTATTGTAACTAGTTTGCTTCTAAAAATCACTCCTTTCTTTTTATGGCTGCATCCCCCTACATCCCTAATTTAAGAGTAAGGATTTTTCTTGGTCACCAGTGAAATGCATTTAAATTAGGACTATAACTGAAGGTACCCATTAATTTCTTTTTTTTTTTTTCTTTCTTTTTTTGGACATCAGGGTGGACATTTTGATTTACCACAATTATATCCATGCTCTTCTCAGTTGGATGAAGATTTAAAAGGGGGATGCAGAGAGTTATTGGTTATTTTTAAATTCACTGGTGAGATAGCCTTTGCATTTTAAAGGTTTTGGGTTTGTTTTTTTTCTTCTCTTTAGTTTTGTTTGTGGTGCAGTCCTGTAATTGTTTGTGCCTAGTTACATTTGACTGTCTTCATGTGTGTTTGAAGTGGAACACATTTTAATTTTGCTCATAACCACCAAATTTCCTGAAAATAAAAGTTCATTCCAGGTTCCTGAAACACTAAGTTCATTCCATTTTCCTAAGTCTTTTGTTATTACCTTTTATCGTTCTACACCTACCAACAATGCTTATTCTAAATCGAGGTCCTAATAGTTGTTAGCTATTGATTGGCACAGGGACAGGGCATTCACTTTGAGTTTATGGAGCATAGCCAACATTGCAAAACACATTTAGCTAAAGTCTTGTATGTCCAAAATAGAGATCAGATCCATCTGCCACCTTTTGAAGAAATTAAAATATAAACATCCAAGGTTATCTATAAGGGGACAGCCAGTCAGAGGTTACTCTTTCCTTCTTCACTATTGGGCTGTTAATAATAGGAAACATTTTTTTGCAGATCTTTGTGTGGCTCCTGCTATAAACACCACCCGCCCACAAACCCCTAAATCTAATAGAATACTAGAATAATAATAGAATAATTGTGTACCTTAGGTAACCAAGTGGACGTGGACAAACAGTGACCAAATTGCCCACTTAAGCAGCAGCAGCGTTTTTGCTCTTTGGAGGCTAAATATACATCAGTCTGCAATACCTCTTGTCTTATTTGTGACTGCCCTTAGCCCCTAACAGTTATTTTACCCTTGGATCAGTTTTTTAGGTTGTGTACAGGCAGCACTGCCTTCTTTGCTTGCCCATGCTCTCACTGCTCCAGAAATGTATACCTTTTTATTCACTTTATGCATTCCTAGTCATTAAATATTTTTTTTTATTTGACTAGTGCAGTTGCCTGAAGTCAAAATCGTTGCACGCCAGCTGAAAGATAAGATCAGTTTTGCACTTGGCTACATGCAGCAGGCTTTCAGGTGTACTCTGCTTTCCATGGGATAATTCTGAATTTAATCTTTAGAATAATCCCATTGAAATCAGAATTCTTTCATAAGTGCTTCTGTCCTGAATTTGATTCAGGTCAGAAGCACTTATGAAAGAATTCTGGCCAATTGATGAAATCTTTCCAAGCTGCTTTTTTTAATTCCTGTTGACGTGCATTGGGTGCAGAGCAGTTCTGATATAATTAAAAGCCTGTGTACAGTGTCTTGATGGGAAGCAAGGGCTTTTAAGTGGGCATACAGAAAAGTAAGAATTTAGGGTAAGCATTCACTAGTTCTCCAAAGAGCAGGCAGGAGGTAGGGCACAAACCACAGGCTTTGTAAAATGTTGACATCTAAATCAAGGAAGAAGGGGGACAAGTTTTGTACATAAATTACAAATCCTGAAAAAATTTCATGATTTATCTTTCAATGTAACTGGTTATACCTGTTCTATATTTTCTGCCTTTTTTCAGAGACTTCTTTTACAAGATATGTTTATTTTGGACAGGTTTTCAGCTATCCTTTTTGCTGTGTTTACTGACTTTTTATCTATTGAGTTTGATTGATCGTCTCCCATTGACCCAGCTTGGTAAACAGAATCTCTTAGCAAAACAATGACTGGCCACAGTAGACAACCCATATCAAAGCATCTGATAGAGAAATGTCTGTGTTGTCATTTTCAACTAGGTCCCTCCTATCAGTCCTGTAAAGAGTGAAATGATTGGTTACTTTTAACAACACAAACTGTTCTCTTTCAGACATATTTTAGGCCCTGGTGACAGGAATAGATGACTATGTCAGTGTGAATTCCTATTAACAAAGTTCTTGATAGGGAAGTTTTCGACATAACATTGATCTCGGTGGATAAGGAGAGTTCTATTTTCATAAAAAGTTGACTTTATATAGTCTGGTGTTTTATCCCTGGTTGTGGTTTGGCATGGTGCAATCATGGAGCAAGTCAAGGCAGCCATTGTGTTCATCTTTTAATAGCTATGGTATCCGCTGTCCTGGGTGGCAGAGCAACTGTATGTCATGAGCTATTGGCAAAATAAATGAAATGCGTTGTGTATAATGTCTGGTGTTTTTAATTCTAGGATGTTTACAGTTTTTACTTCAATGATACACATTCTGCACTTCCTGAGGGTGTTGTAAGCTGCTGTGTATAAAAATTTATGGGACATCATCCACATTATCTCAGGGATCTATACTTTTTAGTTGTGCTAGGATAGATAAATAGAGCTGTTTTTTTCAGTACTAAGAACATGTGAAAGCCAAAGTTTTTCAACCTCATCTCTGTTGAATGAGGGAATAGCCAGTCTGTACTAGGGATTGCCCCTATAGCAAATAAATGAAATGAATAATGAACAGGCATCCAAGGGGGATGTAGGAGGCAGATGTTAGGCTAGGTACACGAGTACAATTTTTTTTGTCCGATAATCGGCTCAGGGCCGATATAGTACGAGAATCCGGCCTGTACAGCGCTCGTCGTCCATCGTCCAAACGACCGTCCTGGTGAATCCACAGACGAAAAAAGATCGTAATGGAAGTGAAAGGAGAGAGAGTGCAAAGGGGTGCTGCTCCATCGTTCTCCCCCTCCCCTCTCCTTAGAACAGAACGGTGCTGTATGTACAGCACTTGTACATGCATTGAGCATTCATTAGTCCTTGGAAAGGATTGTGAAAGAATTATTGCATGTGTGTACATAGCCCTTTGAAGCGGCATGAACATTGCATTATTTGCCAGCAAATATTTATTTTCCGTTAAAATCCCAGACATTTTCAATAATGATCATTCATCGGAGTCTGCGGGGCGCATGGGAGTTTTGTCCGCCAAAAAAGTGGATCTTTATTTTTGATATAAACAGGACAAAGCAAAGAGAAGGTGAGTTTATGCAGCTTGTGAATCCACATTTCTTTCCCTGTATGAACAAACCATCAGTTTAACATCAGACCATATCAAATTAAAGCGTTCCTAAACTCAGAATTTTTGTTTTACATTAAAAGTGTAGACAACACTTTTATGTAAGGTAAATATTCTGTTTGTTTTGTTTTTTTAAAAAAAGGTGCAGCACAGCCCTTTTAATTCTCAATCACCTAGAATGAAAAGGAGAGCAAAGCTCCCCAGGATACCTACGTCACCCATCCCGGGAGGCTCTTGGGTGCTTCTTCTACACATGCCCGAGCACCTCTGGCATGCACAGAAGTAGCCCTTTCGTCAAAAGAATAAAAAATTGCTGATCTCACGCATGCAAAGTTTTGGCAAGTTTTTTCCCCAAAATCAGTCATCTCAACTTCGTGCCTGCATCTGTCCGAAGACGGATACCGAGACGACGTGCGACCTGATGGATAAACCTCCGGACTGATCAACTGCTCTGCGGGATTGAAGATAAGTGTATTTTTTTTTGTTTTGGCCAGTATTGAGTTTACTTCCTCTTTAATGCAAAATATTCATAAAATGTAATATTTCGATGGCTGGCGCTGCTTACTACCTGCGCAGCCATATTAAATATTTTTCACACATCATTACCCTAATTATTCACATTAAAAATGCAGGTGCAAAGAACATCCCGGTGTCCTTTATTGTTCAGCTCTGCCCTGATTTAAAATTGAGTTGTTCAGGCCTGTTGTGACCTTGACACTGTTATGTGCTGGCCAGGATCCCAATATTTTGGATTCGCCTCATAAATAGACATAGGTTGCTTTATGTATTTGTGTGGCAGCCTGAAGGAAGCGGTTTCTATGGAAACATTGGATTCTTGCTCAGTCTGGGAACAACCCTCCTTGCACTGGTTCTAAATTTAGTTTTCCTGGAAAATACAATATCTGCAATTTCACCAAGCCTGTGACAGGGGCTGATTCAATAGTTCCAGGCGGCTTCACTCCAGGGTCAGGAACAAGCCAAGAGTTTCTGGAAGTGTTTTATTAGCCAGAGGCACTAAATTTAGACACAAAAGCTATCTAAAAATAAAATGTAACTTATACAGTATACTTGCACCTGGCCTACAAGAAGATCTTTCACTTCCCCCATCTCTACAGAATAAGCATATATATATATATATATATATATATATATATATATATATATTAGATGTTAGAACAAGGGAAGAATAGCTGTGATTCATCTCCCCCTTGCTCCTATACTTGACACCTAGTGTACACCCTCCAATCCCGTGCTGCACCAAAGAACCATCAGTAGGCATGCAGTATGGGGTCCTATGTATTCTATCCATTTACAGTCACTCGGGTGACATGTGTACACATTTCTAGAAATATTTCTAACTCACTTAAGATAGAACATATTGCAAATGCAATCACTGGAATGTACATTTAAATTCTCATTAACCCTTGAATACCTTATAAACATTTTTGTCGCCTATACTTAAAAACTTTTTCTCATTCAGATTCCCTTAATTCTAAAGAAATTTGGTGAAACACTATGTTAAGGGGCTTGGCACTTTAGAAGAAGTCTTTTACTTATTAACTGTATATAAATAAAGCCAATTCCTAGGGTAATGCCAGGGAATATGTATGGTCCTATAGCACATAAAGCCAACTAAAAAAAACACCTGTCTCTTGTGATTTTGCAATCAATTCTGCTATATTCTTATGAAAGTTCATTAAGGCTACTTAATTTATTGGTCTACTCTCCATGATGCCCCCTAATGCTTTTGCTGGTGCTCTATGTGCAGAAGTATCAGAAAACTATGAAGTACCATATAAACACTTCGGTAAAGAAATTCTCTTCCTCTCACACACCAATTGGTATTGTTATTGCACATAGTTACATAGTCAGGTTGAAAAAAGACATAAGTCTTTAAAGTCCAACCACTAGGGAAATAAACATATCCCAGATAAAACCCTATATATGTAGTTAATTACAGAATGCAAAAAAAAAAAACCCTGGCTTAATTTGCTCCAACTGGAAAAAAAAACATTTCTGTTCCCTGTTTTTTCTTAAAGCAATCTATAGTAGTTGCTGAAACTACTTCCTGAGGGAGCCTATTCCACATTTCCACAGACCTTACTGTGAAAAATCCCTACCTTATGTAAAATTTAGATCAAGAATTTCTGCACTCCCTATTTAATGCTCATTTTAATAATGGGACATTTTATTAATGAAAGAAACAAAACTAAAGCTATATACAGTGCTGGCCGGTCATATATTGCTCCCTCCTCACCATTCCTGTACCAAAAAGCAGAAACTACACCATACAAAGTGTCCTGTCAGTTATAGGGGGCCACTAACCTTTGTACCCCAAAGTCTCTGCAACAGATACTTCCAGAGAAATGCAATTCATGTGACAGCCAAGTGGTACATGTTTTTACTACTACATCTTCGAGTCCCTTCAGTTCCCCATTCTTGAGAAATTAGGGTTCACAGAAGGTAAGTGGCCGGCTGTGTGTGACAGGCTAGCATGGTATAGGTGCTATATGGTGCTAAAGTTTTTCTTGTTTTGTGATGAGGCAGCAGCAATAAAATTTTAGGGAGAATGAGCCATTAGAGTGCCTCACTTGTCCCACACCCCCTTTCCGGAGAAATTGGGGTTAAAAGAACTTTATATGTGACAGGGCACCATGGTATGGTAGAAGTGATAACATTTTAGGGGGGGTTTAGCCACAAGAGTCTCCCACTTATCTTACATTTCTCTTTCTCTGCTGGTAAAGAGAAATTGGTGTTCACAGAAGGTAAGTGGCCAGCCATGTGTAACAGGCTAGCACAGTTGGACAGGTAAAGTTTTTTTTTTCATGTGATGGTTCCTTAATTAAAAAAAATTTTAGGGGGAGTTACCCGTAAGAGTCCTTCACTTGCAGTTACAAAAGGGTTCTTACATCCCACCAGTCGTTCAGTCCCTCATATTGCATAGTCTGAAGATTTGACTTGTTTTCCCCTGCAACCTTCATCTGAAATTGTATATGGTACGTTTCCCATTCTGCCAAACCTCAGCACTGTGTTTGCAATTGTTTTCCCCTGCAACCCTCATCTGAAATTGTATATGGTACGTTTCCCATTGTAGATGAATTTATTGCACCATCTTTAATCTCCTCAATTTGCAATCCCTATTTAATGTACAGCGCTGCGTAATATGTTGGCGCTATATAAATCCTGTTTAATAATAATAATAATAATAATTTGACTCAAGGTGGCAGTGAGTGGTATTAAGCATCTCCCCCTAGCCAGGATTCCATGGCATGTGGAAGGTGTAACCACACACAACCTCACTGCAAGTCTAAATGCAGCCTTGAAGTTTTGTGAAGCGGCATTTGGGGCACCACAACACAGCGAGTTGACAGTACCCTAACACTCGTTTCTTTGGGAGTGGCCCCAGGGGGTCCCTAACATGCAAACTCAATTTGGGAACCCTGTTCTTGAAATAGCCCTTATTAGTGTGAAAATATCACTGATTGTTATTAGGATTTTATGCTTCCGACCCTGTATCAGGCAACTTGTTATGTTTAGCGAGGTTGTGTACCCTGAAAATTCATGTGTCTATGACAAACTATGTTGGAGGTATAAAGGATTTTACATGGGGATAATGGCAGCAGCATGGACACAGACACAGCTCTCATAATCAAGGGATTATCTCAAGGTACAAGGTCCCACTCTTAGAGAGTTAACACTGAGCATGCTTCATAAGCTCCCTCTCCTGGTAGCGCATTCTCATAGAGAAACAAAGGAGATGCATGTGCCCCATCCCCCACAGAGAGGGAATGAGGAGAGAGGGCCGGATGTGGCCCGTGAGCTATAGGTTGGGCATCCTTGCTTTGGACCATTAAGAGTAGGAATAATTAATAAATACTCTTTGGATGCGGTTCTTAAACTAGTTCTCTATCCATTTACAGATTGATTTTTTTAAATCTTTACATTCTAACTTGCATATTATCTGTTTGTGAGGTACTATATCAAATGCTTTAGCAACGTCCAAGTACACCATATCAACTTCAAATAGATATTATGCCATTGGTCTGTCTACTCTAAAAAAGCCACTTCCCAATTTTGAATATATAATAATATATATATAATAAAAGCAGAAATTATTTTTGAACTGACAGGGATTTTATAGTGGCATTTATAACAAACAACATTCTTTTTTTATTAAAAAAAATGAATAAACAAAAACAAAAAAATATAGTGAAAAACTAAAGATAACCTATTTTTTACTTTGAAATGCATATACATCATACTTGCATTAATAATTAAAACTTATATCCTTGCAGTGAGTGGATTAATATATATAAAATAGTTTATTAGAATCTGTGTTGCCACAGTATAATGTCTATTTATCTCCATTACTATACATATATTTTAAAAAGGGTATAGTTAGTTGAAATCAATGGGTCTATTATGAGTCAAAAATTAAGGGAATTTTGTTCCAAAGGCTTAATAGAGAAAATAACCCAGACATAAGACTATGCATTTTTTAGAGTAGGCAATAAATCAAAAAAATACATACATATCAATGCCAAAAAGTACTGTGTTATTTCTAAAGACTCTGGTGATGAACAGTTGCTACTTCTGATTAGTGTGTAGCAGTTCCCCGTCTGCAGCAGCTTTCCTTTAAATTGCCACCATGCCGTTTTTATGCTTAATCTGGCGCACTCGCACTGACATCACAAATGACTTGGACACATCACAAGATTTTGACGTCAGTCCCCAGACCTTACCGTGTTGGACTGAGCACAAATACATGCTCACCAGCAAGGCAGGCCAAGGGAAAAAAAGGTGATTGGCAGCCAAAGGCAGAAAGCAAGGAGGTGGTATGCAAATCTGCCTCTAGAGTAGACTACATGGCCATAAAAAAAAACCTGGAATGTAATTATACATTCCAGGTCTCAATCTCACCACTGTCTCCCTGATAATGATCAGAGGGGCAGCAGGGGAGTATAATGAACCTAAATTAAGCCATGCATTCCCACACGTTCCTGAAATTAGGCTGAGGATAAGACAAAAGAAAAAACATGTTAAACATATTTACATGACAATTGTGAATACAGATGAACAATCTTTTATTTGAAAAAACTCTTATTAATCAATCACATATTGGGTGTTTTTTTTTCAATTGTAATAGATTTGTCCACATTTTTTATGCATTTACACTTAACTATAAAAAGGACTGCAATGAAACACATTTATACAAAAGATCAACCATTAAATTTTAAATTAGATACAATTAACCTTTCTAATTATCAGAAATGTCTAATTATCTAAATTAGGTAGAATTTTAAGTTTTGCAACTTGGTTCAAATTTCTGTCTCTATCAAAATTAGAATTGTTTTTCATTTGTAAAAGACCTACATTTATTTGCACAAAAAATATTGTTTAGGACAGGGGTCTGCAACCTGCGGCTCCGGAGCCGCATGCGGCTCTTCAGCCTCCTTGTTGTGGCTCCCTTCGGCTGCCGCGGGGAGATCTCTGATGGGGGATCCCCTTCCTCCCAAGACACTGCGGAGGAGGGGGATCTGTGTTATGTTTTGCGGCTCCAGACTATTTTTCTTTAATGGAAGAGGAGGCAAAATGGCTCTTTTGATAGTAAAGGTTGCTGACCCCTGGTTTAGGACATTATTTACAAAACCATCAGGTTCGAATTTATACTAATAAATAATGAACCAGAGGAATTTAAGTCTTATAATATCAATTAATTTTGAGTTTTAAATGACCTTATTCAAATAGTACAAGAAAGGGAGACTTTTGGAGAAACTAAATATGGATCTAGATACATCAATAGTTGAACCTGACATTGATGTTTTTTTCTACATTGTTACATACATCGGAGGTTAAATGGAAATCAAGTAAATTTCTTAATTTCCATTCCCACCCCTTAATATCAGCATTTGTAAACCAAGTTTCTTTTTTTTTTTTTTTTGATTATTTTTATTAAAAGATATCAAGGTACATACAAATAAAATAAAATAAAGTGGTCGTAACACACAGTTCAAAAAAGAACATACAGCAAGGTTAGGTTCTAACAATACATATCTTCAAGCTTGTGGCTTAACGGCCAACCGCATAGAAATACAAACATCAATATTCCTCAGTAGTGATAAAGTGGATCCAGTGGTACCAAGTCTGTGCAAATTTTTCCGCTTTCTTAGCGTCAGTGGATATCATATCCTCCATGTGATAAATATGAGCAACCCTTTGCAACCAATGTACTACCGTCGGAGGGGCAGTATTCTTCCATAAGGCTGGGATACAGGCCTTAGCTGCATTGAGAAGGTGTCTCATGAGAGAGTTACTATAGCACCTGCGGGACATGTCCGAAACATGAAGAAGTGCCAGGGTCGGATTGCCCCTTATATCTACTTCTGTAAGCTTTAAGATAATATTAGCTACTGAACTCCAATATAATTGCAATTTTGAGCATTCCCAGAAAACATGAAGGAGCGTACCCTGTGTGTCACCACATCTCCAGCAGGTGCTATCCGACCCCGGGAAAATCTTAGCAAGCTTCACCGGTGTCCTGTACCAGCGAGTGGCCAACTTGTAGTTGGTTTCCTGATATTTGTTGCAAATGGACGCCTTATGACAGAAATTAAGTAACATATCTCTCTGGGTTTCAGTAAAACAAGTGTCCAAATCAGCTTCCCATTACTATTATATTATTATTATACAGTATTAATATAGCGCCATCATATTACGCAGCGCTGTACAAAGTCCATAGTCATGTCACTAACTGTCCCTCAAAGGAGCTCACAATCTAATGTGCCTACCATATTCATGTGTCAATAATGTAGTCTAAGGTCAATTTAGGGTGAAACCAATTATTTCTAACTGCATGTTTTTTTGGGATGTGGGAGGAAACCCACACAGACATGGGGAGAACCTGCAAACTCCATGCAGATAGTGTCCTGGCTGGGATTTGAACCGAGGACCTAGCGCTGCAAAGGCTGGAGTGCTAACTCCTGAGCCACCGTTTGGGATACAAATAAAGGGAGTTCTGGCGTATATACAGATAACAGGGTTTGATAGGCATGAGAAAGTGTGCCCCGTACAGGTTGACCAGTTGCACACAAGTCCTCTAGAGGAAGAAGCGATCAGGCTATTGTATTGGGCCGCGGTAAGGATCTCAGAACATAAGTGAGTTGTATGTGGCGCCAGGGCGACAAGGAAGGGAGATCCCTTTTCGTTTGTAGGGTCAGAATATGTTGCCATTCCCCATTGTGCATGAAATGGGATATTCTATACATGCCCAAAGCATGCCATTGGCGAAATATTGAGTCAGTCTGGCCCAGGGGGAATCTAGGATTGCCTAGAACAGGAGACATTGGAGACGGATATATGGTTACGTTTTGAGAGGAGAAGTACTTAGTGACCACTTTCAAGGTCTCACCAATCAATGGATGGGTGTACATTGCCGTCCTGGCCGCCGGTGTCGACCAGGCCAATGCGGCAATGGGGGTAGTAGAGCATGCATCCTCCAACCCAACCCACACTTTGGAGCGGCTATTAGTGCACCAATTCAACAGCCTAGACAAGTGCACTGCCTGATGGTACTGGGTCAGGGAATGCCATTCCTCCGTTGGCTTTGGGGAGTCTCAGTAATGTCATCCTAAGCCTGGGCGCCCCATTAAGCCAGATAAATTTTACAAATTCCGAACGGAATTTTCGAAGGATAAAAAGCGGGATGTGTATTGGGAGTGCTTGCAGCATATACAACAGTCTAGGCATAACATTCATTTTAAGCACATTGCACCTCCCAAACCATGTAAATGCCATCTGTCCCCACCTCTGTAGATCACTTCGGATTTTATTTAATAGAGGGATAAAATTGAGATCTACAATTCGCGTTAGATTAGCGGGAATCTGTGTGCCCAGGTAAGAGATAGCTGAGTTAGACCACTTGAAGGGGAAAGAAGGGGCCAAGGCCTCTAATTTTTCTGGGAAGAGTAACACTCAGTGCCTCCGAATTTTGCAGGTTTATTTTGTAATTAGAGAGCGAGGCATATCTGTGTAGCTCTCGCATAAGAACTGGCAAAGTAGTTACCGGTGTTGCAACATAAAAAAAAAAGGTCATCCGCATAAGCAGCTACCTTATGTTCAGTGGGGCCAATCTGGACTCCCCTGATATCTCCATTGGCACGAATTATTTGTAGGAGGGGCTCCAGGGTCAACACAAACAGCAAGGGAGATAATGGGCATCCCTGTCTCGTCCCATTGGTAATACAAAAGGAGTGGGAGAATTCACCATTAATCCGTACTCTGGCTCTGGGGGAGGAATACAACATTTCTATCCAGTGCAGAATACGAGGGGGAAGACCGAAATGTGTCAATGTGGAGAGCAGAAACGTCCAGTCAACCCGATCAAATACCTTCTCAGCATCAGTGTAGAGGAGCATTAGAGGGGTGTTGTGAGTATGTGCATAGTTAATAATATTCAGGGTACGGATCGTGTTGTCCCTGGCTTCCCTCATCGGGAGAAAACCGCTTTGGTCAGGATGGACAATATCAGTCAGTATTGGAATCAGTCTATGCGCTAATATGCTGGCAAAAAGTTTTAAATCACAATTAAGCAACGATATTGGTCTATAATTGGAGCATAGGAGAGGGTCCTTGTCTGGTTTAAGTATCACTGATATGTGGGCCGCGAATGTGTCAGAAGGAAGAGTGTGACCATCAGTCAGCGCATTCAGCGCTAAAACTAAATGCGGGCCTAGTACTGGGAAGAATTTTTTATAGTAGGCTAATGTCAGACCATCTGGGCTGGGAGCTTTCCCTGATGCGGCTCGGCGAATTGCCGCTTGTAGCTCAAGCAGTGTTATCGGTTTATCTAATATCTCTATAATGTCTGCGGACAATGTCGGTAAGTCGGAGGCACTGAGATATTCCTGTATTGCGATCTGGCGGTCGGGAGATGACCTACCACTAGAGTCTCCCCGTAAATTATACAGTAGACTGTAATAGTCATGGAAGGTGTTAGCAATGTCAGGGGTGGCGTGGGCCAGGGTGCCCAAATAGGTTTTGATTTTAGGGATATACATGGCGCCCTAGCCAATGCCCTACCACAGTGGTTGGTATGTTCATATTAGTACCGTTTGCAACGGGTAAGTTGTATTTTAGCCTTATCTCTGTATAGTGAGGTAATTTGTGTAGGAGTGGCGAGTAGTTGGGATTCCAGGTCCAATGTTGGAAGCCTTTTGTGCAACATTTCTAAACGATGCAACTCCTGTAACAGCGTATCAAGCCTTTGTGTGGTTAGTCTTTTGAGTCTACAGCTCTGTTGTATGAACAGACCTCTAATATAACATTTATGAGCTTCCCATACATAAAATGGATTGTCTGTAGATCCTGCATTGTGGGCAAAGAAGGAGGAAAGTTCTTCCTCAATCTTTGCGGTCAATTCAAGGTCTTCGAGCTGTGCCTCATTTAGCCTCCAAGCACTGGGTTTACATTCATATATCTTTCCAGAGATCTCTATCATAATGTGGGCGTGGTCAGAGAAAGTTATGGAACCAATACTCGAGTCGCTAACCTGTGAAATGGCATCATGGGATATCAGAAAATAATCAAGTCTGGAGTATGTATTATGGACCGTGGAGTAGAACGTATAATCCCTGTCTCCGGGGTGTTGAATACGCCAGATATCTATCAATTGATTGTCATGTAGCAGTGCTTTCAGACGTTTATGATGAGAGTAAGGCAGATGGGAACGGCCCTTGGATATGTCCAAGGACGGGTCTAGAGTTACATTTTAAATCACCTCCTATAATGATGGTACCTTGAGCCACCTCAGATAAGAGGGTCAGAATTTATTCAAGGACAGTCAACTGGCCGGTATTAGGTAGGTATATGTTTACAAATGTAAATAGTTGCTTCTCTATCCTACCCTGGACTATGAGGAAACGACCGTCTGGATCCACTTTACACAAAGAGGGGGACCATGGAAGAGAACCATCTATTAGAATGCTAACTCCCCTAGATTTAGAATCGGGTGAAGTGCTGTGATAACTGTATTTGGCTTGTTTGTTACGCAGGACGGGGATTTTGTCATGGCGGAAGTGTGTCTCTTGCAGAAAGACAAGATGCTTCTGCATTTTCGGAGTGTATTGAATAGGACTGAACATTTTGAGGGAGAGTTTAATCCCCTAACATTCAGAGATGTGAGTGTGATAGTCATAATTCCTGTGGTCTAACGGTAAGGTATGGGAGGGGGAAGGGTGGGGGAAATTAGTTAAGAATAGGAGGAAAGAAAAGAAAGAAGAAATTAGGAAATCAATAAAATAAGGTACACAAAGAACAAAAAGCACCAAAGACATTAACAAAAACATTAAATAAAGGGCATACCAATAATCAGGCATACTAAAGTGCACAGCAATACACAATGCAGGCTACTACAGGAGCCGAAACAATAACCCAGCTTCAAAGCGCCAGGTATCATGTAAACAGAACAATACTAATACCAGTAATAGTACTGGCGGTACTGGCGGTAGGCAGCCATCTGGGAGCAAAGAACCACTGAGACCATGATGGGCCGTCGCCCGTACTCAATGTGCACCAATGTCACTGCAATAACAGGAATCCGCTTCCGGCATAGGAGGTGTGCTCAGATCAGGACATAGATACATCACACAGGAACGATAAGTTTCTGAGGAGGTATAGATTTGCATTGTAATATATGTAGGAGGTAGACAGTGGTGGTAGCAAGAGTCCAAATATTCAGCAGCAGGAGAATTCACAGTTCATGTGAATTTGAGGTATTTCTTCTCAGGGGGCGCTGAGGAGTGGGAGAGCGCCGTCTGCGTCGGGCGGAGGTAGATGATCTCGATCTCAAGCAGATACTTGGGAGTACCTCTAAGACTTCCAGCCAATTAGGAACATCAATGGGATCTGCGCCCAAGAAGGTAAACAGGGCCGGTAGCTGAGATAGATTGTGCAATGTAAACACAGAGTTGGGTTTGGGTACTATGAGATGTAGTGGATGTCCCCATCTATATCGGGCTCCGTGTGTGGTAATGTAATCCAAAAGTGGCTTCAGTATGCGTCTCATCTGTAGCGTGCGAGGGGATAGATCCGGATATATCTGAATACTTGCGCCATCAAAATCAATCGGCCCTTTCTGCCATGCTTTCTGAACCATCTGCTCTTTAACTTTGTAAAAGTGCACCCTGCATAGAACATCTCTGGGGTGGTCAGATATTCCATCTCTCCTCACACCAACTCTATGAACTCTATCCAATTCTATGCACTCTGAGAGGGGGTCAGTCTAAAAGGGTGTTAAAAATGGCAATCATGGAGAGTGCGCATGCGCCGCCGTCTATGGAGGACGCTCCATAGACGGCTCGGCACCCCCTGGACCCCGTGCAGGCTCCTACGGTAGCGGCATTCGGCAGCCACGCTACTCAAGCCTCGCACAGCACAGGCCCCGGACATCTCTCCCCTGCTGTTGAGGATGGTTGGCAAGTCGGGGGTTAAGTCTAAGGATCGTAATCCTCGATCACAGTCCCAGCAGCCGGCATCCAAGATGGCCGCGCTCCGGGACATGCACGTGGCTGCAGGCTCTGCAGAGATGGAGAAGGATCTGAAGTCATCCACAGGTAAAGCTGGGGAACCGGTGGACAAGGGGTGGGAAGGGAGCTCTCCTTATTCCTCCCCAGCCAGCGTTCAAGACACACAGGATTCCCCCTGCATCAGTGTCTCACAGCCCCCCCCTCATCAATGCCCCTGTCTGTGCTGCAGGGCTCTCAGCCTGTACAAAGAGAGGATTTGTCTTCTCAGAGCCCTCACATCTTCACCCCTGCGAATGGGTCCAGATTTAGGGGTCTGACACAGGACCCCATACCCTCATCAACCCCCTCTGATCTTCCTTTGGCAGAGAACAGATTGTACCTTAATTTGGCTGAATTGTTACAAACAGAATTGGCCAAGGTCACCGTGACTATTACATCTGAACTGCGCCAAGATCTACAGAATCTGGGCAACAGAATTGATATTTTTGAGTACATTAAAAAGTACATTAAACGGTGACACAAGTTAACCAAAATTCCAAGGAAATTTCAATTTTCATGATCGGATTGAGGACATGCAGCTTAGGTTCAAAGATATGGAAAACAGATCTCTGAGAAATAATTTTAGGATCAGGGGTCTCCCTGAATCAGTGAAAGATGTTACGGAGGCTGTGAGGCGTTTCCTGCAAGATCTCTTACCTGACTTACCAGAATCACATTTTGTAATTGACAGGGCGCACAGAGCTTTAGTTGCGCCTAGGCAGGATGGACCGCCCGGAGATGTAATCGTTAAGCCTCACTACTTTACTACGAAAGAAGCCCTGTTGAAAGTAACCAGGGGCATGGATCACATTGAGATGGAAGGCCATCCATTACAAATCTTCACCGATATCACGCCATTTACTATTCAACGCAGGAGGGAACTTAAACCCCTATTACAAGTATTGATTGACCACAAGATCAAATATCAGTGGGCTTTCCCTTTAAAATTGATCTTTCAGCTTCAGGGAAGGAATTTCTCCTTCTCCTTCTTTGCAGAAGGTGAACAACTTCTTAAAGAACTGGAACTCATTCGGAAGGCGGATGCCCCCCATGCGCCGAATAAAGAATCTCCCACATCTTTGTATCCGCTATGGAACACCATCAAGACGTCTGGGAAACTCTCTCAGAAGACAACTTGACTTTATGCACGGTGGCTCAGGGGTTAGCACTCCGGCCTTTGCAGCGCTAGGTCCCAGGTTCGATCCCCAGCCAGGACATTATCTGCATGGAGTTTGCAGGTTCTCCCCGTGTCTGTGTGGGTTTCCTCCGGGTACTCCGGTTTCCTCCCACATCCCAAAAACATGCAGTTAGGTTAACTGGCTTCTCCCTAACAATTGACCTTATACTATAATAATCACATATGACTATGGTAGGGACATTAGATTGTGAGCTCCTTTAAGGGACAGTTAGTGACACGACTATGGACTATGTATAGCGCTGCGTAATATGATGGCGCTATATAAATACTGTATAATAATAATAATAATAATAATCGATGGGACGCTATCCTGTAACAGGTTTTTTCTTTTTTTCTACTTTATTTTTTTTTGATGACTACTTCTTCATTGCTTTTTGCTGAATTTTTGCTAAGCTTTTCAGGCTGTTTTTGTATTGCTGGCAAAGACTTCATTGTATTATTTTGGTAGTCGATCTGCTGTTGCTCTGTTATTGATAACTGGTGGTTCTTTTTTTTTTCTCTCTCTGCTATACTCTCAGAGGCTGCCGAGCCATCATCAAACATGTTATTTTCTAAAGGTTGCTGTATTGACTGTTTTGCCAATTTGGGTTTGACGGGATCACATGTCTTAGTATCTATATTTTGGTGGGCTATGGGTTCTGGGGGGTTACACATGCCCTCAACTAACAGGGATTCTGATTCGGGTCTTATTTATTTGTTCTGACCTGGCCAGACTCTCCCTGATGAGATGGAGTCTTTTGGAGCTCCTAGGGGCACGGGTGGTGAGGCTTCCCCCCGGAGCCCGGGATCGGTTGGATCCCGGGGGTCAGGGAGGGACCCGATCCTCCTTGGTTTACAACAACGTTTACTGATGTGCGGTTTGGTTGTTTTTTGTTTGTCCTGTGTTTGTTACTTGTCTTCTGTGTGCTTTTCTTTATTCTGGTTCCCCCATGGTTTTTCCATGCCCCTCCCCACCAAGAGGAAGTGTAAACATGACGCTAACTGTTCCATATAGTCGTGATGACTGAACCCCTTACAGTAAATCCAATTCCTACAAAACTAACATTGCTTTCCCATAATGTTCAAGGCCTTAATTCCCCTATCAAGAGGTCAAAAGCATTTCACTACTAAAACTCCTTGAAGGTGGACATACTAGCTTTACAGGAAACACACCTAGACCTAGGTCCCACCCCCTCTCGGGATTGAAATCCCGATTGGAGGCCAAATGCACTGAGCTTAATTTGCTCCTGACGACTAGGGCTGAGAAATCACTACGCTGGGCATCTCATACATTTTTCTTATGGAGCGACAAACCAGGCAGCCTATTGGTTAATAAGCTTAACCCTAGACCTAGGTTCCATGCCCTTCCTAAAATTAAGATCAAGGATGGTAAGTTATCTCAGAACCCTGAAAAAATATTGGCAGCCTTTGAAGACTTTTATGGTCAACTATACAGCTCCGAGGCCGTTGTTTCTGAAATGGGGATTGAAGGGTTCCTGGACAGGATTGAACTCCCCAAGCTGCATCCTAAACATAAAGCGATTATGGAACGTCCGTTCACAATCGAGGAACTGAATGGGGCTCTAAAAGTTATTAAATTGGGTAACTCGCCCGGGCCGGATGGTTTTTCCTACTTGTACTATAAAACATTCAGCCCGGTTTTGGCACCGCATCTGATTGGTTACTTTAATTATCTACGAGAAGGGAACTTCTTGATGGGGGATGCCAATAGAGCATTTATTAGTGTGATTCCCAAACCGGGAAAAGATGCCTCTGAGATAGCTAACTACCGGCCCATTTCATTGATAAATTGCGATCTAAAAATTATGACAAAGATTATGGCAACCCGATTGGGTTCATTTTTAGGCACATATATCCATCCAGATCAAGTGGGTTTTATGCAACATAGACAGGCTCCAGACCAAACAAGAAGGGCTATTGACCTAATATCAGTGGTTAACTCTAGCTGGGACGGAGGTCTCTCACGTCAAGCTATGTTGCTGTCATTGGATCTCCAAAAGGTTTTCGACAGTTTATCATGGAGATACCTATTTCAGGTTCTTTCCAGAATGAACTTTGGGGCCCACATTACAAGTGTGTTATCTGCGCTTTATGATTCCCCAGAAGCGAAAATATCATAGGAGGTTTTCTTTCTAAAACACTCCCTATTAAAAGGGGGAAAGAAAGGGATGTCCTCTCTCACCTCTTTTATTTGCCTTGGCGATTGAACCTTTGGCAATAGTTATGCGGATGCACCCTAACATCAAAGGCATTCATTGTGGTCAGGTTGAACATAAATGTGCCCTATTTGCTGACGATATCTTGATGTTTATTACTTCTCCAATTACTACTTTACCCAATCTTCTGGAACTCCTAGATGATTTTGCACAGTGCTCAGGCCTATGAGTCAATAATACTAAGTCTCAGGCCCTCAACATAAATATCCCTGCAGGACTGTTGGCAGTGATTCAGGACAAATTTGACTTCAGCTGGCACAAAGACTCTATTCAATATTTAGGCATTCAGTTGACCCCTACATATAGTGCACTTTACAAACTTAACTATGCACCCCTGTTTAGAAAACTTTACGCGGACCTCAGGCGCTGGTCCCTTTCCCCTCCTTCATGGTTGGGACGCATAACTGCTGTTAAAATGAATCTGCTCCCCAGATTGCTTTATTTATTTTGTACCATTCCTGTTCAGGTTCCTATGAAGGAGATAGCACTCCTTCAATCTAGAGTAATGAGGTTTATCTGGGCAGGAAAAAAGGCCAGAATTCGAAAAGAAACCCAATTTGCTCCTAAACGCATGGGAGGATTGGGAGTGCCACATTTGAAATATTATTATGTGGCGGCTCAAGTGGCACAATTCTTGCTGAGTACATTGCAAGGCACCCGACCTCAATGGGTTGAGATAGAGAACCAGGACGATTTTCTGGGCGCTATAGAATTCCTTATGTGGCGCAGGAAGGGCCCGAGGGGATCATTAAAATGCCCAGCCTTATCTCACTCCATTCAGCTTTGGAGCAAATTCATGAACCATCCGACATTGTCCTCCAGACATAAACCCTTGACCCCACTCTGGAATAATCCAGACTTCCCGCCGGGCCAACGACTGGCTGACTTTCATTGGTGGATCTCTAAAGGCTTTCGACGGGTGAAGGATTTGATAGATATCCGGGCAATCCTCACATGGGACCACTTAACTATGGCATTTGAAATTCCGTTCACAGGATATTTTCGCTATAGGCAATTGATCTCATATAATAATTCGATAATTGGACAGGCCCCGAGACCTATGAGATCTTCCCCGTTTGAAAGCACATGTTCTTCCATAGACTCCACGAGAGGTCAAATCTCTGTCATATACTCAGCCCTAGTTGCCCCTACCAATAAATTGCAATACATGCTAGACTGGGAATCTGAACTGGGCACCACCTGGGAATTGGAAGAGTGGTGGGATATGATATACTCTCTTTCCAGGATATCTCTGAATTTCGCTGTGGTGGAAGCTAATTACAAGGTGGCACTTAGGTGGTATCTCACCCCGGCTAGATTAGCAAGGATGTTTCCGTTGGCAGCTCCGCAGTGTTTTCGAGGCTGTGATGTCAGGGGTTCCATGCTACATATTTGGTGGTCATGTCCGATTGCGAGAAGGTTTTGGGACGAAGTGTTTAAGTTGATATCTAAAATTTTAAATCAAGAGCACAGTGGAGGCGGCCCTGTTCAGCAAGATTGCTGTAACCCTGCCTAAACCCACGAAGAAATTGTTCAGGGTAATTTTATTGGCGGGAAGGATTTCACTGGCTAAGGCATGGAAGTCGTCCTTGATACCTTTGGATCCCATCACCGCCAAATTAAATTGGATTATGGTAAATGATAGACTTACTCATACTCTAAAGAACTCGTTGGATAAATTTGAGGATATTTGGGAATCGTGGATTTCTTTCAATGGTTTATAGCTAGCACGCTCTGTGAAATTGACTTTAGGCTTGGTAAACTGGCTAGAATCCTGAATTGCACTTCCTCTTTCCCCCTCTTCCTCTCCTATCTCTTCTTGTTTGTTTGTCTATTGTCTCCTTTGTCTTATGTTCCCTCCCTTAGTATTAAGTGCTTTGTTTGTTTTATCCTATGCTTACGACACGAGTTTGGTTTTAGCACTGTTATACCTATGATAACTGATGTTAACATTTTCATTCCCAGTTTACATGTACTGCTTTTTAATACGCAAAATACTTACTGTATAAATTAAAGGGAATGCATACCTACGGTTGGGCAAAGTTGACAGTGTTTAATGCTCTGATGACAATGCATAGATGTTGTGTCTGGTAATTCTTCTAATGATACTGTAATTGGTTTGTTTTTCTGTATGAAAACTTTAATAAAATATTGAAATATAGAAGCAAAAAAAAAAAATGGTAATCGCAGTGTGTTTCAGGTCAGGCCCAGCTGTAGCTTCCGGGAGTCCCCTTTATCGTAAATTGTTGCGTCGGCCCCTGTTTTCTTGATCGTCCAAACTGAGAGCCAGGTTAGAAAGCACAGACTTCATGTGCAGCTGGGCATGAGCGTGTCTAATCTAAGGGAAGTTTGGGAGGAGGAGGACTCCAGTGAAGTAACATTAATATCAACTGCTTGCACTTTCTGATATATCTGTTCAATCTCTGCATGAACAGAGTGCTCTATGCGATGAGCCCAGGATTCCAGCTCTGTTTTAGTGGGTATGAATTTCAGGAGAGCTTGTAATTCTCTGGGCAGCTGCTGAGGAGAAGACACTGTGTCTGAGAACTCAGCTGGGGAATCAGATGACAGACAGGAGTGTGTCAGAACAGAAGGGATCCCAGCTGGGGGGAAAGTCCCCTCTTCACTCACCCGATCAGCAGACTCCAGGTGGTCAGCTCCACTTCCAGATGCAGGGACCATCTTGGGAGCACTTCCTCCTGCTCAAGCTGCTGAGTCTGAAGGGAAATATTTAAGTGTAAGTTGTCCCGTTTAGGGGTTTTCCCTGCTTCTTTATTCTTCCTCTGCTTAGACATCACTGAGTGGGGTGGAAACAAGCTGTGTGATCTGAAGTATTAGCTGTTAAAGCCGCAGTGGACACAGAGCTCCAGGAAAATGCCTGCTCACAGTGCCATTGCCAAGCCACGCCCTCCGTAAACCAAGTTTCTAAAGAAATTAAAAGTATTAAACCTAGAATGAAATATCCCAAATTTCATATATATACGAGCTTTATGTTCTCTTCAGAGAAACAAGCCAATTGTAATAAAATCGGCTGATAAATGTGGGAATGTGGTAATTCTCAATAATGATCAATTTAAAGATATATGTTGGAAAATAATTAACAATCAAGAATGGTATAGACCAATTATACCGGAAATGATAAGGACCTTCACTTACGAATATTATACTTTAATTTTAACAGCACACAATGATGGAATTATAGACAAAGATACCTATGATTTTTTACTTGTTCCTCATCCAGATTTTATTTATTAATATTATTACTTTCTATGCTCTACATAAAGTACACAAAAATATAAAAAAAACCCTGGATGTCCTATAGTATCTAGGCATAGGTAATCTCACAAATAATGTGAGTAAACTACTATATTTATTATTATGTCCACACATGTATAGCCTACCATTCTATTTAAAAGTTACAGCAAGATTACTTACATTAATAGATCTCATTATTCCTCCAGAATCAATTTTGATAACGATTGACTGGTAACTATTGATAGGTTTACAGACAATTAGAAAACTCCTCAGCTATAGGAGTTGTATCTATATCAGCTATATTTACAAGCACAAGGTGTTGCCATGGGCACTTAATGTGCCCCCACCTCTGCTAATATACACATGGGGGGAAAGAAAAGAGATATATTCTCACAAGATTCCTTGTCTTTGTACCTTAGCCATATAATATTTTAGAAAAAGTACATAGATGATTTCTTTTTGGTATGGACAGGTACAGAAACTCATTTTTTAAAAAAAAAACTGCAGCACAATCAATGTTATTTAAATTTTACTATGAATTATAACTATGTACAGGTCTCCTTTCTGAATATAAGCACTCAAAAACATTGAGACAATTCACTGGTTTCTTCTTTATATCGCAAATCCACCGCAGGAAATACGGTTTTGTTTGCAATAACTGCACATCCTTCTGGGACTGTTTGAAGTATTCCATTTTCCCAATACCCCTTTAAGCCATCATATTGCGCTGAAACATAATTTTGATTTATATCCAATTAGATTTATCATTTTGGATTTCATTAATTAGGATCCCAGAGGAAGGGATATAGATAAATTAATCCTACAATGTGAGTTCAAATCGATTTTTAAGCTAAGTGCCACTAAGTACCCAGGTCTAACTGAGGCTCTTTCATTTTAATCCTTTTTATAGTTGTTAAGGCAATCTCCTATTGATCCCAGATCAATTGTCCCTCTTTCTGATGACTTTTGTTTACAGCGCTGGAAGAGAACTTAACATACGCTACATATGCTCTACTGGTCAGCAGGGCTGTTCTAGTGATGGCTTGCACGGTGACCAGAGGTCCAAAGGGCGGATCCAAGGATTTGTTCTTGTTCTGAGCTTTAATCAATACTAGGTCTCCAGGCTTGAATGGGTGCGTTGGTTGATCTGGTTGGTCTGTAGGGAGAGGAAAAGAGAGAGATATCTCGGTAGTTGCTGTTCAATTTTTTAATTAACTTAGCTACATATTGATCCTGAATTTGTTGTAGGTCTCCTGGTAGTAAGATAAGGGGTTATTTGGCCCAAGGGGTGGGGAATGCGTGTCCCAATAAAATTTCAAAGGGGGATAGCTTATCAACTGGATTGGGTGTCATTCTTATTTCTGCTAGCACGGCTGGTGGGTATTGGTCCTACTTATGGAATGACCCTCCAGTTGCTTTCCTAGGTTTTGTCTTTCAGTGTCCTATATATCCTTTCTACTACTCCAGCACTCTGGGGGTGATATGGTATGTGGAACTTCCATTCTATGTTCATCAGTTTTTAAATCTCCTGTGTGACTTTAGAAGTGAATGGAGTTCCATTGTCTGAGCTTATTCTCACTGGGCATCCAAATCTGGGGATGATCTTCTTGCATATTATCCTAGCTACTATTCTTGCATTTTCTTTCCTGACTACAAAAGCTTCTACCCATCTGCTGAATCTATCTGTAATCACTAACATTATCTGACATCCATTGGAAGCCTTTGGCATGTGTGTAAAGTCAATTTGTAACTCTTGAAATGTTCATATTGTCCTGCTTTCTTTCCTTGCACGTTATTTCTTGCACGTTAGGCAGCGGGAAAGTATGGCTTGTGTGTGTTCCTTTAAATTTTGGCCACAAATTTGCTTGTTTATTTCTTGTGTTGTGGTCTTAAAGCTTTTGTGTCCTATACCATGGATTTGAAAAACAATGAGGGGTACTGCTATTTGAGGCAGCCCTACTACCCCTCCTTTTTGACCAGTCAATCCTTCCTTTTTCCAGAATTTAATGTCCCGTGGGGTGGCGAAGGACTGTAATTGTGTTAGAAGTGTGTTGGTTTCAGTGGAAGCTGGGATGGTGAACAGAAGTGTATCGGGGGGGCTAGTGGTGAGCGTGGTAGACTGAGCAGCGGCTTTGGCATGAAAATCTGCTAGTCTGTTGCCCCTGGCATTGAAAGAACTGGAGGAAGTGTGTGCTTGACATTTGACAATAGCTATTTGACTAGGGAGGTGAATGGCTTGTAAAAGTTTTGAAATGAATGCGGAATGCTGAATGGGTTTTCCGTTAGCTGTGGTTAAACCTCTTTGCTGCCAAATGGCTCCAAAATTATCTACGACTCCAAAAGCATAGTGGGAGTCAGTGAATATGCTTACAGCTTTTCCTTCCATAATTTCACAGGCTCTGGTGAGTGCTATCAATTCTGCATCTTGGGAAGAGGTAACAGAGAGTGGGGCGGCTTGAGAAGACTTAACAGAGAGTGGGGCGGTTTCAAGGACTGTGTCTAGGAGCTGTACCATGGCATATCCTGTGGGCATCCCTATGCTTGATGTGGTTTGCCTCCCCATTGTATGGGGTACTTTGGGGCAGAGTGGTTGTAATTGTGAGCTGAATGTGTCATTGGCATTGGCGTGCTATGTGGTTGCTGTTGTACTGACTGCTGTTGGGGTGTAGGGCAATCCCTGGCCCAATGACCTTCCTGTCCACAGGCAAAACATGCTTGATTCCTTCTAACATTTCCATATCCTCTATTGTCATTCCTGTTCTGTTTACCTCCTTTGGCTCTACCTTTTCCTCTGTACCCTCCAGGTTTTCCTGAATAATGGAGTCCTTGCACATGGGGCTTTGACGGTTGGGTTTTTTTAAAACTACCTGACGCATCTTTAGTTAATTGCGTCATTATATCCTGCGGGGGTAATATGCTCCAAATAATAATAATCATTTTGGCAGTTTTAGCATGTTCAGGGATTAATCCATTAATCAGTGACTGTGTAAAAACAACATTCAAATCTCCTCCTAATCCTAGACCTGCCTTTTCTTTCCACACTTTCCTAAACCTTCAAGCATAATCACTTACTGTTTCTCCTGCTTTCTGTTTGCACGCTAATGCTGTGGCCATTGACTTTCTAACTCCATGTATCCTAACAAATTCATTAGGCACTTGATCACACATAATTGGATATTGTTGCTCAGTAATAGGGGGATAATACTTCACAGTGGTCTCATCTGGAGATGGTATTTCTAGGGCCAGTATTTTTGCAAAATCTACACCTCCGTCATCTGAATTTGTGTATCCTGTTACTCCTTAAATGATAAGTCTAATGTCTTGTACTGTAAGTTGCTGGCCTTGTACCATTCTTTTAAAATAATTAATAGTGGCTACAGGTGTTTTACGGGGATCTGGGGCGTTTTTATTAATGTCATTGCGGTCTTGTGACCTCATTGGTTTAATAATCATTTGATCTCCCAAGGTAATAAAAGGCATTGTTACTGAGTACCTTTGAGTTAAAGTTTTCTGAGTTCAACTTGGATCGGGTATTGTCGGCTGGGCATGTCTGTGTCTGTGTTTTTGGGGTTAAGCACACAAAAGCGGATGATGTGTAGCGGCTGCTGCTGGGTGATGTAGGACTAGTGGGGGTGGTAACATTATCTGTGACTGCTTGGTCTTTGTTTTGGTAAGAAGAGGAGGGGCTGAGGGGGAATCGTGTGTAAAGGTTTGTTGCGGCATGGACTATATTAGACAGATATTGTGCTCGTAATCCTCATCCTCCTGTGTTCTCCTTTGTGTTTCTACTAAATTATTGACACCAAAATTCTTATACTCTATACATTAAAACAGAAGCCATCAGTGTGCACAAATTCAATAAAAGATTTCTCAAATATTTTCCAAACTAAGGACCCAGTCCTTCTATGAGGGAGTCTACACTGCCACAGTGCTTAGGTTCGTAAGATATCTAAAGGGACCCAGGGGAGGGCAGAGGTAGAAAAGAAAATTTCCACTTACCCGATCCTGGTCCTTTTAAGGTAGGTAGATATCCCACTTCTGACACCAAATTGTTAAGGCGATATCCTATTGATCCCAGATCAATTGTCCCTCTTTCTGATGACTTTTGTTTACAGCGCAAGGAGAAAACTTACCATACGCAACTCAATGTGTAGTTAGATCACTCTCAAAACTTTATTGTTTGCACACAGTTTATATACCAGTTCAAAGGCATGATCAGTGCATGATCACATGACTATAGACAACTAGCAGACATAACAAATGTCCTTGTGGTTCTCTTGGAACAAGATATTTTTGTCAAGGGAACAGATAAATGGACGAAGGGAGAGTTTCAAGTGAAAACGGGGGGAGCGGACATTAGTTTACTGATAAGAAAAGTGCAACTAGTTTCAACATAATTCAATCATCTACAACACATAACAAAAGCACAAAAATAATTACCTTCAAAACTCAGCAAAATTCCTCAGCTCCTTACAATAGTTAAATGTAAATGTATAAAAAATGTGGACAAATATATGCCAATTCAAAAACAAACCATCTAGTATGTAATTGATAATCAATAAATAAGACAAAACACTTTGTACCGTTCAGGACTTAATCCAACTTGATCACATCCCAATACAATATATATGCAGAAAACAACCAGGTTTTCTTCGGGATACCTCACTTTGAGGGATTTTAAGGTGAAATATACACTATTAGCCTATAAAAGAGTATAATCAAATTTTAGAAGTAAAGCACTCATATAGATCTCCTTGTGGAAAAACTCTCTTACTGAGGCCTTTCAGAACTTCTACACGTTTCAGGGAGACTGGGTCTGCTTCCTCAGAAAGAGGACATCTACTATTACTACTAATCATTGATTTTTAGTACATTTATCAAAATACATCTTTTTACATCAACTTATTCCTCTATATACGTATATTTTCAATCATACATAGTTCTATGGTATAATTTTATTTTCCAACAGGACAATCATACCAATAAAATGAGTGGATAAACTTACATCTGTGCTGAGTGCTAATGGCCACTTTCAAACTCTTCTCTCATATGTTGTTAAAATAAAGCACAGCGGAGACAAGGCGTAGAAGAGGTCATCATTCCACTGTTGTAACTAAATATTGATTTCATATTAGGAAAACACAGTATATACAATGTTTTTCAATAGAATAACTTTCTTATTAACAGTACTAGGGCCTATTTTAATGTAAATCTGGTAATTCCACCAATCAAATTTGATTTTAAATAACCTCCAAATATTTTTCCTTCTGGACCCTGAAATCCCTTGATTGCAACAATTTGAGGCACTCTTCAATTTAGATTATTTAATCCTTATATTACTATCTTTTTCCACTTTATTTTCTTAAAAATAGGCGGATTAGGAACCTACTGAAGCAGTGTACATGTATTCTGTGTATCAGGTAGGAGTATCTTTCTATATCACATCCCCATTTTGTAACATATAATATATCATATTAAAAAGAAATATAAAGATTCAAAATGTAGCGTAATATTATGACAAGCCAATATTTATAATACTATAATGGCACTAAAATGTAGTGATACAACAACAATAATTTCAAATCTCCATAGTCGCCCCTAGGAAAGAACTAAGCATTAGGAGAGGGGCAGCAAACAAAATTCCATATTGCTCCTGCGCAGTAAGATTTCTCAGGTATGTGATTCATACCCCCATGAACCCCCCTCAATAAGACCTAAATAGGCACCAAAGTGTAAAAAAAAAGATAATGTTTAACCAAAAATCACTTACCGTTCAATATAGAGAAAGGGAAGGCCCCTTTCTATTCCACTACTAATTGCAACCACTTTGAATTAAAAATGCAAAAACCAATTAGTATTAAAAAGTTCTTACTAAATTAACAGGTCAAGATTGTGGATGACAGAAACCCACTAATTTTTTGATGAGAAATTGTTAAGGCGATAACTGGTACGAAAAGCATAGTCTCCACAGTCCAGATTCAGGAGCCCCTGATACCTCCTTTCGCCATTTATCTAGATGCTCTTAGTGACCAAGAACTTGAGGTCCTAAAACTGGGCCTTAGTTTCTGCCCATCAGATAATTGCAATAAATTTGAATTCTAAAAGGATCTGCATCTTTTTTGTAGAGAACTTTTTTATAAGGTTCTCTACGACAGAGATTCAAATCCAATTGAAACAATGCCCCCAAATACTCAAAGGTAAAACATTGATGAATATAGAACTTTAAAAACCTTAATGCAATTGTGGGAGAAAAGTAACCTGGAAAAGTTGGCCGGGGAGACAATCACTGCGGCTTCTCAATCTAACCTAATAGAGCCATCCATAGATATCAAATCAAAATCAAGGAATTTTCCAGGCCTAGGGTAAAATCCAGCTATATCCAAATTTCTTAAACAAGTGTGCCAAGCGGTACGAGAGTTAGAAATCAAAAACTCCCATTGAAACCTGACAATAGGACAGAGAAAATAAATCAAAAGTCTACAAAAGAAGAGATAACAATTCAACCTACCGATAAGGAGGGCAATGTTGTTGTCATGGATACAGATACATATGAACAAATGTGCCAAGGAGTATTAGACAACAAAGAATGGTACCGAGAAATATCATCTACCCAGGTTAAAAATTTATATGATGAATACTACCAGCTAATTACAAGGGCAGTCAATGATAGAGTGATAATTTTTCTTTTTAATATCTAAACAATGGGAGCCTGAGATTACAGATTTTTTACATGCTCAAAAAAGTAATTGATCCTCCAGGCCGCCCCATTGTTTCCGGGATAGGCAATGTTTTGCCTGAAGCAAGACAACTGGTTGACGATTAATTACAACCTTTTGTATATAGTTTACCCTTGTATTTGAAGGATACCGCGAACCACGTCCCCTGTACAGTTCCAAGACTCAGGGAGGTGGGTGGGCTGTGTGACACATCCCGCCCACTCTCCCATTGCAGGCTCAGATCTGTGATGGGAGAGTGGGCGGGGTTATGTAATCATGACATCATAATGGGGGAGGTTTCTCTCCCTTTGAGTGACACCCAGCTGCCCGCGCATGTGCAGTCAGGAGCCGGTAATTTTAGAGGTCCGCGGGACCAAAAAGGTTGGTGACTACTGCCCTAGACCATTAAAAAAGGGGATTTCTGTTTTCTCAGTATTTGAGGATAAAAATAAACTTTTCTATAGATCAGGACTTTGAGAATGCAGCTAAGGACCTCCAATTGAGGTTGCTGAATAGAGGGTCTAAAAAACCACCCTAAAAAAAGCGAGAAAATCTCGTGTGACTTTCCATGCAAAAAGCGGTAATCCCAAGTCACACTCGGGGTCTCTTAAAACAAAAAAAACACTTACCTTATTCCACTGGTAAAAATAGCTGTATTGAGTCCAATACAAGGAAATCTTGATATAATATATATATATATAGTTATATATATATTTATATATATATATATATATATATATATATATATATATATATTATACAAGCTACTGTACAGTTATATTACATGTTTAACTTTTTTTTAACAGATTTTTGTGTTTTCTTATTAAAAGTTTATTATTAAATTTATTAAATATTGGACATATTTTAGTGAGTTATACCTAAGAATTATAGGCCTACAATGTAAAATAAATTTCCATGCAAAAAAATTTAACACTTTTTGCATAGACATACAGACAGAATTAGAACGCTAGGGGGGTTAAGGCAATGGAAAGATCTCAAATTCTGTTTACATCAAAGAACAAAAGCATGAATCCTGAAGGGGTCAGAACCATTACGGGATTTTCTCAACAACATACCATTTTGGGAAACATATGTGGCCAATTTTGGCCAACCTTATTATCTGACCCAAAAATTAAGAAACATTTAGGTTCATATCCTCAGATGACCTTTAGGAAACTGCCTTCACTCAGGGATAAGCTTGTCCATAGCCACTTTAGGAAAAAGAGTGTTAAGGGTTAATGATACGTGAGGAGAGAGAGGTGGGGAGTAGTGAGAGGAGGGGTTGGAAGTAGAGGAGAGGAGTGTAGGGGGTTTAAGTAGAGGGGGCATCGGAAGTGAGGGACAGAATTTGCGGAAGAAAATTTTAGGTAGGTGACAACAGCATCGCGTCCTCAGACACCCTGAATGAGCAGCTTAGGGCTGCAGCGGCCTCTCACGGTGAGGCCTGGTTGCAGGATAGGGTGGCAGAAGTTTTAGCGGGGCTGCCAGTGGGCCCCAAGTAGTTAGATTAGGGGGCCTGCAGCCTCGGAGGCATAGGCCCCCGGTGCGCCTGTGACCAGAACCTTTTTTAGAGAGCGCAGGGGAAAGGGGAAATAGCATGTATGGGAAGTTTTGTGCTGGGGAGGGTTAACTAGTAGGGGGGGTGGAGCAGGCCTGGAGATGGGGGGACATGGGGGGGTGGGGGGTGCAGAAAGTGTTAGCAGGTTTGAGGGAGGTCATGCAGGCTATTAAGCAGGGGTCAATGGGGGGGAGGGGAGCATGCAAAAAAGAGGTAGTTTAGGGGGGGCAGAGGGAGTTTAGCAGAGAGGGGTTGTGTCAGGGGTCAGTGATATCCAGTGTGGGGGAAGAGGAATCAGGCAGTGGTATATTTAAAGGACAGGAGCAGTCAAGTAAGTCAGTGTTAACGGAAGGCGTGGGAGATGTGGCGAGAGGAGAAGTCTACTTGTGCTTTGAGGGCCCGCTGGGAGCGCACTTAAAGGAGAAAGTTCGCGAGAAGATTTTAAAAGGTGATTATGTCGACATATTTTCTCTTTTGCCTTTAGAGCGCTTCAATGTTGATAGGCCGGCGGGGGAGGGGCACAAGGATGAAAGCGAGCAACAGCGTCATTGCTTGATTCCTCGCACATGCCTTAACTGGTTACAGGCGTTTAGTATATTAGCCAGCGTACTTAAGGAATGTCAGCCAGAGCTGTGTGCGGGTTTATTTTGCTACCTGGACACTATTAGGGAAGCGCACCGGCTTTACAGGGGCACTGCATGGCTGCGGTATGACGAACAATTTCGTCAGCGGAAGGCAGTGAGACTGTCATTGCAGTGGGATCACAAAGACATCAGTCTTTGGATGAGGATATTGAAAGTGGGGAGGCCCAGTGGACAACAGTTTTTTCAGGGGGGGCGGTGGGCCACAGGGAGTTGGATCACCGGCCGGAAAGAAGTATGGAGTGTGCTGGCTGTTCAACGAGGGCATGTGCAAATTCGGCGGGACCTGCCGGTTCCGCCATGAATTTTCAGGATGTGGAGGTAACCATGGGCTTGCCAGGTGTTTTAAGAAGGGGGCAAGTCGGGGGGGGGGGGGGGGGGAATTGCGCTGGAAAAAGGAATGAGGCCAGTGATCATTGCAAGGATGCGGCCTTTTCTAAGTAAGTATCCTGACCGGGCGGCGGCTAGAATATTGGAGGAGGGTTTTGAAAATGGTTTTTGGATTCTCTACAAATTACTTGTTGTTCCAAAGAAACCCTAAAATTTGAGGTCGGCAGTGCAGCATCCAGAGGTAGTGACAAAGCAAAATTGACAGAGCAAAATTGGAGAAAGAAGTGGGGCTAGGACGGATGAGCGGCCCTTTTGAGATGCCGCCACTGAAAGGTTTGGTGGTTTCACTGTTGGGTTTAGTCCCCAAAAAGGAGCCAGGTAAGTTTAGATTGATCCATCATTTATCATTCCCGCCGGGGGGTTCGGTAAATGATGGCATTGATCCAGAATTTTCCCCTGTGGCTTATACATTGCTGGATGCTGCTATTCGGTGGGTACAGTGCTATGGAAAAGGTGCACTGATTTTCAAAAGTGGACATTGAGGCAGCTTTTCGTTTATTGCTGGTATACCCCGAGTGTGTGCGTTTGTTAGGTTGCAAGCGGCAGGGGGAGTATTTCGTGGACAGGTGTTTGCCCATGGGTTGCTCCATTTCCTGCTTTGTTTGAACAATTTAGCACTCTTTTAGAGTGGGTTGTTAAGTCGGTGGCAGGGATGGAATCAGACATCCATTATTTGGATGATTTTTTGTTGATCGGGCCCCCGTATAGTTCTGTTTGTAGGGTTTTGTTGGGGACATCACTGGATGTGGCAGATCATTTTGGTGTACCTTTGGCGAAAATGGGAAAATGGGATTGTTTACAAAATGTTTGGTGAGTATGGGTAAAGATCCGAAGGGTTACTCATCCCATTCTTTAAGGATTGGGGCAGCCACGGAGGCGGCCAGATGGGGCCTAGGGGAAAGGGTTATTCGGAGGATTGGACAGTGGGAATCGAGAAGGTTTCAGTTGTACATTCGGCCACATCTGTTGTAAGATGTGGGTTCAAAAGGGGGGTTAGTTGGTGGGGTGGTGCGGGGCGGAAGGAGTTGTTGTAGGTTGGTAAAAATGTTTGTTTTATTACAGGACGGCACAACTGCTTAGTTTGAATACTGAGTCACTCCTATGTGTGGTGGGGGGCCAGAAGAGCAGAGGTACGGCCAAAGGGTCAACTGCTAGGATTGCCCAGGGAGGAGGCTACAGTGCACTGGCTGGGTGTTCGTGGCATGCTATAGAGCAGGGTGGTGCCGGAGCTTCGAAGATTTGTGGAATTGGACTGGCGCCCGGATGTGGTGGTGATACATGCGAGAGGCAACGATTTAGGGCAGCGATCCATGCGGGAACTGATCAGTGATATTAAAATTGATTATTTGAGGATCAGGTTAGAGTTCCCAGGAGTGACCATAGTTTAGTCAGATATAGTGGCCAGAACAAGTTAGAAGGGAGCAAGGTCGGTAGTGAAGCTCAATAAGGCACGGATCAAAGTAAAAAAGGAGTTGGCCAGGTTTGTAGCTCAGAATGGGGGGATAGTGGTCAGGCACAGAGAATTAGAGGAGGAAACGTGGAGGTTTCTGCGCAGTGACGGGGTGCACCTGAATGCCATAGGTACAGATTTGTGGTTTTTGGGTCTGCAAGATGGAGTGCAGCAAGCACTTCAGGTGTGGAAGAGCAATCAGGCATGAGGTATCCCACCTGGGCACAGTGGCGGTTGGGGTTTAGGAGGATAAGAGTCCTGTTAGTCATTGAGGTAGGGCAACCCAATGGTAGGGTGCCCATTATTGGTGTTATGGTGGGGCCCCTGAGGCGGTGCTAGGCGGCTAGGGGCCAGTGTGGTAAAAAATGGTGAATTACACTCGGTGGAGCGGACTTTACCCTTCCTAGACCTGTGGCCTGGTTGGTTAATAGGGCACAGTGGTTTTTGATAATGGGTTGTTGGTGTACAGACTTAGTTATAATTGGTTAAAGAAAAATGTAGACAATTTTGAAATAATATTGTTATTGATATGCTAATATTATGTATGATATGTTAATGTGATGATAATTTGAATGTTAAATTATGGTAATGTATGTTATTTAATGTAAGTCACGCGGGTCAGTGCGGGAAGGATTTTTAAGTGAAAAATGGTTAGTGCAAATTGGGGGAGGGGAAAGAAATTTGGTTTAAAGGGGTTTTGGGTGAGGGGGGGCGATGATCCGAGCTACCCGAGTCAAGGAATATTTTATTACTTTGCAGTTGGAAATCCTGCTATGTGGGAAAAACTAGACAGGAATTTAGAAAAAGGATCTACGAGCACATGTATGCCATGAATAATGGAAAAATAACAAACCCAATAATTGTGCATATGGCAACGTATCATAGCTTCAACACAAATGAGATAAATTTCACAGCGCTAGAACAAGTCCCCCCTGATGAAGAGGTGCCAACTGGGATAAAATACTTTATAATTTAAATGCTACACAATACCCAGGTCCAAACAAAACTTTGAGTTTCAAACCTTTTCTTTGAGGGAAATTTTTTTTTCTTCCTTACACTGATCTACATGAATAGAATTAAAATATGGGGAACATTTGATACATATGTAAATTGTAGGGAACATGACTGTATAGAATTGGTGTATTTAATTTTAACATTGTATTGATTGGTGATATACTTGAATATTTGATTGGGTCAATGTGACTTAATATTATTATTTACTGATGTTTTAAGTACCTATGTTTATTATTGTAATTAATTCTTTACTACATTTATTACATTGACATATGTGGCTGTATTCAATAGAACATGCTGATGGTACACTGATAAAATGGTATATCACCCAAATTAACATACGTCTAACTACACGTACCATTGGCTATTATGATAATAGGTTTGGCAATTTCTTTGTTTCTCTGTCTGTGCTGGGTGCTGTGTTTCCTGCGTTACCCTCTTGCGATGTGTGGGGGGGAGGCCTGGCCCGCTGATTTCTTTATTCGGCATTGAATTTTACTCTGATGAGGGGAGGAGGTCCTGCAAGCCAGACGAGTGACGGGCGCTCCCCATGCTGCCGATGTCACTGGGCGACATCACTCCATGTTATCCACGGGACATGCCCCACGCGGGGGAAACACTTCCGGCTCGTCCTTCAGGTGATGGCCTAACAATGAAATTTTAGGGGGTGTTGGCCACAGGTGTCACCCACTTGCACCTCTAATTTTGTTCATCTGTACCCCCTTCCAGAGAAATTGGGGTTCAGGTGCTAGAAGCCTCCACCAATGTGTAACAGGGTAGTTTTTTATGGGCAGAGTTTTTTATGTTCTGATGATGGCCTAATGATAAAATTTTAGGGGGTATTAGCCACAGGTCTTCCCCACTTGCACCTATAATTTTGTTTACCTGTATCCCCCTTTTTCAGAGAATTTGGGGTTCAAAGTGGGTAAGTGGACAGGGTAGTGTAGTATGTCATTTCTAGTTTTGTGACAGTTAGGTATAATGTTAGGGGTTGCACCTCCTTGCTATATAAGTTGCCTTGGGGGTCCATAATTTGTATGTTTAATTTCGGGCTTCTAGACACACTTACTTTTTCAACAGCAACCCTGATGTTCAATTTTCACTAAATTTTATAATTATGACCCTCATATTTTGAAAGTTAATAAAGGTGGGGAGATGAAATTTGGGGTACTGCTAGCTATGAGTGTCCCCTGTGTACCCTGAAAATTCAGGTCAGTATGACATACTGTTCAGGAGATATGGAGGTTTGTACTGGGAGAGATGTAGAGCTGCAGTGGGAGAGATGTAAGGCTGCAGTACATGACATGCAGCATTCATAAACAAACAGCGAAAGTGAAACTTTCCTAACGAATAAGTCATAGTACATGCCCATTGGTATACATCCATCGGCAGTTATTTTTCATGGGTAGTTTTTTTTCTTAGGACACCAGATTTGGCATAAAAACTGCATGGTGACAAGTAAGAAGAAAGCTGCTGCAGATGGGGAGCTGCTACACACTAATCAGAAGTAGAACTGTTCACCAGAGTCTTTAGAAATAACGCAAGTACTTTTTGGTATTGATATATGTATTTTTTACTGATATGTACTGATATATGTTTTTTTTAATGTGTTGCCTACTCTAAAATATGCATAATTAGTCTTATGTCTGATTTATGTTTTCTATAATGCCTTTGGAAAAAAGTTCTTAAATGTTTCCTTTAGGTTTGACTAGTAATAGACTCATTGATTTCAACTTACTATACCCTTTTTAATATATATAGATAGTAATGGAGATAAATAGACATTATACTATGGCAACACAAGATCCTAATAAACTGGAATGGAATAGATATAAGCAGATAGTATATTCTGACAACAGAAGATCATATCATATAATCTATATTGAACTACAACATAAATGTAATCCACTCACTACAAGGATATAAGTTTTAATTATCAATGCAAGTATGATATATATGCATGTCAATGTAAAAAATAGGTTACCTAGTTTTTCACTATATACTCAAGGTTTCCTTTTTTGTGTATTTTTGTGCCCTAAAATACTAAGCACACAGTTACAAAACTGAAGATATACTTATTATAGGAATTCCATTTGTTTCAAGACTACCCTTTGATACACTGTTACTCTCCTCTGCCATGCTATGACTACGCTTCTGGTGCTGTTGTTCTGGTTGCAGGGCCTCTGGCTTTGGAGATTTTTATTCTAATTGTATTTTCATATATGTAAGTGACTTTTTTGTTTGAGCTGTTCCTTTAAAGAGTGAGCTAATTGTTCGGTATTATGCGTATGTGTATATATATATATATATATATATTTTCTTGTTTAGAATATTTACCCCCTTTACTCCTGAGGAAGCAGACTTGGCCCTATGAAATGCGTTGAGAATAAGTGTATGTTGTAGCCCTAAATGAAAACCCCATTTTGAATCAAGGTTTCTAGGGGAAACCATATTCATTAGAAGGGTTAAAGTTGCTATGATCTATAAAATATATGAAAGTTTTATGTATTGATTTTTATTCATTTGTTTGTGTTTATTAAAATTTGAAATTTTATAACAAAGAAAAGAATGTTGTTTGTTGTATATGCTACTATAAAATCCCTGTCAGTTCTAAAATGATTTGTGCCTCTAACGCTATATCACTTGGTGCACCACTGTCTACCTGTTTACTTACTTCCTCATAAAAAGTGAATACATTTGTTTGACTACTTTTCCTGAATTCATGCTATCACTTATTCTGTCAGAAACTCCTCTATGTACCTTTCTAACTAACGAAGTTAATCTAACCGGTCTGCAGTAACTAGGTAATGAGTTTGCTCCCTTCTTAAAGCTAGGAACCACATTGGCCTTACGCCACTTCATTGGTACCATGCCAGTTAATTAAAGAGTCTTAAAAAAATAGGAACAATGGCTTTGAAATAACTTACCTCATCTCTTTGAGGACACATGGATGTTATCCATCAGGTCCTGGTGCTTTTTTAACCTTATTTTTTTGCAACTGTTTCCCAATCATATCAATTTTGAGCCTTTGTGGCTCATTTAAGGCAGTGAAATTGCTATTAGCAATTTAGACTTAAGCTCTGCCTATTTCTTTTGTGTACACAGAGCTAAAAAAAAGTGTTTAGTAAATCTGATTTTTTTTTTTATCCCAAGTTACCAAATCGGGGACATGCTTTAAGGGGCCTATATGCTCAAATCTGATTTTGAGGGGTTTTTTGCCTTACTTTCGTTTGCAATCTGTGAAGTTTTTCACATTTTATTTCCTTTTTACATATTTTGTAAATATTTTTATCATTTTGTAAATGTTTTTTATCTTTCCTGTTTTTGCTTCCTGTGTACAACCTACATTAAACCAAATCATATTATGGTCACTGCTACCTAGATTTTTTATTCATATGCACATTTGTTATAAGCTCTGCATTGTTAGAAAAAACTAGGTCCAGCAGAGTCTATAAACTGTACCATACAATTATCTTGTATTAAATCCATACATTTCCTCCATTTTGTTGTACCTATAGTGTCATTACCCCAGTCAATGCCAGGGTAAAAAACCCATTACTACTACTGTCCTTTGCAGCCCTTTCTACCTGTGCTAATAGTTGATTCTCTATTTCTTCTTTAGCACTGGGGAGCCTATAGCAGACTCCAGTAATTATCTGTGTAATATGCATCCCCATATGCAACTCAACCACAATGTCTTACGTCCTGATCAAAGAATCTTCTATGACAACCAATTGTCCACCCCTTCCAGCATTACCTTCACCACCCCTACTAGATGTGCTGCTCTTCCAGCTGTTAGGGGTAGCAGTAACATCTAGGGCTGCAACATCTGGGTTTACCATCTGCATATCTTCACATAACTTTGCAAATTTGTTGAGGTGCTCAAATCCAGGGATGGCCTTCATTTTCTGGAAGCCCCTATCACTCCCTGTAACTACAGTATCCCAGCCCCTACCTGCTCATCCCGATTACCCTTTCGACTCTCCATATCTATCCAAATAACTACCTGATCAGTGAGTAGGAGACCCCTCTCAAGGTTATCCAGTGATTTCAGTGTTGCAATGCGCTCCTCTAGATCTTTAATGCAATATTCCAGAAGGGCAACTTGCTCACATCTGTTACAGCAATATTCACCTAGGAGCTGTTGCTCCATTTGTGCATACATATAGCAGACAAGTGCAATAAAAAAAACATTCAACCTTGCTGCCACTCATTTTTCAAGTTACAATATTTATTAATTTAAGGAAGCTATAAAAGATAATGTCCAGTGTGTAGTTTCATTAAAGATTGAACTCCTTTTGTTTTTCAACTCCTGTTTTTAAATCCACTTATTCAGAGCCACATGTGTCACAAGCCACAAGTGAGCAAGCTCAAAGGAAAGTTCACTCATAACTCATATTACCTGTAAACCTTTGAGCAGTCCCCTAATTAGTGGTCAGAAACAAAGAGAAAAAAAAGCTTTTTTAAAAAAAAGGACAGATAAATATAACAGTATTTATAGGCTAATAGTGACAGAGATGATAAAAACACAGGATTTACAAATCACCCAACAGTCAAATGTCTCAAAATTTAAATTGCTTATACCCCAATATACTTAAGTTTCTTGTAACTATTTTTTTATTTTAATAAATCTAGATCAAGTTGGCTTCACAATGGGATGTAAAGCCTGTGATAACACTTTGAAAACTGTGTCTCCTATCAGTCGGACCAAAAAAATTCTATCCCCACATACCTTTTGTAAGTCGATGACAAAGAAGGCATTCAACTGGGTCAATTGGATTTTCTAACAAGAAACATTACTGCAAATAAGATTAGGCCTGGTTATGTTTGAAAGAATAGAAGCCTTTTATATGGGTCCACATGCAGTTTATACAAATAGACTGGGATGTCCTCTATACACAGTTTTGTACATCTTGGTTATGGAACATAACGCAATACAAATGATCTATTTTCGCAGATGATATTCCCCTCTATTTCTATCTATTTGTAGTTATGAAAGAATTTGATTGTATTGGAGCGTTGTGCAAGTTTACAGTTAATTATGATATTATGTCTTCGACTCTTGTGTCCTTTCTGTAATTTTCCTTTTTTATGGCAGCCCAATTCCATAAAATACTTAGGAATCTGTATAAACCCTTACTTTCCAGCATTAAGTCCAACCTCCAATCCTTTAGTGGTTTACAGAGCTCTGTGTGTGTGTCCCCTTCCAGCCTGCACTCTGTGTGTTTCCAGAGTGCCTGTGGAAGAAAATAGGCAATACTATCTTCTATCTTTTGCATTCTATCTTATATTGTAGTGTCTTCTATCTTTTGCATTCTGTCTTATATTGTAGTTTTCTGGTATTTGGACAATTGTTCAATACAGCTAGGTTTAGATTTGCAGCTGGATCAAGTGAACCTGTGCAGCATCTTGCCAGCTCCTTGGTCACTTCTATTTCAGGATTGGTCCTTAACTAGCTTCTGCAGATTTAACAGCCAGTGGCAGTAAGCAGTACTGAACCACTTACTGCCACCCCCTTTTATTCTCTATGGAGCGGTGGTGGATAGACACAAAATGTGGTGTCTGAGGTTTACTAGAATGAGGAAGTAGTGACCACACTGCAACCTCACTGCCAGTCTGATCATAGTCCTGAAGTGGACCAAACTAAAAAAAAAACATCAGGAGGTAGTACATGCAATTGCTCTTTTGTAAAAAAAAAATTAACTCCCTGGCTCCTGGTAGCTTTTTGTTTGAACTCTAAACTGTATAATGCGCTTAGTGTAGCTCTTGGCTCTGTGTGCAGCGTTTCCACATAGAGGAAGCTGCCAGAGATAATGCAACTCCTGCACACAAGCAGGGGTTACATCATCCAATGACAAAAAAGGAATTGTCCTAGACAATTGGAGACCATTCCAATATGGCCTGCAGCATGCCCACTGCATGCCAGTTGGAAGGCCACACCCAAAAATTGAAAAGTGGTGGGTGGTTAATACAATGAAACAAGTGCAGACAAGATCCTTATTATGACACCCATGCCCTTCAACTTACATCAGGGTCTATGCCTGTGTCAATGGGCTTTATACTTGTGCCATGACATCAGTTTAACATTGTTTTGAGACACTTCTGTAAACACTTTTACAGAAAATATTGGCAGGTGCATTTGACCTGCATTTATCCTTTTCTGTCCTGCATTTGCACTGCTTTAAGTGAGTTTTTAATTTTAATAGACTTCCGTGATTTTTAGTCAACATGTACACTTTTTCCTTGATCATGTATTGGGTTCCTTATTGATTTCTGTAACCAATTAAAAAAAACACACAACCAGTACTTTTGTGTCATTGTCACTAGTGGAGAATGATCTATAAAAATGCAGTTGAATATAGAAAAAAAGAATAATTTGTATTACTCTTTATTTGAATCATTATACAGAGTTCAAGCTCAGGCAAACTACTAATTACGATGTATCTGCCAAACAAACTATATTTCTGTTAACTTCTTCAGAAGTTTTAGTTCTTATTACTACTCATTAGGAGCCAAGACACACTACTAACTGTGTAGAAGGTTGGAATTTTGTGGATTGTTTTTTATGTTGATTTAAGTTAGTATCAGCTTCTTGCAAACCTGTACAGCAGAGCTTAAACTAGTGGAGGTTTAAACAGCTCATATAAAAAACATATATACATTTTTACATATATACAAAAATATCAATAGGTATTTATAGAACCCCATTAACAGACTATATCAGAATATTCGGTAGCCAAACCAGAAGGAGGACCACATGTCCACTCCCTCTTTGCTAGATGGGTATCTGCCAGAGTACTGAGCTGGGTCTCCTGCAAAAACAAATTGTCATTATCAAACAAGCTGAGCAAAAAAAAGGCCATGTCATGAATGCTTACAGATTTTATGCTGGCGACACTAATGGTAGCCACCCTTAAGCCCGCTCTGGGCACCCCTACCCAAACTCATTGTTTTTAGAGAAAGGCTCCCCAACTCATCCAAAGATTCCACTTCTGAGGGGTCTTCCTTATCAGAGAGGGCCTGAAACTTATTCTCCAGACTCACCCCAGTGTCTAGAACATTTCTTTTAGGAGCAGACTTTTTTCCTCCCCCTTTTCGTTTGCATCTCTAACCACTCCATATCCTCAGCTGACAAGACCGTTCCTTTTGACTCTTTGCTCTCCTCCAACTTCTTCTCTTTACATTGCTACTTATACCTCTCCTGGGGGCCACATGAACCCCACCTCCTCTCCTCTGCCTGCAGACACAGCTTAGCATCAGGTGTGCTCTGTCCATTGGCATCATTGTGCTGAGAGTGCAGCAGAAAAAGGTAAGGCAGGAACAATGTCATTATTCAAAGGTGGACTACAAGTCACAGCAGAATATTCAGGAACAGTAACACCCCATTCCATCAATGAAGTATCTATTGCAAGGGAGATGGAGTCAATATTTGAAACACTGGGACTACTAGTTCCACCAGTCTTAGCATGCTGCTCCCAGCGACACCCGAACCCAGCTTTGCTGTCTCATATCCCAGGGCTGTTCCTGCTTCCTCTCCTAGCTCTCAGGGCGTACACATGCTCTGCCATCTTGGTATAATAGAAGGTTTATTACGGTACTATTTATAGCATTATCACAGCTTCACCTGCACTCGCTGCTTCCATCTGACCTGGGTTAAACAGAGGTTCACCTGCATCCACTGCTTCCAACTGGCTTAGAGTAACCACAGCTTCACCTGTGTCTTGAATGTTTTCAATAATAATCTTTCTCTTAGATGTGAATGATCTCTCATACACAGTCATCCTCTTTTTCAAGACTTGTCTACATTAAACAACATTTTTAATTCAGAGCAGGAATCTGATTTAATCTCTTCATTACTTTCCTTGAGAAGGTGTCCTTGTCTTCCCCTGGTTTTGGTCCATCTGCCAGATCTTCAATAAGGCGGTGGGACTCTGCCCCTGAGTCACTGTGTTCAGGGGAGAAACCTCCCTGATCTGCCCCAGGATCAAGCATGGTCCCAGGCCTGACAGGCTGACCAGACTGGGTGCTGTGTGTGGAAGTCTCAGGAGCTCTCTCTTGCATGTCTGCACTCATTAATGTCACCAATATTATGAATCTTGACCACATCTGTTCCTTCAAAGTGAAATAGGGGAAGGACACAGGTTAACCTGGCTGTCTCTTGCTAGAGCATAGTGGAACTAGATTCCATCCCGCAATCGCTTTAACATAACATCATATAACATATCCAAAAGAAAAATACCCTAAAAATCCCAAAGTAAGATAAATAAATTCAGAGTGTGAGGATAGGGATGATAGAGAGGGAGTTCAGCCAATACTTCACCTAGTGCTTCCACACTTTTTCCTTCCACAACTTCACATGAAATGGCTCCTTCATACTGAGAACTTTTTTGCTTCTCGTACACCCCCTTTACTCTTGTTATTTGCCTTAGTCTGCTAGCTTTACTTCCATCCTGCTACAGTCTATTTATTATATAATGATTTGTAAAACAATATTTATGTTCTTTACAGAAAATGTACACATTTTGAGAAGTCTTGTAAGTCCATTTGGAAAAAACAAATACCATTTTTGAAACAGGGTTCCTGACTTGTTTCCCTTGTGTAGTTCATTTTAGGTAAAATTCGTCAAACAATATTAGTAACTATTGAACACATATTTAGATTTTCTTGGTTATGTATTTTTTCATCATTTTTAATCATGTTATATAGTGTAATCACTGATCAATAGCCTTTTGGTTTATTAAACTGGCCACAAAATGAAACCTGCATTTTAATCTATGACACGATTTTGGCCAACAGATTTCAAGCCTGCATACTATGACAAGGTAGACTCTTTCAGAGCAGGACCTACACTAAACTACACTAAACTACGGTAAGTTAACCTCCTTGATGGTTGTCATATTTTTTCCAGTTTTGGATGTCTTTTGGCAGTAGGCCTCATTCTATAAACTGTGTAATCTGCTCTACATTCATGTGGTATGCCTTTGTCTATATTATCTAGTGATTTCTATATTACTTTACTTTTATTTAAACATATTCTATTTTAAACATAATCTAATTTGATCTACAATATATCTGAACTTCATCCTTATCCTAATTTATCAAAGATTCATTGTATTTATCTAAACCTTATTTTAAATAGTTATCCAAATTTATATTAAATTTATTTTATTTTATCTTATTTTTTAAAAAAATTTTGTCAGCCTTACCTTTATTTTATTATAACACAGTTTATCCTGTTTATACAGTTTTTATAATCCTATTTTATCTGTTCCTAATTTTTTCTTTATCTTAATCTTATTTTTTTTTTTGAAACTGGATTTTTATTAAGAATTTTCATAAATATATATAACATAGTGTACAGTATACCGGATAACTACCAGTACATCAAAAAGGATCATACAAATAACATATTTAAAAAATAGCAGCAAAATGTAAACTAAACAGTATAATCCCATATGGTGAGAAAGTAAAAGATGACAAACAAACATTAACAGATGACAAATCATTAACAAAAAATAAAAATAAACAGGTAGGGTGTAAACGAGCCAATAAGGATGGGGGGGGGGGGTCACCAGAATGATGATTAATAAGAAGCTCACATAGTCAAATCAACACTTTAAAGCTGTAAATGGGCATAATAGGCATCCCAAGATTCCCAGACCTGTTCAAACTTAGCAACATTTTTTCTGAGGAGAGCGGTAAGATATTCCATCAAATGGACCTCCTGTACATGAGTATGCAAGTCCTCCAAAGAGAGGGGCTGTATGGATTTCCACTTGGCCAGGATAAAAGTATGGGCCACTACCAAAATATGTGTGATAAGCTTAGATGTGGGTTTGGGGGGGCCCGTGAAGGGCAATCCCAATAGATGGTGGAGTGGGTCAAGGGAGAACCGTTGCTGGGTCACTTCTGTGATTAGCCTAATATCCCTGTCCCAATAGGTGTAAATAGTGGGACAGAACCAAAAAATGCTGGTCCCATGCTGGGATCCACATCTCCAGCAAAGCGATTCTGCAGCTGGCAACAGCCTGTGCAGCATACCCGGCGTGTGATAATCTTATATTTTTTTAACCATTTTTTATTAACGAATGATTCAGTAAATAACAATATTAACAATACAGCAATCATGGTTACAGCAAAAAAGGTAACACAGCATATACAAATATTCAAAGAAACATATATAAAAAAAAAAACAAAAAAAACAGGCATGCGAATATGCACATGAAAAATATGGAAGAAAGAGAAGTAGTTACACAATCTTGTTAACAATGTCAGAAGTTTCCAATTTAAGTATCATCCATACCCACAGGAAGATCATTATCTAAAATATATAAAAAGTATACCAAGAGGTATGTTCAAAAGTATTCATAATCTGATGCTTTATTGAGTGAGAGTGAGTCTCTATGTAAGATTTCAGTAAGATTAAGTAAGATGTTTCAAAAAATTTTGCAACCTTAGTTTCTTTATCCAGAGATGTTTCAATCCCAGCCATTCTGAAAACATATTCTAATTTTTTCTTAAAAAGCCTGAGTGTCGGTGGATGTGAGTCTAACCATTTATGTAACATTGTGGGTACCTAAAACAGCCCATTCCCAGGATCAGCGGGACATAATTAGTCAAAAAAGAAGTAATATTATTATTATTATTATTATTATTATTATTATTAATAAACATGATTTATATAGCGCCAACATATTACGCAGCGATGTACATTAAATAGTGAGCCACCTCTTGCTAGATTTTGCTACGTTTTTAAAATTTTGGGGGGCGATTGGTGGTAATCTATTTTTATCCAATTTTATCCTAATCTCAACTTTACATTTAACTAACTATATCTTTACTTGCCTTAATCCTGTTTGAAAAAATCTTATCTCAACCCTTTTTTTATTTATTTTCTCTTTTGTTGGGGGGGGGGGAGGTGTAATTTTTTTTTAACCTAAATAATCTTATCTTACTTTAAAATAAAATAATTTATCTTAATTCTGTCTGAACTAATCTTACATATTGAAGGCTTTTACAGCTATATGCACATGCATCCTTATGAGAAGATTGCTGTTTAAATGAATACTTTTTGTGACAGTTTTTGTTAAAGAATTTGAAGCTAAAGTTTCTTTCTAGTATTTTATTCATTTACTTTGCCAGAAAAAAAAAGCTGTGTGTAATGCGCCTGGGTGCACAAACCACAACCAACCCCAGGATTTCCTTTAACAACCTTTATTGCCTAATTTAGATACAGCCTGAGGCAAAACACAAGATGGTCAGTCCGATAAAGTAAGGTACAGAAGTATGGGGCAAAGGTGTAGTCAGGGACAATCCCAAGTCAGGGCAGGCAGAGTTCATGCAAAGGTCAGTAATCAGGCAGGGTCACTGTTGGTAACAAGTCTGAGCTGGTGGCAAGACAATAGAGGTTTAACACGGTAATCCAATACAAGAACGCACCCAAGCACACCGTGACACAGAGGCTAAAATGGGCAAGGGTGCTAATGACAGGTCTCATTAAACGGGCAGACTGCCCAACCACATTGCGACACCTGACGCTATTGTATAGGATGAATTAATTGAGCAATAAATCCCCTGCGGCCGATTTGGCAGCAGGAAATTCGAGCTAAACATGCCCCGCCCCGCAGCGAGGCAGCCAACTGCCCCTCCCCCGTTGGGGGTTCAAGAGGCGCGCATAGTAGCGCGCTTGCCTCTTTCAGCATTGACCCTGGACCGTGCTGTGCTGCGCAGCACAGGAATGCTGAGGATGTGTGCAGCACTGCACACGTTCGCAGGGATGCTGTTTGGCCAAACAGTAGTTCGGCTGGAACAGATCCCTCCGCCAGAGCGGAGAGGCGCGCTGCTAGCGGCGGCATTGGCCACGTTGCCTGCTGCGGCAGCTAAAAGTTTGCAGCCGTGTCCCAAAATGACAGGAGCTCAGCCTAGCTAGAGATTTGTTTGGCCAATTTGGCCAGCCTGTTAGATTGGCTGCACATAGGTAAACAAAGGGCCTGACAATTTGGGGCAATCTGTTCATACTAAACAAAATGAGGTAATGTAAGTTTTTTTATTTTTGCAAACTAATACTAAATAAAAAAACAGTGTGCAGCCTCCCTCACTTTGGCAAAACCAGACTCCTGCCTATCTGGAACCTAAGTACTCATCCCCACAATGTGACCCCAGTGCTGTGAGGGTCTGTGGGGAAAGAACTAATCAGAATCTGAAATCCCCCTTTAATAGGAGGAACCCCGGATGTTTTTCCCCTCAGGAATGAGTTTAGGTATACATAATACCCTTACACATTCCTTAAAAAGGTTAAAACCTCCCTAGAAATAAGGAGACAACACTCCTTTTTATCTAATACAATAATAATGAATTAATGACCTTTGCAAAGTCCAGTGGTGTTCAAATATTAGATCCGACGAATATTTTTCCAGATATGATTGTACCCAATATAAAATAAATTGTTACCCAAAAATCCTCTCCTATTAGGATGATGTAATTGGCACTGTGAAAATAAATGATACCACAGATATGTCTATACAGATGCCATTCAGATGTGTATAATCTGTTCAAAGTCTATGATATTATCTCCATTTTCATCTGTATGGATAGAAATCAGTGGTCATGGATCCATGAGTTCTGCAGGGGCAAGGAATAAGATTTCTCTTTGCAGTTCATCAGACCATAAAAAACCCACCGTATACCTTCAATGCCAGTACCCTTGGAAAAAGAATGATAACCATGGTTAAATAAATAACTCATAAAGAAAATCAAAATAAATAATTAAACCATTAGCTGTTTTATTAAAGGATGTATATTACATACCTCAATGATATGAGCAATAACTGCCCTGCAGAGGGGACAGCATGGTCTTTCCTCTGTCAACCACTGGAGGCAGGCATGGTGGAAAATGTGGGAGCAGGCTAGTAGCATAACCTGCTCAGATGGTATCAGATGTTCCTGTAGGTGATTCAACACAACAAAAACACAAAAAGAGAAAACTGCAATCTGCAATCTGCAAAAAGTCTCAGCCAAAATGCTTTCTTTACATACATTAGAATACATTGTGGCCACCAATAGCCAGTCGTCCCAATTGACATTTTTGAAAAAATGACAGTTATTTGGTATGTCCATAGAGCAGCCTGTCTTCCGAGACACTTTACAACCCACAGAGCATGTGTGCCCCAATTGTATGCTACGACATCCCAGTTGACAGACAATGGCCTTGTCTAACAGGACATTTATTAAAACAATGATGGTTATTTGGTGTGTCCATGGAGATCAACCTGTATGTACAAAGCCTTACAATCCAGCAAGCACAGGGGGCAAAATTGAGTAGGATTGCCCTCTCATTTCCATTTGTTGCTACTCATATTTGCGTAGACATAGTATTATACTGCCCTATTGGAGAGAGCTTTTGCTAGTGTGATGCACTTCAGTGGCGAGTGCACCATTTGTAGGAGGCAGCATTGAATGGGACGTCCTGTCATCCATGTGCCTGCCCATCATTGAGCACACATTTCATAATATGATATAATATATATACATATATGTAATATTATATATATTAAAAAAAAAAATTATATATATATATATATATATATATGTATATATACACACACACACACACACACACACTTTATGTTCATGGTGGGCATATATGGATATGTACAGTTTTTTTCTGTGGAATTGTTTTACATAACTTTTATTGTATTTGTTAATAAAACCTATGGGGTTTATGAATGACTGAAAGCTGTTACCCTAAAAATCCTTATTTGTTAAACATGATTTTATGAATTAGTTTGGGATTAGGTTCAAATTTTTGAGTCCCAATATTACATATATCTGGATTTACATGTATACACAGGAAACATTACCACCCTGAAAACGATGCATGATTTTCACCTGTGAATCTTTTGAGCTGTTTAGACACTCCTTAAAATTTCCAGACAGAAGCCAGACAGCTTCTTCAGCAGGAAAAAAACGAAATAGTGGATGGTGCCTTTATAGGAATAAATGGGTTTGTGTTGCATCTGAGCAAAACAAGGATCTGCCCAGCTTGAAGACTTAGCTCTATGGCTTTGGAGGGGTCAAAAAAAATATAACCATACTAAACACTTTTACTGTACAGAATGATACACTTTGTATCATTTTTGTTACATGAAAGTACTACCTGTAAACATGAGGTTATTGAAAGAAGAATCATTTTTTACTACTTCACTGTTTAGTAGGTTAAGCTGTCCAACAGAACTTTCAGTCATATTGGTTCAAACAAACCATAAAACCAATTTGGCTGAAACTCTTTAATTAAAATTAAAAAAAATGTGGCTGTAGCTCCTTAAAAAGTTTTAGCTGAAGTTGACTTTTGAATGACACTAAGCTCAATCTCTTTTTCAAATTCTGCCATTCCACTGGATAGGAGTAGTTGGGAACCACCTTGTGCAGACGGTTATGGCTGCAGTCTATTGCAGCAGAATTCCTGAACATAACATGAGCTTCTGTCTGTCCTTAAATGGCCAGCTTCTTTTTTTAATTTGAATGCAACTGCCTTTAACCACAAATAACAGAGGATGTAAAGTGGTTCAAAGCAGTTGTGGTTGCTGCTGGAGCACTGAGATGGCCCTAGTGTTTATTCATCACCTGGAAAACGTTGAATCGCAGCAAACTGCAACCACCCACATGACACAGGGGGGTAAGAATAGTTGCGGTCAAATCTTCTGGCATGAGTAACTAGAGATGGTCAATTTTTCACATTTTTTTGTAACAGTGTGCTCACCCTGGAGACAAGGTAGACATAGATGGATGTGTAGTTTTTAATGAACACTACAGTACAGTTGTTTTAATACACACAGTAATGCCAGCCTGCATATCTGTTTTCTTTTGAGCATTGGGGTATATTAATGAACAAGTTACATTTGTTCAGCAAAAGTACTTGCTTTATGTAAACAGAGACTAGTGAATGGACTTGAGGTTAACTGGAGGTAGGTGAAGGTATTTTATTGTACTTAAAAGATAATAAGTAGAAATGAAACTGATACAAGTGAAAACCACTCACATCCCTCCCTCCTGCAGATTAATATACATTCTACATTACATGTCACCAGTAAGGGGACCCCAACTGAACCTTGTTAACTTGAGGTCTCAGCTGAGTACAAAATTTACAGCATATGGCATTTTTATTTCTTTTGTGGCCGGAACTTGATCTCTGTGGACTTCAGCGAGTAAAAATTGCCTTTAAAACTGTACCAAATTATGCCTTTACCCTTCACCTTGTGGCCCCCCCTAAGGTACTCCCCATTCAAGTTGGAAAGGTGGCAAGCTTCAAACCACCAGCCTGATTTGAAATATTCAGCACAGCTTTTCTCCTTAGTGATGCTCTTGTCATTGTTCTGGTCTTTAGTAGAAAAGGCTTGATCCTTTTGTGTTCCGAGTGAATTCCCTGGCCAGGAAAAAAAAAATCAATGACTACACCATAAGATGTAAGAGAAATATTCAGAATAAAAATCTAGAAGCTGTAAAAAGTACTATTTGTGACTTATGACTACTACCGTCATCCTTGTTTCAGGGGAGGGGCTTCACCTTTTTTAAATTACAAAATTAACATTTTTACTTTATTTAAATTGCTGTCTACCCTTTTATGTAAGGAAAACATTTTTGTTTAGGTCCCATTTAAGCTAAGATGACGCCATCAGCGTAATATACTACATATATATACACACACACACATTGCCTTTAAACAATCAGTATAATTTAAACATTTCCTTTAAATTACCAGCAGTGCCCCTCATGAATGAACCATAGCGCAAGGTGTACTGATTCTCTTCTCCCTCTATTCGGAAGTTGCTATACAAAGCGTAGGTATGATTTCCCTCAAAGTCTTCTAAATCAAAGCGCAGTTCACAGGTCTCTGTAACAATACAGAACAGGGTGAAGGAAGGAAATAACAAACTAGATTCTGAGCAATGAATGGAGGTTGGCCAGTCATAACAAGCTCATGGGTGCTTTTGCAAACCCGTGGAACTTCCCCTAATGGGTCAGAGGAGCACTGACCCAGATTGAAAGGTGCTTTGACTGAAAACATTGAGCATTAGTTTGAGTTGAACTGTTTTAACAAAAGCTTAATTCTAACTGGTCCTGATTTGGAGAGACTGTCCCCCTTAGATTTAAATCTCTCTCTTTTAAGGACATTTTTACACCTCTATAAAACATGTATTTAATCTACAAACATTTTTTCCACTAAAACATTCATGTAGTTTATTATTATTCTAATATAATGGAAACATATTAAGACACTCTAATCAATCATATTTTAAGTATTATTTGCATTGTCTACAAACTGGGATGGGGTGGAGAAGTGTAATTGGCCTACATCTATTGTGTACTTGTATACCATACAAAATTGAAAGAGGCAATAGGATGGGAGGGGTAAAATATGAAGTGTAAGTTATTCCATACTGAGAGAAATGTGAGGGCTGCCATTATTAAACTAAAAATGCTATGTTGGTCATTGACCTATACCAAACAATGAGAAAGAGTAAAGTCAGCTCTTCCAACATACATATTTGTTCTGACTGTGTGACTCAAAATACTAAAGCCATTAGATAAGCAGGACAACTACGCAGCTACCATTTTTAGAAGGAGAGCAACAATGGCATCTTCTATGTTTTTGCCTAATGTGGCATTTTTGGACCAGCTGTCACTGGGAGCATAATGTGGTCTACTAACCAGTTGAGGTTAACCGACGGATATTTGCATTTCCAAGCCAAAATTCACTCAGCTGACTTCCAAACCCAAGCTCATAGCTGTTCCAGTTGCGGTCGAAATCCACTGATCCATCTCTACGCCTCTGAAATACCTAGAGAAGAGGTTATAAAAGTGCTAACACCAAAACCTTATAGTTGTTTTTTTTGCACTTGTGTTAACATTTGTAGGCCTGTTCAGATTGAGAAGCACATGTTCTGTGACCATAGGACCAGAGTCGTGGCCATTGGACACAGCAACATATTAGTCATACAGACTACGAGCAATATACTGCCTCGAAGTACTATCTCTAGGATATGCCCTCTGGAAAGTGGAAAACATAAACCAACAGTTCCTACTTTCATACACAAGACATACACATGCTCTACAAAAGGGTGCCAGATACAAACAGCCTCCTAGCCTAAAAGGAAGCTTTCACCCAAGAGAGACACAACATATTAGGTGCTGGTTGTGCCAAGGAATAGAACATGTGGCTTATAATTGTGCCATAGTACATAAGGGCTATCAAATCTGACATTAGGGGGCACATGTCACTATCAGCCAAATCTGTTCTTGCAGTACACTGAGTAACTGATACTGGAAGGCAGATATGTTCTACTAAACTAGAAGGACAACTGATAGAGGGACTATTAGATTCCGGAAATCTCATCACTTTGGTTTATGTTAAATGTACCCTGAATAGTTTGAAAGAAAAATGCAATGTGAGACATTGACTGGCAGGATTGTGGACAGTGTATATCTGTACATAGGTTTCTCACGTACACATGGAGAAGGGCTCCAGAGTCTATCACTGGTAGGATGAAATCAAACTTGTTTTCTCAGAACCTTAATTTTTGTTTTGGGTCTTGGAACCAAGAGCCTTTGTCAAGCTTCTGGAAAACAGCTGCTATCCCTAGGTCTACACATTACTCCTTAGTGAGACCTCATTAGTCTCAGCTATGGACAGACATTAATAACTGCAAGGTGACTAATGCTCAGCACTATTTTTCTCTACCTCTCTGCTGTAGAAGCATGCTGCTGTGTGAAAAGGTTTGACAGAATACCAAAAAGATACATGTTGCCTGGTTGTTTCGGGTAGCACACTTTTAGGAACTAATTTAGGCCTGATTTGTAGCTCAATAGGCAGATTTTGTGTTATGCTTTGAATGTGTTCTACAATGGTCTTCTGCATTGAAATTGTGTTTGTTTGCTACCTCACTGAGATAAAGTATAATAATATAAAAAATATTAAGTTGTATTTACTACAACATGTATATTTAAAAGTCTATGTGTTCTCTCTCAATATATTGTCAGAGCAGCAGTACATGAATCATTCTCAGTAGCAAAATTTGATGTCTTACAATCCAGCCTCCTCCATCGGTATCCATATCGCACAAGACAGCTAACGGTCGACGGCCATCAGGATATATTGTGTACCATCCACTAAGATAAAAACCATTATCCAGCAGCTGCTTACAGTTTGTGGCACCTATAAAAAACACTGTTGTGTAACTAAGTTCAGTTTCTAATTTAGGACAGCCACATATTGCATATTTTTTTCCATTGTGCTTGCTAGGCTCCTAACATTTTTGAGCACATTTTATTTTTTGATATGATATTACAGAAATGATAGTGTTAAACCTACATTAAGGTACAGCTAAACCCTAAATTCCATATATTTCAGCTTACCAGACATTAGATGTGCTTGCATTAGTGTTCATAATATAGAAGTACAGTAAATACCTGTTGATTCTGCGAGAAAGCTTACATCATTGTAAATTCCTGTGCATTTCATTGTCCTGGTTTACAGTGATAAATATGAAAAAAAGAGGGTTTCCATTCTAAAATGCTAGAAGGAATTTGTAGGAAAATCGAATATGCATCCTATCCTTGTTCTTCTCAGTGTCTTTGTTGTTTATTCCTCTTTTACAAAAGACTGCAGTTTTTTTTCTCAGGTCTCAGGCCTCTCATCTGACACAAGCCTGGAAACCCACAATATATCATTACATGCTCTTTTCTTGTAAGCAAACAGGAGGACTGAAGAGTGTTGAAAAGAACATCACAGGGAACTGGTGATATGATTGGTGACATCATCTCATGTACTTACCACTAAATTCTTTAGGGCATGAGACACCTTGGATACCTTTGTCACCTGAGAAGTAAAAATAATGGTGGTTAGGATTTACATTGCAAAAAAAGGCAATGCCCCTGATTCATCAAGCAGAATCGGATTATCGGTCGCGCATTCGTATTAGCGATCCGGAATCGTACGCGGTCGCGCTATTCAGCAACGGAAAAAGCTCGCGCACGGAGCCGCGCTTATCCGACAGCTTTTTTTCGCGCTTCCAGCGAGCGCGGATTTCATTGATGAATCAGGGGTAATGTGTCAGGGTTTTATAATAACAGAGACTTAGGTGTTTTTTTTCTTTAGAACTTGAAAATTTGTATTTGCCTAGAAAGGACCACTGGAGAAGAGGACAAAGGATCAAACTCTGCAGGAAGAGTAAGAAAAGCCTTGGACATAAAGCTTGTAAGGAGCTGAGGAATTTTGCTGAGTCTTGAAGTGAATTATTTTTGTGCTTTTGTTATGTTTTGTAGATGATTGAATTATGGTGAAACTAGTTGTACTCTTCTTATCAGTAAACTAATGTCTGCTTCCCCCCTTTTTGCTAGGAAACTCTCCCTTTCCTTCCTTCGGCCATTTATTTGTTACCTTGACAAAAATATCTTGTTCTAAGAGAACCACAAGGACATTTGTCATGTCTGCTAATTGTCTGTAGTCATTGTCAGCATGCTTCATACTGTCTAGGGGGAATACATTTGGGGGAGTCAGAAATGGAAAAGGATCTGGGGGTTCTGGTAGATCATAGACTTAATAACAGCATGCTATGCCAAGCTGCAATATCTAAAGCTAGTAAAGTACTTTCTTGTATTAAAAGAGAAATAGACTGCAGAGATGGAGACATAATCCTGCCCCAGTACAAAGCATTGGTCAGACCACATCTGGAATATGCAGTCCAGTTTTGGGCACCAGTTCACAAAAAGGACATTGTGGAATTGGAGAGAGTGCAGAGAAGGGCAACTAACTTAATTAAAGGAATGGATGAGCTCAGCTATGAGGAGAGATTAGCTGAACTGAATCTATTCTCCCTTGAGAAGAGACGTTTAGGGGGGGATATGAGCACCGTGTATAAATATATAAATGGTCCATATAGAGAACTCTCTTCCCCATTATTCACTTTGAGATCATTACAAAGAACAAGAGGGCACTCTTTGGGTCTGGAGGAAAAGAAGTTTAAGCTCTGGAGAAAAAAATTAAGTTTTGTGTGCAACAGGTCACATCCCTGGGAATGCTTTTATCCCCAGGATCCCGGCTGCTATCCCCCAGATGTGTATATGCCATTACCAGTCTGCCTTGCCCACAGACAAAGAAACAGCTGCTCGGTTTTCTTAGCATGATCAATTTTTGCAGACACTGGATCCCTGACTGCTCGTATTGGGACTCACAGCTCTGTCCCAGTACCACCCCCAGTGCCCCTAATAACATTCAATGGTCTGATGAAATGACTAAAGCATATGTGGTGTTAAATGAATACCTGCAAGAGAGAATTGTAAAACCATGGCTGCTGTGCTTGCTCAGATGCATGGAGGTAAATTGAGGTCTGTGGCATATGTCTCTAAGACACTGCCTGTTACTGTGCAGGGCATGGCAGTCTGTCTGCATGTGCTGGGAGCATGTGCAATGGCTGTAGAAAGTGTCTCACTTCAAACTTTGGGTCACGAGACGATACTTTACACATCCCTTGCTGTACTACACTTGCTTAAGAATTTAACCACTCAACACATAACAGCACAAAGGTTGTCTGTTTATGAAGTTATCCTAACATCCATTGCAGGATTAAGTGTAAAATATGCTTCTGCTACCAGCGGTTCTATCGCTGTGCTCAATGCCCTCAATGCCGGAGGATGAAGTGCCAGAGTCACACTCATGCATCACTGAAATACATAACACATCAACACCATGTTCAGACTTATCCACAACACCCATTCCTCTAGCAGAGTATGTTTTTGTAGATGCTCAGGACCCTCTGACAAAACTTATTTAGCTGGATATGCCATGGTACATCTCCCAGACACAGTCCTTAAAGCTGCCCCACTCTCTGTTAACTCTTCCCAAGCAGCAGAATTGATAGCTCTCACCAAAGCCTGTGAAATTATGGTAGGAAAAGCTGTAAACATATTCACTGACTCCCGCTATGCATTTGGAGTCGTACATGATTTTGGGGCCATTTGGCAGCCAGGAGGTTTTACCATAGCTGATGGCAAAACCCATTTAGCACGCTGCATTAATTTCAAGATTTTTACAACACACTTCTTCTTTTTACAGCACACACTTCTTCCAATTCCTTCAATGCCAGGGGCAACAGACTTCCATGCCAAAGCCACTGCTCAGTCTACCATACCCACCACTAGTTCCCCCCCCGATACACTTCTGCTCGCCATCCCAGCTTCCACCGAAACCAACACACTTCTAACACAAATATAGACCTTCGTCACCCCACAGGACATTGAATTCTGGGAAAAAGAAGGATTGACCTTAGATTCATTTGGAATCTGGTCAAAAGGAGGGATAGTAGGGCTGCCCCAAAAAGATGTACCCCTCATTGTTTTTCAAATCCATGGTATAGGACACAAAAGCAATAAAACCACAACACAAGAAATAAACAAGGGATTTTGTGCCCAAAAAAAAGGAACATACACAAGCCATACTTTCCTGTTGTTTAACGTGTGATAGAAATAACATGCAAGGAAAGAAAGCAGGAAAACATGAACATTTGTTACCTCCACAGGGTCCATTTCAAGAATTACGAATTGACTTTACACACATGCCAAAGGCTTCCAACTAATGGGTAGAAGCTTTTGTAGTCAGGAAAGAAAATGCAAGGAGATTAGCTAGGATAATATGCAAGAAGATCATCCCCAGATTTGGATGCCAAGTGGGAATAAGCTCAGACAATGGCATTCCATTCACTTCTAAAGTCACACAGGAAATTTCAAAAATCATAAACATAGAATGGAAGTTCCACATCCCATATCACCTCCAGAGTGCTGTAGTAGTAGAAAAGGATGAATAGGACATCAAAGGACAAACTTAGGAAAGCATCTGGAGGGACATTCCATATGAGGGACCAATACCTACCAGCCATACTAGCAGAAATAAGAATGATACCCAATCCAGTTAAAAAGCTATCACTCATTGAAATTTTAATGGGACGCCCATTCCCCATACCTTGGGCCAAAGAACCCCTTATCTTACTACCAGGAGACTTACAACAAATTCAGGATCAATACGTAGCTCAGTTAATTGAAAAATTGAACAGCAACTATGGAGATATCTCTCTCTTTTTTCCTCTCCCTACAGATCAACCGACGCACCCATTCAAGCCCGGAGACGTAGTGTGGTTAAAGCTCTGCACAAGCACAAATCCTTGGATCCGCCCTTTGGACCTTCAGTCACCGTGCAAGCCATCACTAGAACAGCCATGCTGACCAGTGGAGGACCCACCTGAATACACGCTTCAAGAGTGAAGAGTATAGTGACTAGACTGACTTCCTTGGTAACATATGGGAACGTCTTGCCAAAGAAATAAATAATAGCTCTAGTTTTTTCTTATCTGATATGCATAGTACTCAAGATAAGTTAACGTCTTGTTTGATTGCTGTCTCCACTCCAATCAACATACTGCTTAGAGTCTTTAGCAATATCTACAATGACACCGATGTTACTGAGAGTGATATACATTATCTTCATAACCTGTAAAACTTTTGCAAAAACTGTAAAACCTATGATTTCCCAGAAAAAATTTTGATATTTAGACATACTATAAATATTACCCAGGGAGATGTATGTTACCATATGACTTGTAACCCTTCTGAAATACCCCACTGTAGGATATTAGCATTACAGAAAGTCACAAACTTTCAAAATTCTACATCTCATTCTTTTCGCTTATGTACTTCAATTAAAAAGGATTGCACAGGTGTTCATAACCCTATGCTCTGTAATTCCACTCAACTGTCCCCTATCCATTATCAACGTGGTAAATTATCACACAGGCTGGTTGTGGTCCTGTGGAAACTTATAATTATGTCTCTGCTAACATCTACCGAGGGCCCTGTACTTTCTCAAGAATGGCCCTAACCATGGGTCAGAAGAAACAACTAACACCCATGCGTATAAAATGTTCCCCCCTAGCCCTAAATGACACATGTTCAGCTGACCTACATTTACAACCTAAAACAGAAGTTGTGGCCTTAGCTGCTTCAATCGCAGGTGTCCCAGGACTCTCAGTAGCTACATACACTGACCTCACACCCCTGTCTTATATAGTAGCAATAGGACTTAATAACACTTCCCTTGCCCTATCCGGATTATTGACTGATTATATTAACGCTAAGAAAGGCATCCTACAAAATAAAGCAGCCATTGACTATTTGTTACTTAAACATAATATTGCTTGTGAACATTTTGCAGGAATGTGTTGTTTTAACATGATGGATCATTCAGAATCTGTCCACAATGTGATTAACACTCTTAAGGATCTTGCTCAGGATATTAAACAAAATAGCGGTTTAGGGTTGTTTGACTGGTTATGGAATCTATTTCCCAACATTGGATTATGGATTAAGCTATTTATAGCTTTTATCTTTATTATCATTGGTATCTTTGCATGCTGCTGTGTACAATGTACTCCTAAATTATTGTCAATATGCAAATCAAAAATCACTCAGCTCCCTCAAGTTATGTATGCCCAAACTGTCTATTTGTATGTAAACGAACAGAAGTATGAGGCCAAGTAGTTATCCTTTATTGAAGGATAAAAAGAGGGAATGTAAGGAGCTGAGGAATTTCGCTGATTCTTGAATTTAATAATTTTTGTACTTTTGTTATGTTTTGTAGATGATTGAATTATGTTGAAACTAGTTGTACTCTTATCAGTAAACTAATGTCCGCTCCCCCTTTTTGCCTTTCTTCCCTTCGTCCATTTATCTGTTCCCTTAACAAAAATATCTTGTTCCAAGACATTTGTCATGTCTGCTAGTTGTCTGTAATCATGTGATCATGCACTCGTCATGTCTTTGAACTGTTATATAAACTGTCTGCAAAGAATAAAGTTTTGAGAGTTATCTAACTACACATTGAGTTGCATGTGTTACTCACTCTACCAGCACTGTAAACAAAAGTCATCAGAAAGAGGGACAATTAATCTGGGATCAATAGGAGATCACCGTAACAAAGCTCATCTCCATAAAAATGAGATATTTAATCCTAGCCCTCCCTGATCCATTACATAAATCACAGAACAAATAGGACAAATTGAAAAGATTTTTCGGCAACATATAACCAGCTGGGGTGACTGGTCAACTCAGAAAATTCAGGCAGTTGTTTCTAGTGAAAAAATCACTTTGTATAACTTAATTTGTAAATGTCATGTTGACAGGGATCACATCTTACAGCATGCATACCTTTTGGTCCAGGTAATCCAGGATTTCCCCTTAGCCCTGTAAAAAAATATATATGTAAACAAAATAGGTAAATGTAACAATATAAATGCATAATTACAGAGAATGGAAATGTCCCTGGGACCAAAACATCACTGGCAATAATTATAACTACCCCCACCCTCTATTTACCATCTGTGTACTCAAGTTACACTTATTACATTGCAAAATGTAATTCTTCTTTCCTTCGTCTTTCTTTCTTCCCCTTTAGGCAACATTAGAGACTAACAAGCTTCTTCAATTTAGCTTTGGCTTTTTCCATTTGAGATAAATTAGGAGGACTCACATTACCCACACACCTTTACATCCTTTTCTAGGAGTAAAGTAAACGAAAATCCCAATGCTGACCGTCTACCTGCCTCCACGTCACAAGAAGCAGTGAAGGTGATGTGCTTCTCAGGCACCCAGCACTGCACTGTGGTAGGAAGGGGAGTGAGGTGCATTAACTCCAACAATGGGCAGTATTTTGAAGGAGACTCAAGAGGAAATAAAATGTGTTACCCGGTGGTCCAGGACGTCCTGGTATTCCAGGCTTTCCTGGCTCTCCCTTTTCACCTAAAAAAGAAAATTAATTCTTAATAAAAAGAAATAAAGTTAGTTTCAGCAAGAACATTTTGATATTTTTAAAGTATTTATAGGGCAGATGAATCCAGGCTAAAAGGGGCAGATTAGCACTCAAGGAAGGCTTAGTGTTAGTATGATAAATAACATTAAGGTATCCACTTCAAAGTCAAGACAGTCTACCTGAAATATTTTGTTATGGGATACATGCTGTTTATATAATTACCTTTGTTCATCCCCAAAGTGACCCAGTCATGGATTTATACATTGCTGAAATGCATGCATTGTTTTTAGAAGAGTGTAAATACTTATCGTTCTTCCCAACTTGTCTGCTGAATTCCACTCTGATTATGAGAAATGGTCCCCTTTGCTGCTGTCATTTGCTTGCTGTCACAAGTTCCTCCTGCTGACCTCCATGTCATTACAAAACCTCTAATGACATGGTGATCCAATAAAGTCCACACTATTGGTAGAGACAATTTCCTAACAGATTTCAGAGGACCATTTTTCAGGACAAGGAAGATTATAGAGGTATTTCACAAGGTATTAATCGCAATATAAATTCATGTTGCTGTTGCAGCGCTGTACTATGGGTTCTTGGATAGAGAAACTCTATCCAAGAACACATACAACTAGTAAAGGGCTGCAAAAGCAATCTGATTGCTCTTGCAACCCTCAAAGGACCCTAGAAAAAACCTGAATTCTTGCACCATTGACGTCAATGGTGTTCGAATTTAGCATTTGATTAGATATTGGACAAACACTACGGTTAACGGAACCACAGGATACTACACAGACATACGTTTTTTAATAGCACTCAATTTCACTTCTATTTGCATTGCTAGTTAAATTTTCTTGTGTCTTGGGATTTATCCCTTGGTTAAACCTTGACTTTCTATTTAGCATCATGGACTTCCCTGTCAGACGCCCACTCAACAGCTCCCCGTTGCTGGAATTATCCTCCGTTAAATACTAAGGGACTTAATGCACCCGAAAAAGATCTATGATCCTACGTTTGGCCCACAGGCACAAACACCAAATAGTATTTTTCCAAGAGACTCACTTTCGAGCCTCTAGTATCCAAAAACTAAAATCCCCCAAATACCTAACAGCATATCTTGCAACAAGCTCATTCTCCAAATCCAAGGGGATATCAATACTGCTCTCTAACCAAGTCCTTTCTCCAACTGAACAAACAAATGGTTGACCCAGAAGGTTGATACCTGTTTTTAAAAGGACATCTAGATCACAAAACCGTAACATTGGCTATTGTGTATGCCCCCAATGTAGGCCAACCTAAATTCTTTAAAAAAAGAGTAGTAAGATTCCTCCAAGGTTTTACTACAGGAATACTTATCTTAGGGGGTGAGTTTAACCTCCCTGACAGTCTAATTATGTCAGTATTTTTTTGCCAAAAGGGGTTCATTGTTTTGCATGAAAAGTTGTTGTTTAATATTGTAGGCCTGTAATTCTTAGGAATAACTCCCAGGTATGATAAAGTTTGAAACACAAATCATAAATTAAAATATAGTAAATAATTAAAAATAATAATTTTAAAAAATAATGAAATAAAATAACAATAAATGTAATTTAAAAATGTTATCAAATCAAAAACACTGAATTTGTCCAAACAAGGCTGCAATTTATTGATTTAAATGAAATTTTTTACCATCCCAGGTATGGTAAATTTTAAACATGGTACTGCACAAAGTCCAACGTCACAATCAGGACAGTAGAACCTGCCTTCACTTCAGATCTTCCTCCCACTGTCATCTCTCTTTGAGCAACAAACCACGCATATCCTTGTAGGTGCTGCCTTTTTCTCGGTTAGTTGGATGTAATCCATGAAGTGACAATCAGTCAGGCTTTCTGGGTTGACAATGGCAACAGCACGAGGTCCAGGTCTATTCACAGCCATTGATGGTGTTTGGTGGTTCTTGACAATGGGTTCAGAAACGTTCCAAATGAAGTCAAAATGACTCACAGCCCTGTCAGTCTTTTGCTTGTAGAGGATGTAGGCATTCCATGAGCAATGCTCAACAAGATGCCAGAAAATCTTTTTGTAGTACTTCTTTTGCGGTTTCCTCATTGCTGGGTAGACAGTCATTGCTTCATCAGCTCTGTCCACATCTCCCATGGTGTTATTGTAGTCAATCACTACTTGTGGCTTCATGATTTCTTTCCCACCTTTTGTGGACTGTACTCATTAGGCACACATCTTTCTTGTCATGCATTCGCAGGGCCATCATTTTTCCTTTCTGCCAGCAACCATTTCTCCTGTCTTGAGTTTCCTTTTTGCAAACATTGATTGTTGTGCCGGTTAGCACTAACGGTTCCATACGCATCTGTTTTGTGTTGCATAAACTCATAAAGTTCAGGAGAAATGTAAAAGTTGTTGGTTGTGACCAGGGCTGTGGAGTCAGAGTTGGAGTCAAGGAGTCGGAGACAATTTTGGGTACCTGGAGTCGGGGGTCGATAAAAAATGTGCCGACTCCAACTCCTGATAAATTTAAATTATAATAAAAAATACAGCAAGTTCAAATGTCCTATTTCACAAACAATAGTCATAATTAAGTACGTCTTTGATGTAAGAATAAAGCCCAGTGCATAGTTGTATTTCTACTAGTGTGAACGTCAGCTGAGCTATTATATAACCTGACATTCACATTATTGTAATCTGGAATATGTACATTACAAAAGGTGTTTTCATTTTATTTCAGATATAATGTGTTTAACAAGTTTGAGTGTAAACAAGTGTAATGATATAGGTGTAGGTGAAAGCTATGGCCTGACGTGTGTTCAGGTGTCCTGTCTGCACTCTCCATATCTCCCATCCAGGGCTGAACTTTACCATCATTTTGCACACCACCTAATACTAGAAAGTTAGTTAAGTGGCCCACCTGGCCCTGGAGCCTCCAACTACCCTGTCTTCAGCAGAAGATCAGCAAACAAAGATAAAGGCAGCAGCGTCTGCTCAACTTCCGGTCTGCTAAAAGAGCTAAGAAGAACTTTTGTATTCAACTGTAAGTGTTCATGATTTTTTTTTTAAACTGCATGGCTGCTTGTGTGTACTATGATGGAAGGCTGTGTGTATGTTTCTAGATAAAATTGCAGGGCTTTGTGTATGTTTCTGTGTATGGTGCAGGATTGTATGAATGTTTGTGTATAGTGCATATTGTGTGTATGTTTCTGAATAAAATGTAGGGCTATGTGTTGTGTGTATATTATATATGTTTGTGCATGTTTTTCTGTATAGGACAAATTATGTCTAAGTTTCGTGCAGGGCTATAGCTTATTTGTGTGAATAGTGCCCTGTTGTATGTATGTTTGCAATAGTGCAGGACTATGTGTATGTTTGTATTTAAATCAAAGAATATGCTAGTTAGTATAACATATTTTATTTTTATATTTTAGTGAAAGCGGCACCCCATTCACAATGGCAAAATGTCTGTCAACAAACATGATAATGTCTGCTGTTTATGAGGACTTTACATTATCAAGTGATGGGAAACAATACTTGTGTCAGATAATTCTTGAAGATGCTGATGCAATGTGATGCAAAAATTAGCAGTTTTAGTGTGTCTAACAAAAATGAACCTACAAGAGTATCAAATTTGAAAGGACACTTGCAGCATTTTCATTCTAAATTGTTAGAAGTTGTGAATGAGAAAGATATCAATGAAAATATTCCATCTACTTCTGGGATAAAAAATGTTCAGAAATCTCCTGGAGACCAAACACAACTAAGAAAATTCTTTATATCTGACAAAGTTACCATAACAATGACACCAGAAAAATTCAAAAACCACATTATTGAAATGGTCGTAAAGAATAGTGTACCACTATCCTTCTTTTCACAGCTAGCCTTTTTAGGCCTAAATGGAGAAATGGCTAAAAACTTGGCGTTTCTCTGGAAAAAGAAAGTAAAAGGAAATTTATAATTGAAGAGGCAAAATGTAAAAAGGAAGAACTACGAAAGGGTCCAAAGGGACATTTTGTCTTCATAAAAAAAAGAATGCATGCATACGTCACAGAGTTATCTATTTTCGATTAATGTTAGATTTGTTGATGAAAACATTAAAACAATAACGGGAACCTTGGAAGTAAAGGACACCCATGCACATCACACCAGTAACTATCTTCAGAAGTTAGTGGAGGATGTTCTAGAAGATTTTGAAATACAATGGAACAGATTCTATGTATTGTGACAGATAATGCCTCTGATAAGTTGAGCACAATTGAGAAAATGAATAAAGTAGATGAAGGAAGTGACAGACAGGTATTAAAGAAAGACAGTTCAGCAAGTATTGGAGAAAGTGAAAGTGAAGAGAATAGTGATATTTTGGATAACATTGTTGAAGAAGCATCTAAGCGTACTACTATTCAACAAATCCACTGTGCTGTTCATACTCTGCAACTTGCAATAAGAGATGGATTGAAAGATCGTCATGCAGCTACTCTAATTGGCATACTGAGGCAAGTAACTGTTGCAGCCAGGGCTCCTAAAACAGATGCCATTTTGAAAAGACATGCAGGAAAAGGAGCCATTTTGAAAAGATGTTCAGGAAAAGGAGCAATTTTGGATCAAACAACACACTGGGGAAGCACTTATTTGATGGTAAAGGGTTTAAATAAAACATTTTAATAAAAATATGTAATTAAATTATTTATTTTAATATTGCTTTCCCCTCTTAGGTATTTAGGCAAAAAGGTAAACATTTTTGTATAATAATTTGAGCAATCCTGCTCGCTTATTCTTAAAAATACACTATTGATGCTCTCTAATAAAGCCTATTTCTAATTAGTCTGTTTTTTTCTTACTATTTCGTCTTAGCATTTGACACTGTACCCCACAGACGGGTAATATGCAAGTTAGGGTCGATAGGTTTAGAAAAGTCAATCTGTAAATGGATAGAGAACTGGCCTAAAGATCACATCCAGAGAGTTGTAATTAATGATTCATACTCTGAATGGTCTAAGGGTATTAGTGATGTACCCCAGAGTTCAGTGTTGGGACCTTTACTGTTTAACAGCTTCATAAATGATATAGAGTTTGGGAATAAAAGTACCATTTCTGTGTTTGCAGATGACACCAAACTATGTAATGGAATTCCATACAGGATGTCTATATTCTACAAGCAGACCTGGATGTACTGTTTGATTGGGCAGCCAAGTGGCAAATGACATTTAATACAGATAAATGTAAAATTATGCAATTGGGAGCTAACAACATGCATGCTTCATACTGTCCAGGGGGAATACATTTGGGGAGGTCAGAAATGGAAAAGGATCTGGGGGTTCTGGTAGATCATAGACTTAATAACAACATGCAATGCCAAGCTGCAATATCTAAAGCTAGCAAAGTACTTTCTTGTATTAAAAAAGGAATAGACTGCAGAGATGGAGACATAATCCTGCCCCAGTACAAAGCATTGGTCAGACCACATCTGGAATATGCAGTGCAGTTTTGGGCACCAGTTTACAAAAAGGACATTGTGGAATTGGAGAGAGTGCAGAGAAGGGCAACTAAACTAATAAAAGGAATGGAGGGACTTAGCAAATGAGGAGAGATTAGCTGAACTGAATCTATTCTCCCTTTAGAAGAGACACTTAAGGGGGGATATGATCACCCTGTATAAATATATAAATGGTCCATATAGAGAACTCTCTTCCCCATAATCCACTCTGACAGCATTACAAAGAACAAGAGGGCACACTTTGCATCTGAAGGAAAAGAAGTTTAACGGTTTCTTCACTGTAAGGTCTGTGAAAATGTGGAATCGGCTCCCTCAGGAAGTAGTTTCAGTAACTACTATAGATTGCTTTAAGAAAAAGCTGGATGTTTTTCTAGAAGCACAGAATATAACTGGGTATTAAGGCTTTAAAGTAAAAATAACAGTGACTGTTGATCCAGGGAACTTTCGATTGCCTCATGGAATCAGGAAGGATTTTTTTTCCCCCCTGTTGAAGCAAATTGTACCAGGGTTTTTTTTTTGTTGCCTTCCTCTGGACCAACTATGTCTTATAGGGTTTTATATCTGGGATATGTTTATTTCCCTAGTGGTTGAACTTGATGGACTTTTTCTTGATGGACTGTCTTTTTTCAACCTAACCTACTATGTAACTATTTCTTTCCATATAGAGAACATGTTCTCAACAGGATTAAGAAATGAAGAGTATGGTGGTAAAAATAAGAGTTGGTGTCCCTTACTTTCAACCAAGCCCTTTACCTGACTAGTTTTATAAAAGGGGACAATATCCATAATTAGAATGGCATGCTGAACACCCTTTTCACTAAATTGAGGAATGCTTCTTGAATAAATGCTTGTGCTTGGGACCTAAAGTGGAGGGTCCCAATTTTATTCCTCACACAACAAATTGAATAATTTCTGGAACACACTGCAGCCACAACATGCACCGCCCTTTGCCCAAAAGGAGATCTTCCCCTTTTGGTTCTCATTGAGATGTTAAAACCTACTTCATCAAGAAAGTAGATGTTTTTTCCATCTTTCTTAGCAATGAGATCAAGGATTTTGTTAGCATAGCTAAGCCTTTCTTGAAGAAAGTGGGAATCATTGCACCTTGCAGGAATTTAGGAAGTTCTTTTTAATGAGCATTAGAACTTATGAAAAAGATACATTAATTCTAAATTTGGCAAATATTTGATCCTTCATTTTCCTGAGGCTTATTCCGCAATCTTCGGACATTAACCTGCGTAACTCCTCCTTATGGGCCTCATTCAACTTTGAATTTCCCAGACCTCCTCTTGGTAATTTTTCCACTCTACAGGAAGATTCATAGGTTTTAATAATTTTGGGTATGGTTGTACGATTACAACCCAAAACCATTGCTGTCTGGGAGGCATCACTTCCATTCAGATAACGGTCTGCCACTCTTTGACGTTCTGCATTACTTAATTCTCTGGCCATAAAGGTGCAATACTAAATATAAAGCTAATGACTTTGAAGATAAAAGGATGAATAATATTGTTATCTTTAAACTTAGTATAAATCCCTGAAATAAAGATATTAATTGACATATCATTACATATTTGACAAATCAATTTATTTTCATATATATTTATGAATGTTTTTTGAGAAAAACTTTTATGGTAAAAATATTGTTTATTTTTAATTTTAAAATAAATGTATTGATTTATGAATAATTAGGGGGTCTAACTTTTTTTGTGAAGTTTTGGTTGCAAAAGTGTGAAGATGAAATGAGAAACCCTTTAAATACAGGGGAGTGGGAGTCCGAGAGTCGGAGTCGTGGTACCAGAAACTGAGGAGTCAGAGTCGGAGTCGAAGGATGTGACACAATAGTGCTGATTTAGCAATGGCTCAATGAGTGAGAGAACAGAAGAAGATGTTGCCATTTTATAGTTGCTATATTTTGGGTTGAATGTTTTCCCTTTTCCAATGTATAGGACTGGTTTTTATGTTGCCAGTTGACAATTTGCACAGGATGTAGGATTTCACACCTAATCATGCTCTCTTTAACGTAATGTATTGCACCCAGCTTAGCCTCCCCCTTGTAGGCCATTAGACGTTCGCCCATGCTGATGTCTCTTTCTAGTAAATAGGTCTGTTGGAATTTTTAAAGAATCATTTGAGATACTTCCCAAATTTTTGTTGAGTTTTGGTGCAGGATGATTGGTTTTATCAAACTTTTCATTGTTGGCAAAGTGTAGATATTTATTTATCAGGGTAAATCTGTACTCTTGCATGACTTTGACAAAGAATGGAGTGGCAAGTATTTTATTTGTAGACCAATACCACTGCTGCAGGGGTTTGCCCACCACTCCCTGAAGTATCACTAGGCCCAGAAATAGCCACATGTCATCTCTGGTCACTGGTTTCCACTTTCTGCCTCTTGCAAACCTCAGGTGTGGAGATGCCAATTGGTGTTAATCGTACCTGTTTCAGGAACTATTTTTTCAATAACCTTATTGGTCAGAAATGATTGCAGGTATGCCATGGGATAGTTGTGTTCAGCATCAAATATCACACCAGGTGCTCCAGTAAATAGGAATTTGGGGGCTGTCACAAATCCCTACAGGTCCAGAGGATCTGTGCCTCATTCGGTGTCACCCGCCTTACACTCCTCTGCTGCCAGCACCAGCTCTGCTATGGCATCATCTCTGCAGCTCACTTCCTAGTCCAGGTCATGTGACTCCCAGTTAGCTGCTCCACTACCTCAGAGGAGTGTTTCGCAGATGCGCTCCCCCTGCTGGCGGAGATGTGAACACCACCAACCTCTCGTCTCCTGGACTCCCTCTGGTGGTAGGATAGGATGCAGCAGGTCACATGGCTCCACTCATCACAGGCCCTGCCCTTGTAAGGAAGTGAAGGGCAACAGGAAGTTTCCTGAACAAGGCGTTCCTTTGGCTTCTGATTCTTTGTGTACAGACCTCGGCTTGACCCTGACTACTCCTGATTGCTGCCTGCCCTGACCTCTGGCTTGTCTGACTACTCTCTTCTCCTCACTTTGGTACTATGTCCTGTTTTTGCCTGTCAGCAGTCACCTGCCTCGGCGTGCATTGGGGCCGAAACCTGGCAGTTACAGCGCAACATCCTCACCTCTAGAGGCTCTGGTGAAGACCAGGCAGCTGCTTAGACATTGCGCCCTGTGCACGTCTCTATCAACTAAGCTGGTGACACAGGGGGTCCACTGTCCTGCCCTGCAGTACTGTGACAGTTTGTTCAGGCCATGGAACCGCCGTCATTCGTTTGCCTGATTCGATGCAGGATCTGTGAGTGCGGATTCAGAAAAAGGAGTCTCTTCAGATTAAAATTGTGGACATCCTCCGGAGATGTGATGAACTTCTGAATGAGGTCCAATCTGCAATCAACCAGTCTCCTACCTCTGCGACTACAACTCCAGCCCCTGTACCTGGGACTCCTGTACCCGCTACAGCTTCAGCCACCATGCAGCCATACTCTGCACTTTAGATTCCTACTCCCACCCGCTACTCCGGTGACCCCAAGCTTGGGTTTATTAACCAATTCCAATGGGTTCATTACCCAATTCCAAATACAGCTGGAATTGCAGCCCTGGAATTTTCCCACAGATCAAACCAAGGTTGGCTTTTTTCATCTCCTTGTTGTGGGGAGAGGCACTTGCTTGGGCTTCGCCAATCCTGGGGGATTTCGATGCCTTCCTACCCACTTTCCGCAAAGTCTTTGATGAACCTGGCCGGGCCTCTTCTGCAGCCTCAGAAATATTGGGCCTACATCAAGCCTCCCTCATGGTAGGCCAATATGCGGTGACGTTCTGAACCTTGGCGTCCTAATTGAATTGGAACAATGACACCCTGGTGGCAATTTTCTGGCAGGGGCTCTCAGGCCATAATAAAGATGAGTTTATGGTTGGGACTTTCCCCCTACTCTTGATGACCTGGTGTCTCTCTGCATCCAGATTGATATTCGCTTCCAGGAGCAAGCTCGGGAAACCCAGAAAGTCTGGCGACCCATTAAACTGGCTGCCACTTTCCAAAGACCCCCTCTTCCAACAGTTGAGCCAATGCAAGTGGGCCGTGCTCGACTTACCCCAGAAGTTGCTGATGTTTTTAGCAAAAAACAGGCTGAGAGGCTACCACCACACTGTCCATATGACTGCGCCATTGATTTAGTCCCTGGCTCTTCACCTCCTTGGGGTAGAGTGTACCCTCTATCCATCCCTGATACTGAAGCCATGTCCGAATCTATTCAGGAGAACCTGGAGAGGGATTTTTTATCCACAAATCTCCATCTCCAGCGAGAGCTGGTTTCTTTTCGTGCAAAAAAAAGATGGTTCCCTGCGACCCTGCATTGATTATAGAGGTCTGAATAGGATCACAATTAAAAACAACTATCCGCTGCTCTTAACCTCTCTGCCGTTTGACCGATTTCAAGGGGCGTCACTCTTTACCAAGTTAGACTTATGCGGTGCCTACAACCTAGTCTGCATTCGTGAAAAGGACGAGTGGAAGACTGTCTTCAACACCCGGGATGGTCATTATGAGTACTTGGTAATGCCATTTGGGCGCTGTAATGTGCCAGCGGTGTTCCAGAATTTTGTTAATGACATCTTCGGGGACCTCCTTTAGGTCTGTGTGGTTTTCTACCTGGACAACATCCTGGTCTACTCTAAGGATCTACCTACCCACCGCGATCATGTCAAGTCGGTTCTGCAACCCCTCAGGGAAAACAGACAGATCCTGATAAACTTTTCTTTGTGTTAAACTAGCCACAACCACTTGGGCTAAAACCTGTCCAGAGTTTTTTGGGCTTTGCTAATTATTACCGGCAATTTATTAAAGAATACTCCACACTGATTGTTCCAATTACAGCTATGACCAAGAAGGGTAGCAACTGTAAAGTCTGGTCACTGGAGGCACTCCAGGCCTTTCACTTATTGAAAAAGACCATTGCATTGGCTTCTGCCCTGGTTTGCCCTGACACCTCTCAGCCCTTCTTTTTAGAGGTGGATGCTTCCTCTGTTGGAGTGGGCGCAGTTCTTTCCCAGAAAAATGCGGCAGGCATGCTGAGGTCCTGTGGTTTCTTCTCTAAGAAATTCTCTCCTGCTGTGAAGAATTATTACATCGGAGACCGCGAGTTTCTTGCAGTCAAACTCGCATAGAGGAATGGCACCACTTGCTAGAGGGAGCTCAACATCCTGTAACTATATACACTGACCACAAGCACCTCCTGTACTTACAATCTGCACAATGCTTGAATCCTCGTCAAGCTTGGTGGGCACTCTTCTTTTCTAGGTTTGATTTCATACTCACATATCGTCCAGGTTCCAGAAATATTAAGGCTAATGCCCTTTCTTGCTCCTTTGAAAAGGAGGACTCAGAAACAGAACCCACTTTTTTCATCGACCCTTCTTGAATCATGCCCATGGCACCAGTCTGGCTGGCCTGGATACTGGTGGCCAAATTTAAAGCAGGATGTCTGTGATTTTTGTGGCTGCTTGCACTGAGTGTGCTTGGCACAAGGTGCCTTGCAGATATGGGTGGTGGTAGATAAAATGGCCCATTTTATTCCCCTTCCTGCTGCTTCCACTCTGGCTAAAATCTTCCTTAAGGAAGTTATCTATCTTCATTGGTTACCATCTCACATAGTGTCTGACCATGGAGTGCAGTTCACTTCCTGTTTCTGGCTAGCCCTCTGGCGCCTGTGGGACATCAAGCTGGACTCTTCTTCGGCCTAACACCCCCAGTCTAACGGGCAAACAGAGCGAACGAACCAATCCCTGGAACAGTATCTCTGCCTGTTTCTCAACTTCCAGCAAAACAATTAGTCTGACCTATTGCCTTGGGCTAAGCTAGCTTACAACAACTGCTCCAATGAGTCTACAGGTCACAGCCCTTCCTTCATTATCTCTGGTCTTCACCCCAAGCTCCCTGCTCCTGTTCCTGCACCGTTGGACGTTCCTGCTGCAGCCGCTACAGCTGAGCACTTTCATCAGGTTTGGAGAGAGGTTCAAGAGACTTTAAAAGCACTCCTCTCTATGCTACAAGAAATAGGCTGACAAGAAAAGATCCCCTGCACCTCAGTGTTCCCCTGGCAATAAGGTCTGGCTATCCACAAAAAATATTCGGTTACAGATGCCGTCTCCTAAGTTGGCTCCGCGTTTCATTGGTCTACTTCCAGTCCTGTCTCAGATTAATCCAGTTACGTACAAGTTAAAACTGCCTCCTTCCCTAAAGATCCATAAATCCTTTCACGTTGACTCGGGGTTACCACTTTTGGTACAAAAAATTCACCCGAGTCACACTCGGGAATACCGCCGGGGGGGGTTAACATCCCCTTTATCCCAACATTAGACTCCTCAACAGGTGCTGCCACTCTGACTTTTAAACCACTCCAAACTTTAAAGTCCTCCCTGTCATCGCTAATGATTCATGACACCTGGTGTACACTATATCCCAATACCAAAAATTACACATTTTTCTCACATGGGATTTATCTTTGTCTGAACCCATAAAAGTAAGCATGATAAAACAAACCTTTATTACCCTTCTTTGTAATGGGTATATTTTTGTTTCACATCTAACTTTTCTCTTGTGGAGCACTTCAGTATTTATTTATTTGGGTCTACACCCGATTATTGATATACATATATTGATTATATTCTTGATTGGGCACACGATCAACATTGTAATGTAATGTAAGCACAATTTTCTTCACTATTATAGCACCTTTTAAAGCTACAAAAGTTGCTGTATGAACATATGCATATTTAATGCTTTAGATTTCTTGAACATATATATTATTTATGCTTACCTTGTGAACAAATATACTTACACTAGCTATCATTTTTAGGGTCTCTATTATCCCCTAAAGAAGCCCACATGGGCAAAACGCGTCAGGATGAGACACAACTTCTCTGTTGCTTTGATTCCTGATACATGTTTGTAAAAATTTTGTTAAAGGATACTGTATATTTACTTCTGTTACTTCCATTTTTGATGGTTTTTATATTTCTTGTATATTTATCAAATGTGATGTTTTAATTTCATACAATACCTAAACATTTTTCTGTGCCGCAAATAACCTACTGTTCTGTCCTTACATTTTCTCGAAAGCACAATGTCACCGAATTACCACATAACTTAAAAAGATATACAGATTACATTTCAGCTGGCCACTTGGTGACCAGGATAAATCTTGGTCTCCACATGTCATCTGTACCAGTTGTTCCAATGGACTGCGTGACTGGCTAAATCGGCGTAAGGCAGCAATGCCATTTGCAATGATGATGGTGTGGAGAGAACCGCGAGACCATTTAATCCACAAAAGTGGATTCTCAGGTAAAACTAAGCACAAACTTGTATATCCCAGCCTCGATTCTGCAATTAGGCCTGTTCCCCATGATGATTCATTGCCAGTTTTGGTACTGCCACATGATGGACTTGCTTCTGTAGAAGGTGATGAGGAATGTGCTGGAGTTGCAGGGAGTTACAACCCCGAATCATCTGATCCTGAATACTTGGTCGATGAAGATTTAGAACCAGAGACCTTTACACAAGCAGAGCTGAATTATCTTGTTCGTGATCTAAATCTCTCTAAAGACAAAGCAGAACTTCTTGCTTCAAGGCTTAAACAAAAGCACTTGCTTGCAAAGAATGTAACTAACTCACTACAGAAAATGAAATCATAACTTGACAACGTTCTTCACTAGTGATGGCTCACTGTGCTACTGTCATGATATAAATGCACTCAGTTTAACAGCTTTAAAGCAGTCTTACTGCATAATGGTAATTCCAAACCAAGTTTACTGATTGCCCATTCTGTTAACCTAAAGGAGTCCTATGACAACATGAAATTACTACTTAAAGCAATCCACTATGAAACACACCAGTGGAACATCTGTGGAGATCTAAAGGTCATTGGCTTGGTGATGGAAATGCGAGGAGGATTCACAAAATATTGCTGTTTCTTATGCCCATGGGACAGCCGATCTACGGGAGACCATTATATAAAGCGTGATTGGCTACCAAGAGATACCTATAAGCCTGAAACAAACAGTGTAAAGTTTCTGCCTCTGGTTGATCCCCATAAAACATTTCTCTCACCCTTCAAAATCAAGTTAGGCTTGATGAAGCACCTTGTAAAGGCCATGGGTAAATTAAACTTGATGGGTTTTCAGTACCTTGTTGAGAAGTTTCAAAACATAAGCACTGCAAAAATGAAGGAAGGGATATTTATAGGGCCACAGATCAAGTCTGTTTTGCAGGATGATGTTTTCAAACAATCTCTCCCAGCTAGAACTTTGGGATGCATTAAAGTGACTGTGTGAAAATTTTCTGGGCAACCATAAGTCCTCTGCATTCAAGAAAGGAGTTCAAAATCTGCTTGATTCATACCAGAAACTGGGTTGTCGCATGCCATTAAAAATACATTTCTTGCACTCACATCTAGAATTCTTCACGGAAAATCTTGGTATGGTGAGTGACGAACAAGGAGAACGTTTTTATCAGAACATTCAGGTAATGGAGAACCGCTACCAAGGTTTCTGGAATGAGAGTATGATGGCTGACTACTGCTGGATGCTGTACCACGACAATCCAGACAAAGAGTACACAAGAAAATCATACCCGAAGCATTTCTGAAGAAACAATGGTGCCTGACTGACACTGTTCAGTAGGTCTATACCACAGTATGCATTATTATACTTCACACTGAATATCTATTCACTTCAATGGTGCTTACATTTTAGTACAAAATACATGCATTTACAATGTTAACTATTATAGTAATCATAACTCAGGAACTGTACGTGTGAGGGAAAAAAACTGAAAATTAAAACTGAAAAGAAAAAAAACTGAATTATAAAAGTTTGCTGTGGTTTCTGATGATTATGAAAGTTAATTTTTTTGTTGACCTGTCTAATTTGCCTCTTCTTTATCCCCATATTTTCTTTCCACCTTCAACTCCTTTGAGAATGGAAAGACACAGCCTAAGGAAATCCTGGAAGTCCGCATAACGGTAAATCCCAGGGAAGGTAAGGATACCATATGCTGCAGCAAATACCATATCCTTGATGAATATAGATTTAAATTTTTTTGCCAAAATCTTAGCAAATCACCTTCTCCCTCTCATTTTAAATTTAGTGCACTTGGATCAGGTTGGCTTCGTACTGAGCAGAGAATCCAGAGATAATACTATCAAGGTATTGAATTTGGCATATTGGGCCCAAAAATCAAATCAACAGTGTTTATTTCTCTTCATGGATGCAGAGAAAGCTTTTCATAGGGTTCTAAACTCGGTCGGAATCCGTCTCTTGATGCGTTCACAAATTTTGTTCTCTTGTTTGTTGGATTTGTGTCCCAATCCGTCAGCCAGAATTAGGGTCAATGGCCTTCTATCTCCTTCACTTTTCCTGAAGAATGGTACCAGACAGGGCTGCCCTCTTTCACCCGAAATTTTTGTCCTCGTCTTGGAACCACTCACTCTTTGTTAAAATTTTTTTTAACAAAATTACAACCATAAACATAGTTAAATAAATGTGAATATTAGAACCACTCTTAAACCAAATCAGATTGGATACTAAAATATCAGGCTTACAAAGTGGTAGTAAAAAATAAAAACTGGCAGCTTTCACGGATGACATTCTTCTTACATTGACATCCTTCTTACATTCTTGGCTGGTGAAACATGTGGCTGGTTATAAGTGGTTAGAAACCACAGTTTTCTGAAATTGTGCATTTGGGAGTTGAGTCTGCTTGACTGTTCAGTTGTGTCTGTTTGACTGTCAGTTTTGTTTTAAGTAGCTTTTGTTTTTTCATTTTTCCCCGCTGACCTCTAAGTAGAAGTAGTCAAGGTTTCACAGGTGATTTACATTCTGACCAGGCTGACCTTGAGCTTGCTAACTCTTGGCTGGTGAAACAAGTGGTTGGTTATAAATGGAGTTAGAAAACACAGTTTTCTAATATTGTGCATTTGGGAGTTGTGTCTGCTTGACTGTCAGTTTTGTTTTAACTAGCTTTTTTTTTTTCTTTCTGACCTCTAAGGGGGAGTGGTCAGGGTTTCACAGGTGATTTAGGTTTTGTGCACACTCACCTTGACCTTGCTCACTCTTGGCTGGTGAAACAAGTGCCTGATTATAAGTGGAGTTAAAAAACACAGTTGTTTTCTGATATTATGCATTTGGGAGTTGTGTCTGTTTGACTGTTGGGTTGTGTCTGCTTGACAGGTTTCACAGGTGATTAAGTTCTGAGCAGACTGACCTTGAGCTTGCTCACTCTTGGCTGGTGAAACAAGTGGCTGGTTATAAGTTGATTTAGAAAACACAGGAGTTTGCAAACAAAAGGAGTAGAATCCTTATAGTATCTGCAAACTGTAAGTAAAATTCTATAACTTCTTGTTATCAAAAATTGTAACTGGGAAAATGAGTGGTAGCAAGGTGGAAAGTTTTGTTCAGTGCACAGTCTGCCACATGTATGCACAAATGGAGCATCAGCTCCTAGGTGAATACGGATGTGACAAAGGCAAGTCCCCTTTCTGATATCTCGCATTGGAGAGCTGGAGAAGCGCATTGCAACACTGAAATCAGTCGATCACCTTGAGAGGGGTCTCCTGCTCATTAAGCAGGTAGTTAATGGGTTGGATGTGAAGGGTGGAGAGGTTAACCAGGATGAACATGTAGGAAGTTAGGTTACTGTAGTTAGAGGGAGTGGTGGGGCACCCAGAAAAGGAAGGCCAGCCTGTGTTTGAGCACCCTAACTTATTTGCAAAGTTATGTTAGCTACCCCTAACAGTGGGAAGAGCAGCCCATCTAGTAGGGGTGGGGAGGGAAACACAGGAAGGAAAAGACTATTGGTTGTCATATGGGATTTTATGATCAGGAGGACTGAAAGATTAGTTTGTAGTCTGGATCCCTTCAACAGAATGGATTGCAGTCTCCCTGGTGCTAGGGTTCGGCATGTCGGGGACCGAGTTGACAAATTATTGGGAGCGGCTGGGCATGACCCAGCTGTCTTGGACCATGTTGGAACCAATGACAGGATAGATGGAAGATAGAGGATCCTTAAAAATCAGTTTAACACCACTAGCGGTCTAATTTTTCTGTATTTCCATGCAAAAAGCAGCACAATTTTTTGCATGGAAATTTATTTTACATTGTAGCCCTATTTTTCTTAGGCATAACTCACCGAAATATGTCCAATAGTTAATAAA
>NC_092871.1:68036360-68072419 GCF_032062135.1 Pyxicephalus adspersus | reverse complement strand
GAATCCAATACAAAATTATTTAAATTTCTGGCCGATCCTTCAGCCCGCACCGATGCATGCACTGATGTCACCGGGAAACCCAGGAGATCGTCTCTGCACTTCATGGGTGAAGATCGGAGGAGGATGAAGGGTCCCCAGGACCTGCGGGGACCAGCAGGACGACGGGGAACGCAAGGTAAGTGGGTTTTTATTATGTTTTTAGGTACCCGGAGTGTGACTCGGGAATACCGCTAGGTGGATTAAAGTACTAGGTTTCAAGTTTAAGGAAAGCACCTTCAAGGTTATGTTCATCAGAATATTGCCTGTGATTGAGCAAAAAAGGATAGGCAGAGGGAGCTAAACGCATGGCTTAAGTCTTGGTGCAAAAGGGAAGGGTTTGGGTTCAAAGAGCACTGGGCTGACTTTTCATTGGGGTACAACTTGTATGCCAGAGATGGTTTGCACCTAAATAAAAGGGGGTCTGCTGTGCTAGGGGAAAGATTTAGGGGAATGGTGGAGGGATATTTAAACTAGGACAGAGGGGAGGGGGGTGGGACAGTAAAAAAAAGGTGGCAGAAAGTTTAGTCAGGGGTCAGCCACTAGTTGAGGGGGGGATTGGGGATAGTTGGGGGGGGGGGAATATGGATAAATGTATGGAGCTTCCTATGTTACAAACAAACATTGGATTGTGCAGTACTATTTGTACTAAAAAAAACAAAAGGATTAAGCTAACAATGCTGGTAAATGCAGCAATATTTAAAGAGCCTGTTCACAAATGCTAGAAGTCTGACAAACAATATAGGGGAGTTGGAAGCCTTAATGAGTGAAGAGCAATATGACTTATTTGGCATTGCTGAATCCTGGCTTTGTTCTTCACATGACTAGGCTGTCAATATTCCTGGGTATACTCTCTTTCATAAAGAGTCAAACGAAAGGGTGGTGGTGTCTGTCCGTATGTGAGAAGTGATCTGAAAGTGAATGTGAAAGAAGAAATTGCGGATGGAACAAGGGATGAGGTTTAGGCATTGTGGGTGGCGTTAAATGTGGGGATGCATAATACACAATTAATTATTGGAGTCCGCTATAGGCCCCCCAGTGCTAAGGAAGAAATAGAGAATCAAATACTAGCACTAATGGAAAAAGCAGCAAAAAATGGAAGTGTTTTAATCATGGAAGATTTCAACTACCCTGACTGGAGTCCTGTAATGGCATTACAGGAACAGCAAGAGCGAGAAAATTTTTCAATTAATTACAAGATAATTTTATGGTATAGTTTATAGAAACCCCAACTACTCTCCTGGACCTAACAATGCAGAGCTTATAACAAATGTGCATATAAAAGAGAATCTGGGTAGCAGTGACCATTATATGATTACATTTAATATAAGTTGTAAACAGGAAAGATAAAAACATTAGATTTTAAGAGAGAAAATTTTCCATTATTAAGGGCGGCTCTCTGTGACTTGGACTGGGAGACAATATTGTCCTCAAAGAACACAGAAACGGGAATGTTTCAAGTCTGTTCTACACAAGCACACTGAAAAATATATTCCAATAGATAATAAATTGAAATTAAAGAGGTTTAAAATAAAACCTATGTTTTAATTGAAGAGGTTGAAATTAAAATGTGGTTTACAGTTGATGTTAAAAAAGCCATTAAGAACAAGAAAAGACATTCCAAAAATATAAAAATGAAGGATCACCTTTAAGTCAAACTACAAAATTTATATAATATTAAACACTGCTTAATACTAAAATACATAAATACAAAAGCAATTAAATGAAATAAATAAAAATTTAACCTTACTTTACCAGTCTGAGAAGAGTTGCATGCCTACTAGGATGGTGCTGAGAAGGAGAAGATGTTACGTAATTCAAAGAGTTATAGCGTGGGTTGTTCACTGAATGATAGTAACTGGCGTACTGACGCTCAAGGACAGTTGTGGCTTTGTCTCGAGAAAGGTAAATAAGGGTAGTGCTCTGTGTTTTTACCCATAGAAGTTCTAGAAAAAAGGTTGTATACCAAGCAAAAAATAAAATAAAATCTATGGTAACAGGGGATAAAGAAAAGGCAGATTTACTAAACACTTTTTTTAGCTCTGTGTACACAAAGAAAAATGGCGGAGCTTAAGTGCAAATTTATAATAGCAATGTCACTGCCTTAAATGAGTCACAATGGCTCAAAATTGATATAATTAAGAAACAGTTGGGCAAAATTAAGGCGGACAAAGCACCAGGACCGATGGATTACATCCACATGTCCTCAAAGAGCTGAGCTCAGTTATTTCAAAGCCATTATTTCTACTTTTGAGAGTCTTTAGTCACTGGCATGGTACCCATGAACTGGCGTAAGGCCAATGTACTTCCTATCTTTAAAAAGGGAGCAAAGTCATTACCAGCTAAGTGCAGACTGGTTAGTTCAATGTCCATAGTTGGAAAGGTCCTAGAAAGTTTGATAAAGAACCACATAGAGGAGTTTCTGCTAGAAAATAATATTATAATTGATAGTCAGCATGACTTCAAGAAAGACCGAAGTTGTCAAACAATTTTTTATGATGAAGTAAGTAAACAGGTGGACAGTGGAATAGCAGTTGATATAGTGTACTTGGACTTTGCTAAAGCATTTGACACCGTACCCCACAGTGGGTTGATATGCAAGTTAGGCTCGATAGGTTTAGAAAAGTCAATCCATAAATGGATAGAGAACTGGCTTAAAGATTGCATCCTGAGAGTAGTGATTAATGATTCATACTCTGAATGGTCTAAGGCAGGGGTCTTGTTTGTCTACTAGGCCATTTCAGGAGGCCAAGAAGGCACAGTAGGCTGGACTTTCTCTCGAGTCCCGCGCTGATGGCTCCACCCCCACCAGGAACACCCCTGAAGAGAAATCCCTCCCCTACTTACCCCGGCGGCGGAAGTGTTAATGTCGGCCACAGGAAATAGGAATGGGAGGCATACCAAGACGGTCCAGGAGCCGCGGGTTGCCGACCCCTGCCAGCCGGGTTTAGGCCAATTGATCAGGGGGGAGTTAGGTCGGAACGGACTACTGGCTAGGCCGTATCTGGCCAAAAGGCCAACCTCTGGTCTAAGGTTTTTAGTGGTGTACCCCAGGGTTCAGTGTTGGGACCTTTACTGTTTAACATCTTTAAAAATGATATAGAGCTGGGGATTAAAAGTACCATTACTGTGTTTGCAGATGACACCAAACTATGTAATGGAATTATGTCCATACAGGATGTCTATAATTTACAAGCAGACCTGAATGTACTGTTTGATTGGATATTTGACATTTAATATAGATAAATGTAAAGTTATGCACTTGGTCGGTAACAACATGCATGCTTCATACTGTCTAGGGGGAATACATTTGGGGGAGTTGGAAATGGAAAAAGATCTGGGGGTTCTTCATAGACGTAATAACAGCATCCAATGCCAAGCTGCAATATCTAAAGCTAGTGAAGTACTTTCTTGTATTAAAAGAGCAATAGACTGCAGAGATGGAGACATAATCCTGCCCCTGTACAAAGCATTGGTCACACCATATCTGGAATATGCAGTCCAGTTTTGGGCACCAGTTCACAAAAAGGACATTATGCAATTGGAGGGAGTGCAGAGAAGGGCAACTAAATAATAAAAGGAATGGAGGAGCTCAGCTATGAGGGGATATTAGTGGAACTGGATCTATTATCCCTTGAGAAGAGACGTTTAAGGGGGATATGATCACCCTGTATAAATATATATATGGTCCAAACAGAAATCTCTTCCCAATTATTCAATTTGTGATCATTACAAAGAACAAGAGGGCACTCTTAGCGTCTGGAAGAAAAGAAGTTTAAGCTCCGGATAAGGAAGGAATTCTTCACTGTAAGGTCTGTGAAAATGTCGAATCGGCCCCCTCAGGAAGTAGTTTCAGCAACTACTATGGATTGCTTGAGGAAAAAGTTGGATGCCTTTCTAGGTAAAGATAATAGAGACTTTTGATCCAGGGAACATCCAATTGCCTAATGGAATCAGGAAGGAATTTTTTCTCCTGTTGAAGCAAGTTGTACCAGGAGTTTTTTTGCCTTCCTCTGGACCACCTATGTCTTATAGGGTTTTTTATCTGGCATATGTTTATTTCCCTGGTGGTTGAATTTGATGGACTTATCTTTTTTTTCAACCAAACTTAACTGTAACTGTGTAACTTTGTGACAAACTCCAAATCATCTCTACCAGCACTTCTACTGATATTGGATGCATTCCAGTCTCTCTCATTTTTCAGAATTACCTACTCAAAATCCTCCACCCTAAACATCTCACTTCCCTCACAGGTTGATACAGATTGCGACACAATGTTCCCAATTCTTTGGAAAAAGAATTCAATTGGCCACATCCAAACCAGAGCTCTTCACTCTATTGTCCCTCCCCAAACCAGGATCTCTGCAGATTTGAAAAAAACTGGATAAATTGGCTTTTTCATGGTTTGGGAGAGCCGCCATCCTTAAAATGAATATCTTACCTGGGACTCTTGTACTTAATGCAAAACAATACTGATCTATATACCAGATATTCATTTTTTAGATCCCTATCTACAATTTCCCAGGCCTTCTTTTGGGGTCAAAAACCTCCAAGAATTGCATTCTTTCTTCTAGCAGAATCAAAACACCAAAGAGTAATAGGACTCCCGGATGTCTGCAGGTACTATTGGGCCTGTCACCTCACCAGGATAATTGATTGGCAGGATAACTCACAATCAAAAGATTGGATCTCCCTAGAACAAATTTACTTAACAGCTCCTTTGGGCTTAACCCCATGGCTTTTAGAGAAGAAATTTGCACGCAAGACTTTTAGCCCACCCCTTTATAGGTACTTCACTGAAGATATTTTTAACAGTAGTCCATACATGTAAAATATCATCAGTAACAAGCCCACTTACCCCAGTCTGGTCCAACCCGGCATTTCCACCAGGTTTATCTGAAGGGGGAAGTTTTGTTCCAGACAATCACTATTGGCAGAGCCCCAATACCTTGGTGTACCTACTTACAATTAGGACATTTTCTATCTTCCTCCGATGAAAGAGCAATGCTCTAGACAGCTCACCCCCTTCCAGAAACTGTCTGTAGCCACAGGCCCACTCAGACATACAGCTATATATGGCATCCACTCCAATCCTCCTGAAAGCTTTTCAGATTGTTTCTGTAAACAGTGGTAATCAGATCTAAACCTGACTTTTACAGATGAGGAATAGAAAGACATCAATGTATTAACAGGTAAAGGATCACAAAACGTAAACATTCAGGAGAATAATTTTAAAATACATGCACAATGGTGTAGCGTACCACACACTCTACACAAACAGTCTCCCAACTATAATGGCGGCTGTTGGAGATGTGGAGCAGAAGAAGGCACATTTCTACATATGTGGTGGAATTGTCCATGTATTCAATGCTTCTGGCCTAAGATCTTGGACTTGATTCCAAGGATCACAGGAGAGCTAACCCCTATTTTTCTGGCACAAATTTTGATACATCTTACTCACAGCCCACCACACAAATACAAGAAAACTCTTCTGTTCCACACCTGAAACTCTGATGAATTTTTGATCCCAAGATTTTGGAAATTGAATACAATTCCCACTGTGAAGGACTGGTTGATGCAAATAAACCGGTTAGCAGAAATGGAGGAACTTATTCACTCCTCCCGAGACAATATGGTCAGCTACTACACTACTTGAGCATGCTTGTGGAACTTTCGTGATTCTCCAAAATTTCAAACCCTTTGCCATGGAAGGCAATATAAGTCTAGTCCGACAGGGGAATCCCATCCTTCTCTCTTTCTTCTCTTTTTAAATCTTACTTACCCTTATCACATATTCCTACATTCAGAAATAATCCCATACATTATTTTGATAACATGATGGAATCGAACGTCTATTTGAACAATTTAAGAAAAAATACATTTTACTTTTACTTTTCAATAGGTCTGTTTGGTAGGCAGAACAGTTTATCGATGCATTTTGATTTCACAACCTTCTCTCTGTTTTTTTCTTTTCTATTTATTTTAAATCTCAAGTTTTTATAATGTGTTTTACTTGGCTTACATACTTACTCTATATTAGCTACTCATGTTATTTGTATATGTATATCCTGTTGTTTAATAATATTTTCTCTGTTTTTACCATACTGTTTGAAATTAATGTTTTTATTTCATAAAAGCTTTTTTTTTGGAAAAAAAATAAATGTATATTTTTTGAATGAAAATAATAAATGATATAAAAATGTGTATAATTACATGTGGATTATTTACTGTAAAAAACAGGTATATTTTTCTATTTAAAAGGCCATGTTGAGCAGTCCAGTATCGGTCCTACTTTATACTTTCATGATTCTTGAAATGATCTGTACAACTTGCATAAAAAGTAAGTGTTTAAAATTTATTTTACCTTTCTCTCCTTGTGCTCCTCTACTTCCAGGCACACCAGGAAATCCTTTTGGATTGAAAAAAATATCAGATTAAAATAAATTATCCTAAATTCTCCCTGACAAAGCTGACATAAAATACCCTACTTTTAAAAAAGTAATGTATTCATTAAAGCCTACTTTAGCAAATGGAAGTTTGTTGAAGAATTAAAAATTTAAGATGCTCTAGTGCCTTTCTCCACTTCAAAAGTTCCAGTATAGCTTCTTTTGTTTGTCATTGTTCGTACCTAAATGGTTTTATTCCTAGAATGGAAACAGGCTTGTACCAGCAATAGAAGACAAGTGTGTTTGTTTTTATATCAGTGAATCTAACTAGGGATGAGCGAGCAAGTTTTTAAAACTCGATTTCCTGTCGAATTCGGCCGTTCTCGCTTACCGTAATTGTAAGCGAGAACGGCCGGTGTAAATTTGGCAAACGAGATCCAATTAAAAGAATGAAAAAAAAAATAATAATAATAAAAAAAATTACGGGCTGTGCTGATCAATGAATGCAGCGCCGGCTGCTGTCACTGACCAGCTTAGTGTGTGATCCCCGGCACTAGAGGTTAAATGGGTACTCTGATTGGACTCTAGTGCTCTGATTGGCTGAGGAAAGCTTTCCTCAGCCAATCAGAGAGCACTAGAGGTTTTGAATGGGGAGACTTGTCCCCATTTAACCTCTAGTGCCGGGTATTGCACACAGGATTTCCACTGCTATCTCGGGGCATTTGAGGTTAATAAACCTCTAGTGCCCGGGGCTAGCAAACAGGAGGATTCCCAGGGCTGCATTCATTCATTCAGCCCTGAAAATCCACTACGGTCCCGGGACACTAGAAGTTAATTAACCTATAGTGCCTGGGGTTTGCAGTGGAACTGCAGATGAACTCCTAATGGAGTTTCTCCATTGAGAGTTTATCTGCAGTTCAGTTCCCATGGTCACCGGGCTGATAAGTACAACTTTGCGGTCACAGCTGATTGGAGGAGGCACGTGAGGAGGAGTCAGGCCTTCAATCAGCTGTGACTGCAGGTGAACTCTCAATGGTGTTTCTCCATTGGGATTTCATCTGCAGTGCAGTTCCCACAGTGGGAACTGAAATGCAGATGAACTCTCAATAGAAAAACTATATTGAGAGTTCATCTGAAGTTCCACTGTGGTCCCTGGGCACTGGAGGTTAATTACCTCTCGTGCCGGGGATCGCAAACAGGAGGATTCCCAGGGCTGCAACAATAAATGCAGCCCTGAGAATCCACTGCGATACCGGGGCACTAGAGGTTAATTACCCTCCAGTGCTGGTAATGATTTTCTTGACTTTCTGATGATTTCGCAAAATCGATTCGCCAAAATTTCACAGACTCATTGGAAGTTCGAGGAAATTTTTGCGAGAATGCCAGAGGCTTATCCCTAAATCGAACATTTACCTTTCATTATCTGGTAGAGAATCAGTCACAGACATTGAATGTTTCTTGAATGTGAGATTCATTGCTTTTTTAAATAAACCCCAAGAGAAGGAAACAAAGAGAGGTGCAAAGTGTGCTGCTGCATAAGACCTCAGATCGTCCTCACCCAACAGGGGCCCTAAGTCAGTTACGTCTGCCACTTAAACCCCAAAGTTATCCTCCCATGGAGAAACTGCTTTTCTATATCTTTTTATTCTACAGCACAAAAATAATAGTAGTTTGACAAGCTAATTTCACAATCCTAACTTAAATTGTTATATTTGCCTAGGCTTCTATACCTGCTTTATTACTGCAGAAAAATATTAATTTAAATGAAAGACTAGGTATGGAATACCTCTCTCGCCTTGCACTCCTGGTAGTCCGGGAGGACCCTGTGCCCCAGGAGCTCCTGGACATCCTTGTAGAATGGTCAGCCCATTAGAATCTCCAACTTCAAGGATTTTCACCTCTAAGATAAAAAAATAAAAATTAAAAAGTTAAAATATGGCATGTTAATGTGAAATTACTAATAAAGTATATCTGTGAAATATTTATTTCTCTGGTATATAAGGACCAGACCCAATAACATAAATAATTTATATCTGCATTTAGGTGTGTTGGTTTCTGAAAAGGTTTTATGGCAATTTATATAAGTAGGGTGCTCACTTACAATCCTGCCAGGTAAAACATGGCATTATTCAGAAAATGTTTGCTATTCTGGAAAGGATAATTTCAATAATTCCCACTATTTTAACCAAAAAATTTGGAGATTTAAACAGTGGAGTTGTTATAAATATATAAGTTATTGTTATTTCTTTGAAATGTTGAAAACCTTAAATAAAGAATTTTTAAACAGTGAAGTTGCCTTTGTTGACTTGGATATCGATATCCAAGTCTACCATAAAGAGAAGACTACATGAAAGTGAACACAGAGGGTGCACTGTAAGGTGCAAGCCACTCATAAGCTTCAAGAATAGAAAGGCTAGATTGGACTTTGCTCAAAAACGGTGGAGGCAGTGTGATGGCTTGGGCATGCATGGCTGCCAGTGGCACTGGGACACTAGTGTTTATCCATGATGTGACACAGGACAGAAGCAGCCGAATGAATTCTGAGGTGTTCAGAGACATACTGTCTGCTCAAATCCAGCTAAATGCAGTTAAATTGATTGAAAGGCGTTTCATAATACAGATGGACAATAACCCAAACCATACAGCCAAAGCAACCCAGGAGTTTAATAAAACAAAGAAGTGGAATATTCTTGAATGGCCAAGTCAGTCACCTGATCTGAACCCAATTGAGCATGCATTTCACTTGTTGAAGACTAAACTTTGGACAGAAGGACCCACAAACAAACAGCAACTGAAAGTCGCTGCAGTAAAGGCCTGGTAGAGCATTAAAAAGGAGGAAACCCAGCATCTGGTGACATCCATGAGTTCAAGACTACAGGCTACTCATTGCCAGCAAATGATTTTCAACCATGTATTAGAAATGAACATTTTATTTTCAGCTTTATAATTTGTACAATTACTTTTGGGACCCTGAAATGAAGTGATTGTGTTAAAAAAGGCTTTAGTACCACACATATTTATACAATCTTTTTGTTCAACCCACTGAGTTAAAGCTGAAGTCTGCAGTTCAACTGCATGTGAGTTATTTCATTTGAAATTATTTGTGGTAATGTACAAAACCAAAATTAGAAAAAAGTTGTCTCTGTCCAAATATTTATGGACCTAACTACAGTGGACTTCCTACAATGTTATGCTCCTATTGTATGTATTCTTTGAGAGTTGATCACTGAATACAAATTGTTTATTTGCCTCAAAAAAAAAAAAAACACAGTCCCACATCTTTTATATGAGTATATGGGATTGGCACTATCCTTATCAGGGAACCAGGGTTATTCTTACCCAATATTTGTGCACTATCACATCCTCCTTTCTCTTTCTTACATATAAAGTTGTCCAAAAAAAATCTACTGGTGTAAAGCGTTGATTTTGCCTAAATATACAGAAGAGCTCTATCTAAATATCCATCCAGCACCACTGGTTTATACCCTAAAATTATGGAGACAGTAATTCAAAATTTATTTCATTTGTTTTACACTTTGCAGACATTCGAATTTAGCAGTCAATCAAGCCTTACATACCATGGTATCTTTGGAAAAGTTAGGGACATAAGATAATAAACTTTTTTGGCTGCACTGTTTATCCCAAATGAGGAATAAATGCCTTGCTTTTTATAAAATATTTCTTTCTATCGGCTGTCTGGATTTGTGGCTTGGTAATAATAAGTATGCATCAACTGTAAATGATTTGAACACTAGAATATAACAAAGAATATATATATATATATATATATATATATATATATATATATATATATACACACACACACACATACATACATACATATATGATAAATGTTTCAGAACTATTTAGTTAGTAACTGGTATGAAGAAACCCAAGGTGTTGATTGAGAAAGATTACAGATTTGAACAATTACACATAATCTCAATACTCACAATACCATTCAAACATTTATAATTTAAAAAATTAAGGAAACATTTCAGTTCATGGATTATAAACAGATTTGGATAATTTTTTGATATCTGTAGTCTACTTACGAGGACATTCCTCAACTTCACTCTGACCCAAGGTCTGCACTGAACAGAGTGCGGTAATAGCGCAGAAAACCCACAGCGACATTACCTTCATGAATACCATCTGTCTTTTGGTTACTAAAACACACAGCTCTTAATTCCTAATCTTAGTATGAACACAATGAGAGTGTCTCAATATTTACCTATTCCAGTTTCCCGTAATTTCATAGGTGAAGGTCTAGTAAACAATCACTGTACAGTATATTTGTTCTATCAGGGAGGAAAGCTATGCATTCTTAATGATTACCACACAGTTATTTCAGAATTCATTTCACAATTTTAAAGGATTAGGCTAATTTTTAAACATTTAAGAAGGCAACACCGTCATTTAGAGAAAAGATTTTGCTAGTGTTCTACCACATAATTCCAGCATTTGAGGGTCTCAGGGGGACCCTTTATCAAGGCAGTGCCAGACCAAGAAGTCCTCTGAGGCCCCATAATATTTCATAGCTACATAGTAGGTCAGGTTGAAAAAAAGACATATATCCATCAAGTTCAACCACAAGTGAAATAAACTTATCCCAGATATAAAACCCTATGGACATAGTTGGTCCAGAAAAAAGGCAAAAAAAAAACCCTGGTACAATTTGCCACAAAAGGGGAAAAAAATTCCTTCCTGATTCCATGAGGCAATCGGATGTTCCCTGGATCAACAGTCACTGTTATTTTTACTTTAGAGCTTTAATACCCAGTTATTTTCTGTGCTTCTAGAAAAACATCCAGCTTTTTCCTAAAGTAATCTATACTAGTTGCTGAAACTACTTCCTGAGGGAGCCGATTCCACATTTTCACAGAGTTTACGGTGAAGAATCCCTTCCTTATCCGGAGCTTAAACCCCTTTTCCTCCAGACGCAAAGAGTGCCCTCTTGTTATTTGTAATGATCTCAAGGTGAATATTTGGGAAGAAAGTTCTTTATATGGACCATTTATATTTTGATACAGGGTGATCATATCCCCCTAAACGTCTCTTCTAAAGGGAGAATAGATTTAGTCAGCTAATCTCTCCTCATAGCTGAGCTCCTCCATTCCTTTAATTAGTTTAGTTACCCTTCTCTGCACTCTCTCCTATTCAAGAATGTCCTTTTTGTGAACTGGTGCCCAAAACTGGACGACATATTCCAGATGTGGTCTGACCAATGCTTTGTACAGGGGCAGGATTATGTCTCCATCTCTGCAGCCTATTCTTCTTTTAAAACAATAAAATACTTTGCTAGCTTTTGGTATTGCAGCTTGGAATTGCATGATGTTATTAAGTCTATGATCTACCAGAACCCCCAGATCCTTTTCCATTTCTGACGTCCCAAATGTATTCCCCCTAGACAGTATGAAGCATGCATGTTGTTAGCCCCCCAGTGCATAACTTTACATTAATCTATATTAAATGTCATTTACCACTTGGCTGCCCAATCAAACAGTACATCCAGGTCTGCTTGTAGATTGACATCCTGTATGGACTTAATTCCATTACATAGTTTGGTGTCATCTGCGAACATAGAAATGGTCTTTTTAATCCCAAACTCTATATTATTTATAAAGATGTTAAACGGTAAAGGTCCAAACACTGAACCCTGGGGTACACCACCATAACCTTAGACCATCCAGAGTAGGAATCATTATTCACTACTCTCTGGATGCGATCTTTAGGCCAGTTCTCTGTTCATTTACAGATTGACTTTTCACCTATTGCCCCTAACCTGCATATTACCCGTCTGTGGGGTACAGTGTCAAATGCTTTAGCAAAGTCCAAGTACGCGATATCAACTGCTTGTCCACTGTCACTCTGTTTACTTACTTCCTTATAAAAAAGAGTAAATTTGTTTGACAACTTCTGGCTTTCTTGAAGCCATGCTGACTATCACTTATATTATTATTTTCTAGCAGAAACTCCTCTATGTGGTTCTTTATAAAACTCTCTAGGACCTTTCCAACTATGGATGTTAAACTAACGGGTCTGTGGTTACCTGATAATGACTTTGCTCTCTTTTTAAAGATAGGAACCACATTGGCCTTACGCCAATCTATTGGTACCATGCCAGTGATTAAAGAGTCTCTAAAAATTAGAAACAATGGATCTTTAAGGACACGTGGATGTAATCCATCATGTCCTGGTGCCTTGTCATCTTATTTTTGCACAACTGTTTCTCAATCATATCAATTTTTAGCCATTATGATCTGTTGTGGCAGTGACATTGCTAATATGAATTTGCACCCAAGCTCTGCCATTTCCTTTGTGTACACAGAGCTAAAAAAAAGAGTTTAGTAAATCCGCCTTTTCTTTATCCCCAGTTACCAACCAAGAGACATCTTTTAGGGGCCTACATGCTCAGTTATGATCTGTTTGCTACTTAATATATTTAAAAAAGTTAAAATATTGTCTCCCAGTCCAAGTCACAGAGAGCTGTTTGCAGCTGCACGATTTAGGAGGCTATGTTAGGCTCTGTCAATAGTGAGGTCATAGCAAAAAATTAGCACACACCTGCTCCTTGTTCTATGCGCATCTACAGTCCATTACAGGTCAATTTGAATGTTTAATGCTTCATCTTCTTTTGGGTAAGTGCTACTTTTTTATGTTACATTATACTCATTCACAAAATTGATTCATTTATTGTTACATTTGTTGAACTGTTTTGATACTTTTTGGTTTGCTTTGCAACACTGCAAACTAATTTAAATCAAGCTGTATATATACTAATTAGCACTTTATAATATGTCATCACACAATAGTTGGAATGAAAAAAAAAATGTTACCAAGCATTTGTGATTTGATTAAAATTTCATTCTAGTTTGGCTTTATAGTAATTAAATATTTGAAAAAAGTTTGCTGGCAAAAGCAAGCTCTCGCCCGCCAAAGCGAGCTGGAATTTATCACTAGGTAGATCCTCGGGTCCAGCATTGTATGCATTTAGAGAGGCACCTATATAAAGAGCTAAAATCAATTAACTCTTTCTGAACCTGAAAATATTAGGTTATTTAAAAATATGCTTATTTCTCAGCTTAAAATATATGTTTGAAACATTTTAACAGCCCATTTTTATTTAGGTCTAAGTGAAATATGTGTACCATTAGAGAGAATGATTTTTTAGGGGAACAGTGACTTTTAATGCAAGCTCGCCAGTATCGAGCTGCTGAAGATGCGCAGTTCGGAGCGAGCGATCATTTCAGTTGATAACTGCTGGGAGTATACGCCGAAATTTGGTTGATAATTAGGTTTTTTTGGCGTCCGATTCTGGATTGCCATTACGCGCCTGCGAGCGAGCTTCCAATTCAGCTTGATGAATCAGGCTCAATGTCAGGGTAGTTGAAATCTCCCATGATTAAAACACTTCCACTTTTAGCTGCTTTTTCTATCTGTGCTAGTAGTTGATTCTCTTTTTCTTCCTTAGCACTGGGGACCCATAGCAGACTCCATATTTAATTGTGTGTTATTCATCCCTACAATTAACTCCACCTATTTCTGTGATGGAAACCTCTTCAACTGATTTCAGACAAACTGGTAACTTTTATTGGCTTTACACTTAATATTTTTGACAATCTGGTAATGTGGAGTAAATTGGTGAGAGATTTATTGTGTGTGTCCCTAGTGGGAAGATTTACCCAATTTATTTGAAAGTTGTAAGAATCAAAAAATGCAATTTGTTACTAGAACAGGAATTAAGAAGATATGTAACAATGGAGGTACAGGTTTCAGTGATGGTGTCTAAAAGAGAGCCCCCCATTAGATCTCCTCTCATTTAATGCTGCATTTTTATACAGGAATTGAAGAGAAATGCCACAAAATGTTTTACACCTCCTCTACTGTATCAAAAACATAAAATGTTTTAGCTTTAGGTATACTTTAGTCCTAGAGTTAGGGCCTTAGTTCCTAGAGAACCAACGACTGAACATTTGGCAGACGGCGGCAGGAAGCAGTGTCAGTTCCACTCACTGCCACCCCTATTCATTTCCAATGGAGTGTCACGCACAGAGAGACAGAACCACTAGGGGGTGCTATGGCTTGCACGTAGGGGGTGTTAGCTCTGAGAAGGGCCAAGGCGCAGAGTCTAAGCAGTAACCAGGTTTTCTCCAGAGCCTCTTATGGCGAGGATGTTGTGCCGCTGGGTACTGCTAGGTTTCCGTCCTTGAGCAAACCAAGGTGGGCAAAACACAGTACCAAATCACAAAGCAGAAAGATTTATCGAGGAAGGCCGGGGTTGAAGCAGGCAGCAAGCAAGAGAGGTCAGGTCACATACGAGGGGTCAATTACCAGGGATCCAGGAGACAGACACCAGTGACACAGGGGCCACTGTGGGCACAGGAAACACAGGAGACACTGGAAGCAACATGAGGCACAGGTGACTCAGGGATATCCATAGACAGACAGGAACACTGGAACAGCACAGGGAAGTTGGCTGGGAACCAACAGACTGGACAACGAGGGGTTAACGCAAGAGCTGGACATTGAATTAAGCATCAGGTGAACAGGAACTAGCTCAACAGAACTAGGGCTCGGCCCAATGGAGACACCTTGCACGAACACTGAGTGCAGTGTGTGAGCTAGCGAAATAGCCAGGGCTGGTCGGGAGGCTATTTTCTGATTGGCCAGTCTGGAAAGATAAAGCTTGGAAACCGAGGCACATCCAGCATCAGAACTGCCCGCGTGTGCAGATGAGAGGAGTCTGCGCTTTAGAGGGGAAGAGGTAAGTGTGACATGGAGCTGCCATGGACACATTTCATGTTGTTTTTATCAAGAGGCAGTGGTTTCATGGCATGAGGAACATCACTGCTAGTGTGAACATAGTCTTAATGTCATAGAAGGAGATACAACTTGATTGCTGTGTCTATGGCAGACGATTGGAAATCCTTTGAAATACTCCAAATGGAAATTACTATCCTTATCATTACTATTATTAAACAATATTTATATAGAGCCAACATATTACGCAGTGCTGTACATTAAATAGGGGTTGCAAATGACTGACAGACAATCCAACAGGAGGAGGAAAGGACCCTGCCCTGAAGAGCTTACAAGCAGCATACAATAGGAGGGTGCTTATAATGTTTTTTAGTAGTCCATGATGAATTTAAACCTGTTTAAAAAAACACACCATTTCAAGCATGAGCAGAAGCCTACTGGGATGTGGGAGTATTCCAGGAGGATCTGCGTCTGAGTATTCCAGACGATCTAATTCTGTCTTTATTGCTGGGGAGGGGCTATACCCTCTTTTTAAATCTAAAAAAAAAAATAATTTTTAGACAGTGAGAAAAACCTAAACAGCTTTAAATATATTTTGGTCATTTTGGGGTCTTTTTTTAAAGCAGTGAATTGGACATTTACAATCCCTGGCAGAAAATCAGGTATTGCCATTAAAACACATGTACCTGGAAGATTTTCCAGGGAATTTGAGATTTACAGCTTTATAAATAGACCTCTCTGTGTCTTTGAACAACGAGACTCTTTTCTCTGCAGTTCTCAAAATAGATGTGTAAGATGTACACAATGAATTTTGTCTCTAGTGTAAACTCTAAAAAAAAGTGAAAGGTTTTATTGTAAAGTCTACAAGAGATGTTTTTCTGAGGTATTTACCAAGTTCCAGAGGTCTGTAAAGAACAAACTACACACATCATTGCACAACAGATTATTACAGAGTCTCACTATTGTCTACAGGGTGAATTTGGAACACTCCGTCAAGGATTTGTCACATTACTGACATAAATACACAGAGATCTTTTCCACAGAAATGTTTGTGCAACTGTGGTACTTGTTCAATAAAAAATATTTTAAAGCCCCACTGTGGGCTGCAGCTAAATTTACCTGCATTTGGATTCCCTTCAAACTGTTAAACGCTAATTTGACTAGTGGGTGGGGGTAATACAAGTACACATATTTACCCTATTAATGGATCCCACAGGATTTTTTTTTCTCTCTTTGTGACCAGTCTAATAGCGACACCCCTCCCTCCCACCCCCCCATTTTCTGGAGCGTTAAATGGTGGAGGGGAATATTGGCTGCTGCCAGATTGAAGAATAAGGTAAGTATTTGTACTTATACCATTCCCTTCTAGCCGACAAGCATTTAATGCAGTGTACTGTAGGGGCAGACATCACATGCTATATGCATGTATAAATGTAAGAATCCTAAATCATCCCATATATTAGCTCTCTGTGATCCAATTACACCAATCCTTTGGAAATATAGGGCTAACAGTGTTAGCTAAGAATTTTCTGCAGTGCACAATGACATAATGATGTCAATCTGACATTGGGAACTTCCTAAAAAGAGAGATAGAGGAGTGGAAGAGTTATCTACTATTTTTTTTATACAGAATAATTTAGACCTACTTTTTTCTAATCCTAATATTCTAAGGTTTAAATAGTTTATTACATGTTTTTTTAAAAATCATAATTTATTTTGTGTTCCAGGGCATGCCACTAGGTATCTCAAGATTATAAACCTATGCTCTTTTTGTAATTACAGTTTTAGGTTACTAAGTTTTGAAATATGCTTGAGTATATATAAGGGTAACTATGCAGAAGATCATTAAAAAACACTTTATCAAGTAGTAGAGAGTACCAACTGGACTAAACTATCATTTGATAATGATAAAGATGTTTTATTACTTATTCTAGTCTTTTCTTCCCAGCATTAAAAAACCCACACAGAAAATGCACCAAAATCAAACCAGATTGTCCAAAAACATGACAAAGCTAGCTATATGCTAAACACATCTAAGTTAAATAATATGGTTGTGGTATACCACCCTTGTGGGATCACCCTTTCTGAGGTAAAAGGTACTCTCAAACTGCGGGAGAAGTGTATGAAGCACACTGGAGACAGTGGATAAGGTTGAAACTGACCTGCAGACAGTTTTATTAAGGGTTGCATAAGATAAAACAAAAAATAAATAAATCCTAGCCAATCAGGCACTAACTAATCAGCAGGCAGATTCCTCTCTACCAGTTGGTGGCTAACACAAACGTTCAAGCAACCTTTTACTCACATGTAGTACAACAATGGCTCTAACAGGCAGCTTTCCTGTGCTCCAGGCCAGAGAGAGCTTCCTTCCTCTCCTTCCCTTTTTACCTGCCGCTCACAGCTGTGCAGTAGATAATGGCCAGACAAAAACCAAACTCTGGCCTGGATCAGAACACTTTTGAGTAACATGCAAAACCCAGGTCTGGATACCCAGCAGACCTGTTGCTGGTTAATCTCTCCCATAGGAGAGGAAACGAGGAGAAATATATCTTCCCTCCAAGATGACCCCCTTTTGCCATGTCACATTGTGTACTAATATTATACTCAAAATACTAAATTCTAAAGTGTCATAAATTCTGAAATAGCTGTAAAAATACATGGCATAAACTGGTATTTAAAAAAATGTTTACTAATAAATTATAAGATTAGAGATTTTATTTGTCACCAGAGAAGTTATCCCCATGGATTTCCTCTTACTTCCTATTTGGGGGACAACTGAAATTTCTAGATTTCAAACTTTTTTTCTGCCATTTTTATAATTGTCACCAGGACAATTTAGAAGGTCAACTCCCCCTTCTAAAGAACTGAAGAAGATGCCTATAGATAAAAAAAAAAAAAAACATGTTCCTAACCTTATCCTCTTTTTTTTTTAGGAGAAATAGGAAAAATAATTTTTTGCTGTCTGCGTTTTGTCCAGGGACAGGAAGTTTAAAGGAAAGCCCTGCCAACTGGGGATATTTCCTTATTAGACTGTTGTCACATAAACAGTTGTCCTCATTGGAATATTTTACCTTACTTCTTACTCAAAAATCATAGTGCACTACAATGCATTGAATGTGCATTCTGGTCTGTTGCTTTCTTATGAAGCAAAGCTTTGAGGTGCCATTCAAAATAAAAGAGCTTTGTGCATTATAGCGAGAGGCTGTAGCATGCAATTGAATGTACGTTTCATCAGGAGTTATCATGATGCATACATATGAGCCCAGCTTTAAGGATCAGCAAACAGAAATTACAAACTTTCTTTAAAAAAATGTATAATTCATAAACAAGTGCTGTGAACAAACATAATATTTTTTTATTGTATTTGCATGTTCTAATTTCAGCCTGTCACGTTGTCCCAGTAAACTGTACAAAATGACTGGGATGAATAAAGTATGGGTTTTACACTAAAGCTGCGTACACACCTGCAATTTTTCTCGTTGGAAAGGATCTTTCACGATCCTTTCCAACGAGAAAAGACTGCACGATGCATGAACGATGCTGTACATACAGCACCGTTCATGCTCTATGGAGAGGGGAGGGGGAGAGCGACGGAGCGGCACCCTGCTGCGCGCTCTCCCCTTCCCTTTCATTAGGATCGGTCGTCGTCCATCGTCCATGGATCCGCCAGGACGGTCGTCGGACGATGGACGACGACCGACTGTACACACGGCAGATTTTCGCCCGATAATTGGCCGATACCGATTATCGGGCGAGAAAAATTTGCCGTGTGTACGCAGCTTTAGATGTAGTCCTGGTGTAGTCCTAGATAGCGCTAATAGCTCAGAGTTCCAGTTCTCAATTGATTAGACAATGCAGTGCTCAGAACTCCTGACTTACCCCATCAGCTTGTCTATCCAATAGATCCATCCCTCCGTGGCTCAAATCAGTGTGTAAACTGCAGCAACGCTGGAGGATAAAAGTGGTTGCATATACACAACACTGAATCCTGAAAAGGTATTAGTTAAAAACACAATAAATATTGGTTTCATATGGTGTGGTGTCCCTGTTTCTAGGCCTGTTTGAACTTTTTATGGGAATAGGTAAGGGTTACTATGTACCCTGTACTCATTACCCAGGATGGGGTTAGTGGATATCTGGGGGCTCCTTAAAAATGGGGGTTTCCAGATTTTAAATAATTCATAATGAATTGGCCCTTATGGGTTCAATTTATTATACCGGAACACAAGGTAATAAACAGTTTACCCTAAAGATGCAGTGCTTTTGTATTTAGTGTATAGCATGATTTTAAGTGGTATTGTAGGACCCTAAATGGACTGTGGATGTGTTTCCATTTTATTCAACATCTACCATGCTTTAGCCACACCTGGTACATGCCCTGCCGACTTAACCACACCCATCGTCTAAATTCTCTTTTTGTACTGTTCTCGTACTGAGTGGGTCTGGTTGGTCCCTTCCATAGCTCTGCTCTCTATACAGGTCATGTGTGGCACCGTAATACTTTAATAAGGTTTTATCTGGGTTGGGAAAAACATTTATGTGTCTGGAGTGCAGTTCAGAACAAAAAAGATAATCCTGAATGTGAAAGTGAAAGTCAAATGGAGAAAAGGGCAATACAGCACATTCCATTCCAGACAGCTGCAGAGAGGGACCAGGCTTTGGAACTGGTAAATCTGTAAACAATCTTTTCTGTATTTCCTTTTCTAAATTCAGGATACATTGGAAAACTTTGCATTTTCTCATTTAAATCTCTTGATTCCAATTTTTTTGTGAATGTCTTCTTTTCCACAATGTATGTGATTATATGTAAGCAGAGCACAAATACATAGGCAGGGAAAAATCTTTTTGCACCAAGGGTAAGCAGTGATTTCTCTAATAGGGATACAGTTTAATACAAAAACACATTTTTATTACAATGGGGAAGAATCTTCTAAGAATTATAATTTGTTATTTCTTCCCCTCCCCTCTCCATAGAACTGAAGAGAACTTTGTGTAAAACACTTTTCTTCCACTGTATATTACGCCATGTGTGTACATAGCTTTACATTTGGCCAAATATGACAGTAAAGACAATTGGTGTTACTTTATACATTTTACCCTTTTTAAGCCGCTGCAGATCTCATATGCACAGTGAGTCAGCTCTGAAATTCTACACCTTACCTTGGTTGTGTATGCTGCCTTGCTGTTTTCTCCTCCCAGCATAAATGTGTGCACACAAAGTTATTGAGGTGGAGGAGAGGGTGGGAAGACATAGTCAAAGCTCTACAATGCTTGTCGGTTGGGTTTTTTGCAAAATCCTTGCTAATGCTGCAGAACTCAATCTTTCCTATTAGTAATAGTTGTGCTCTTGCTTTGTAATTTACAGTCTTTATTATTATCTAGTATTTATATAGAGCGGACAAATAACTCAGTGCTTTACAAAGTCCATAGTCATGTCACTAACCATCAAAGCAGCTCACAATCTAATGTCCCTACCATAGTAACATGTCATTAAAACAAAAAGTTTAAAAAAGTTTAAAACTATGTACAAATAGCAGATTATTGTCACTCAAGACGAATAATCGTGAAAACCTAGCATGTGCACAGCGATCCTCCAATGTCCAAAACTCCAAAGAATTGGTCAACAAGGTATGTAAATTAAAGTAAGAGCCAGAATGCAATGGTGCCCAATGATATCATCTGTAAACCAAATGCAAAGGCTATTGTAGCATTGTGTTTTTCCCAAATTCTCTGCGAATTGCATGGTCCGCTCCTAAAGTAAATTTGCTGGAACATCTACGTCTAGGAAAATTGCTAACTGTCTTGAATATAAAACAGTTAAAAGATTATTAATTAAAAGAGTATTTAAGTAAATCATGCCACCAGAGCAGGATGAAGGACTGCGCCCAAGTTCTTTGGGTCACACACTTTAAGGTCCATGCAAACAGACCAGCCACATGCAGTATAGGGCATGTTAATCCAGTACACCTTCCAGTCTTCAGTGACTTTAGAGTGGAAAAACTCAGCAAGTATAATTCAGAGTGAGTTTTGTGGAGGATGAGGCTGTGGATTTCAGGGCAGGCAGTGCATTAATGAGCATAAAAATGCACAGACAAAACTGGAGTACACCATCATGTGGAGTATGGGTTTGAGGGAAGGCAAACGATAGCCAGAAAAAAGCTATATGTGCCACCACCTGTGTGTCATGAGGACAACAGCTCTGATTTTTTTTTAGTTATCAGAGGCAAAGTAGGCAGTGTGAAATGAATGTGCAATGGGTTAAATGGCCAGCAGAGGGAACCATATACATTTGCAGGCAGTGTAACAAGGCAGCAGCCAACATGCACCCAGATCCTCAAGGATTCAGGTGTGCTTACCAACAAGGCCAAGCCAGTGTTGTGCACAGCACATCTTTTACCTGTCAGGAAAATGTTGATGATTCATCTATTGCCATGACACAGATGAATCATCAACATCAACATGCCTTCCGTGGTCTCATGACCTTTGTTGTTCTTATCTGGTGGACCCAAACCATCACTATTTTTGTAATAAGGGTGTGCCCAATATGTACAAAACATGGTTGGTTTTGTATGTACTGAATGTACACAATGCCACTAATATGAATGTACAGGCATGAATAATGTCACATACATACAGTATCTTTTGCAAAGTGCTGGTGAAAATTCCATAAGGGGTATTTGACACCTTGTCTTGCTGCCTCAAAAAAACTTTATTTATCAGTTCCTTTTTTTCCACACTTTGCATCTAATAATCCAAGGTTTTGTGAGGGTGTACCTTGGCTTAAAACTTTACTACAACAGGCACATGGAGTCAGCAGTCACTTTTACAGGTCTGTAATTGCTACCATGATGTTATACACATTGCAGTGACAAAAAATTCCCCACCACAGGCTCATATTTGACACTAACGTGCCTAGATGAACAAAAGACAACAGGATCCCACTGCAATAGCTCAACAGGATCCCACACAAAAAATATTTCACCTCTCTTATGTTCTAACAAAAGATCAAGTGAGAGTGGTCTTCTGAAAAAAGTAGAGGCGCAGAGGAGGGTGAAGAAGAGAGTCAAATGTGGAGTTGTGAACCCCAGGGATCAACAGAAGAAAAGATAGAGGAAGACAAAGTTGATGGAAAGGAGATTTTGTTGCCATCTAAGAAGGGAAAGTACATCAGGGGTACACAGATGCACATCCACACAGTACCAGTTACATGGTAATAAGGGACCTAAAAAGGAGAAAAAGGTAGAACTGGGGATCAATGGCTAATCTGGAAAATATCCCCCTATATTCTGTACTGCCTGTATGGGGACCCATGTATAAGGAAATGAAGACACCATCTTGGTGATGGCAGTTACCTTACTGAACACCAGTAACTTATGGTATATGCCCTTTCTGATCCCTATGAAATAGGCAGATATGTGTGATTACATTGCTGATTTACTTTGATAGGTCACTGGTGCTAACTGCGATAACGCATTGGAGGGTTTAAGCAGCTGTGGGGACTGGGAAGCTGGACCTTAGTGTTATCATACAGACTATTTACTTAGAAGAACATTTATATAACAATTAAAAGATTTTTTATGCATCAAAGCCACCCATTTATGCTTAAAGTTGCAGGAACACATCAAAGGCCAATAACTAACAAGGTGCACAGCAAACACCCACAAACAATACAAAGTTTCCCAACACACTTGCTCCAATCTATTCATTGTTATGTATGTTCTTGGAAAAAACTCTCAAAGTTTAGAGTTAGATACCATGTTGTCCAGAGAGGCCTTAATGAGGCTGCAATGCACTTTGCCTAAAAACTAATGAATTTAATGTTTTATGTGTTATCTTTCCCATCTTGAATACAATTAGTTAAAATAAAGATGAACTGCAACATACAGTAATGAAAATGCTGGACAATGTTGTATAAAATTTTAATTGTTTATTTTTTTTAATATTTTTTGAAAAAAATATTATTTAAATGTTTAATGTTTGTTTATTGGCAGATAGCAGAGAGAGATTTTTGTGGTCATAAAGTAACTGAAGACAGGAGATAAGATGCCTCTATGTGTAAGTGTAAAACATTTTTTTTATATTCAGTAGTGGATATCCCTGAATTTTAGGAGTGTTGGTGGAGCTGCTGAAATAGATGCTTACAGAATCCGTAGAAATATATGCCAATGGGCCGTTTTCATAAAACAGCATTTGCCAAACATCTTTTTTCCTGTATTATTCCTTTTCATTGGTTAGAGAATATAGATTCATTTAGAAATAACCCCCAAAATTTGCCTATTTTCACCTTTTCAAAATTTCCAACTACAGTAGGATCTCGCCTATCCGGCTTGTGACTACCTGGCCTCCGTACTATCCGGCCCAGTATGGAGTGAGGAAAAAAATTCTAAAATGCTGGGGCGGTGCGGGCGGACATCTGCTGTGGTAATGTAATGTAATTGTGTGTGTTTAAATAAATTGAAAAAGATGTCAGAGCATACTTTTTACTATTTCACATGGCTCTACCCCATTGCCTAGTTCACATTTAAGTGGAGATTTGCTTCAATACAACCTAGTATACATATCAATTCTTTTGCAGGGTGATAGCCCTAATCGTGGAGACCTGATTCAGTTCCTAGGTTTTGGCTTTGACCATTGGGGTGTATATGTTGGAGATGACTTTGTTGTACATATAACAGGTGGGAAAATATGAATGAAATAACAAACTTATCCTTGGGAAGTAATGTAGTACTTGTTTAAACAAGTATTATCATATATTGTACATAAAAATATTATGATAGCTAAAGAGAGTTTGTAAAACTTAATTTTGGCTTAGTCTACACAGACTGTTTCCCCAGCGTTTAACCTGAGGCTTTTAAAGCCCATGTTTTAAAGCCCATGTTTGAAGTCTCCATGCATTTCAATGTGCTAATCTACACCAGGATGTTTTCTTCAGGCACGTTTTTGAGCGTTATCTTAAACGTTGCTTGCAACGTTTGAAAGATTAAAACGCTGGATAAAAGCAGGAAAAGGCTTGAAAACGCTTCCATTGAACTCAATGGAGACTTTTTCAAGCGTTTTTAAGCTTTTTATGAAAGCTTCCATTGAAAACAATGGGGGCTTTTATAAACGTTTTTAGCAGGACTTTGGACTCTGGAAGCCCCCTTTAATAAGGAGACTCCCAGACTACCACCACCCCACCCTGGGGAATGAGTACAGGGGTACATAAAACCCCTTACTCATTCCCTGAAAGGGTTAAAACATATGTAAAAAAATAGGACAAGACTTTATTGTTAAAATATTTTATTAAATGTGTGTGTGTTTGTGTAACTAAACCTTTTTTTTACAGGTTTTCCCAATGACAGGATGATTTCTAGGGCTGTAATCATGACTTGAGCACAGCCCTGGGACTCCTCCTGACAGTGAGGGATCGCAGGGCACTAGGGGTTAAATGAGGACAAGGCTCTCCATTCACCCCTAGTGCTCTTTGATTGGCTGAGAAATAGGAAACCCTGATGACAGCTCAAGCATTATCAGGATTTCCCTTTCCTCAGCCAATCAGGGAGCAAAGCAATCTGCGGAGCTTTACTATGCTGACAGCTCTCCTCCCCTGATTGCTCTTGCAGCCCTGGAGGAGCTGTAGTATGTGCTACAGATAAATAGCATGTCACAGCTCCTCCAGGGCTGCGGGAGCAATCAGGGGAGTGGAGCTGTCAGCATAGCAGAGCTCCGCTGACTGCTCTGCTTCCTGATTGGCTGAGGAAAGGGAAATCATGATGATGCTTGAGCTGTCATCAGGGTTTCCTATTTTTCAGCCAATCACAGAGCACTAGAGATGAATGGGCACAAGTCTCCCCATTCATGTCTAGTGCTGAATGTGCAGAAACGTAAAACCTCAGCCAATCACAGAGCACTAGGGGAGAATGGAGAGGCTTGTCCTCATTTAACCCCTAGTGCCCTGCGATCTCTCACTGTCAGGAGGAGTCCCAGGGCTGTGCTCATGTCATGATTGCAGCCATGGGAATCATCCTGTCATTGGGATAACCTGTAAAAAAGAAAAAGTTTAGTTACACAAACACACACACATTTAATAAAATAATTTAACATTAAAGCCTCGTCCAATTTTTTTTACACATATTTTAACCCTATAAGGGAATGGATAAGGGGTTTTATGTACCCCTGTACTCATCCCCTGTAAGGGTTAAAAGTAAAACTTTTAAAAATGCTTATGTAAATTTGCGGCAATTCCCGTTAAAACGCGTCATAGGCGTTTATAAAAGTTTTTTAGCGTTTTAAAGTTAAGCTTTAAAACACTTGTAAAAGTGCATAAAAACGCATATAAACATAGTAGGAACGTTTATATGCGTTTTTAAAACTGTTCATGTAGACCCAGCCTTTGAGTATCATACATTTCAGACAGGATCATGTAAAGTTCTTTTACTCTGTCTCCATTTTTCAGACACTGCTTAAAAAATCTGACTGAAATATGACCACATCTACTTGCTTAACAATATCCTGGATTAAAAAAAACATTCACATACATGATTTGTCTTTATCCTAGACTCCTTATTTGAATTGTGCATAGGTAGAGAAATTTACTTGTTTATTTATATTACTGTACTATCATTTGCACAGTGCTACATGCACTCACACTTGGGAAAATATTTAACAAACTGTGTTTTTGTTTTGTTTGTTTTTTACCTCACTCATCTTGTTCCTGTCAGCTGGTGATGGCCATTGGAGTTTATCCTCAGGTCTTGGAAATGCTGGCTTGTCTTCAGGAATTGCAGACAAAGCTATAGTAAAAAGAGAACATTTAGAAGTAGTTGCCAATGGACGTAATTATAAAGTCAACAATTACCTTGACAATAAGAGAACACCTAGACCAACAGAAGAAATTGTAAAGAAAGTGGAGAGAGAAGTTGGGAAGGAGAGATGGTATCATATCACTAATGCAAACTGTGAGCACTTTGCCACCAAAATGAGATATGGATACAGCCACAGTGAACAGGTATGGAGGAAGAAATATTACACAGAACAACATAGATATAGATGTAATAAAATTACTTAGATCATTTACCTGTGGATCATTTTGTCAATAAGATAATAACATTAATACACTATATCTTATGATACGTTCAAGATGTTTAGGAATAAAAGATTCCCTGAATTTCCCTCATATTTAAAAAAAACATTCTGTTCTCAGATACACAAGTGGCTGGTTGCTGGCTCTAGTAGTATTTGGACAGGCTTTTAATTTTGTGTATTATGTGAAGACCTAGTAATCCAGGTTTCTGGATAACATTAAAGTTCATGGAACTATTTCTTCGACATGTCAGAAACAATCCAAACATACAGGGTATGCGAATAAAGAGGCAAAAACATAAAGTGGCAGTATATGCTGATGACTTACTTTTATATATCACCTCCCCCAGGACTTCTTTATCTAATTTATTAGCTGAAATTATTAACTACTCTATTGTATCCTAATATAAAATGTATCTACAGTTCATCTGCTACGTACACTATTGTGCAGGTTTAGACATGAGTTTCTCCACTTTGTCTGGGGAAGGGAAAACCTCCCTAAAAGAAAACAGATTCTCTGTTTGCCCAAAACAAAAGGGGGTGTGTTTGTTTTTTTTGTATCAAGAGGCTATACATTTGGCAAGACTGATAGATTGCTGTAGACATTAGAAGCAGAAACTGTGTAGCATTGAAAGATGCGATATCTCAAGTCCTATTGGCCGGTGTGGTATGGTCTCCTCCTGATGCTCTTACAGGTGTGCTTAGACACCCGTTAATTGGTCCTACCTCATGCATTGTATGGAGACATTTCAGAGTGTTGGGATTGGGTACATATCTGTCGCCCTTATCTCTTATTTTAACCGGGCATTTTATACCCTTTGGTGGGAGCATGGAATCTTCCGAGCCAAACACATTATGCATATGTTCGAGTGGATGGCGGTAGTGCCCCTTCAGTCGGAACATTTGCTCCTAGCATTAGGTATCTGGCGTTGTTTACAGCTGACACATTTTTTGAGCTCTATCATAGCTCCTGGTCAATTTGATCGTCCACTGTGAAATTTAGAATCCCCCTGTCCTGAAGAGGGTCCGATACGGGGAACTTTCACATGTGCATATCAACTACTATTGGTAGACTGTGCCCCACCAACCCTGTCTTTTGTTACTAAATAGAAACAAGACCTTAACACCACTTTCTCTGCAGAGCAGCTTGAACAGTTCCTATACTTTGGTCATAAGGCCTTGGTCAGTAACGCTTATCAACTGTAAATTACTTACTTGATAGTATAGTGTTCCAGCTGTTCTGGCAAAAGTCTATCTACAAGTTGATGTTTTGTGTTAGTGGTGTAAGACAGACATTGGTAGCTTGGTAGACAGACATCCCCTACTGGCTCCCTTTTGATCACAAGTGGCTGAGATTATTTTTTTGAACTAACAAATGTAAATACCCGGAATAGGCCAGAATTGGCACTATTGCACCTGTTCACGCTCTCAAGGAAAAAATTCCTCAATACCACTTTATTTAAACATCTCAATGCAGCGAACGCCTTTATTCCAGTGCTTCAGAAGCAAACTACCCCTCCTACTGTGTCTCAATAGTTTAGAAGAGTAAATGAGATCCTGTGTATGGAGGATTTGATATCAACATGGGAGGTCAGACAAGTTTAACTGGACATAGTTTGATTGGATACAATATACCACCACCCCTGCATATCTCTGGGTTTTGTGTTTGAGTGAGGAAGCAGGTGACATTTTTTGGATTTTGACCCAAATTACCCATACATGTGTTTGGTATAATGCTAACCTTCTCTCACCTTCCCCCTTGAGTGTCTTCCCCATCTCTCTTTCATCGCCCTCCTATTTTTTTTTATTCCTATTTTTCTCCTTCCTGTCTGTTAACAATATTATGCAAAATGCTCACCAGTGACCAGTAACTATATAGATAGTTTAACTTTGTGATATACATGATATGTCATTTCTTGTTGGTCATCTGTTGAGTTTCTGTGCACAATATTGAATTGTTCAATGTATGTTTGATTGGTCCTAAATAAAAATAAAGTATTAAAAAAAAAAAAGTTAATGGCAAAAAACAGACAAACAAACAGAGGTTACGGAACAGCAATAGAGGTTATTTCCGTAAAAGAGACCACATACAGAATCATCTTACATAGTTACATAGTAGATTGGGTTGAAAAAATGACATAAGTCCATCAAATTCAACCACTAGGGAAATAAACATACCCCAGATAATAAACCCTACAAGACATAGTTGGTCCAGAGGAAGGCATAAAATCCCTGGTACAATGTGCTTCAACAGGGGAAAAACATTCGGTTTCTGTTATCTTTACTTTAAATCCTTAATACCCAGTTATATTCTGTGTTTCTAGACAGGCATCCAGATTTTTCTTAAAAACTGTCCCAAAACTGGACTGCATATTCCAGATGTGGTCTGACCAATGCTTTGTACAGGGGCAGGATTATGTCTCCATCTCTGCAGTCTATTCCCCTTTTAATATAAGAAAGTACTTTACTCACTTTAGGTTTTGCAGCTTAGCATTGCATGCTGTTATTAAGTTTTTGATCTACCAGAACCCCCAGATCCTTTTCCATTTCTGACTCCCCAAGTGTATTCCCCCTAGACAGTATGAAGCATGCATGTTGTTAGCCCCCAAGTGCATAATTTTACATTTATCTATATTAAATGTTATTTGCCACTTGGCTACCCAATCAAACAGTACTTCCAGGTGTGCTTGTAGATTATAGACATCCTGTATGGACCCAATTCCATCCATGGACCTAATGATCTAAAGAATGGCCTTGGTTAACCCCGCTGGAACTGGATCCAGTGGAGCTAGGGTCCAACTGATCAGATCTTTGGGTTGAGGCTAATGTACTGGTGGATATAATCAGCCAGCGTACGAAGGCCATTCTTAACACATGGTTTATGGTTTTGGACAATGAACAAAAATATGTATGTATCTTACAGTGTATATACATTGTTTATGTATAGTTGGGGTAGAGATTAAAATGTTAAGGACAGGAGTATTTAGCTTTTACTTTGAAGATTTGCAAACATACAGGCCTAATTGGTAGCAATGAAAATACATTTCTTACAAAGTAATATAGTTTTTTTATAAATGTTTCATATGTGTATTTAGTTGTCTACCTGGAGTTGTGTTTTACCTTATCATTGTACTCATTGTATTAAATGTCAGTATTACAATGAGACTCTGTTGTTTCTGTAATTTTCAAAGCCCATATAACACAAGTATTATCTCTTTTTCTACAGCTGATTTACGGGTTGAAGAGCTTGAGTGCAGCAAGTGTTACTGCTTTCATTGGTGACTTTTGTTTTGTTCCTACTATTGGCATTGCTTTAGGAATAGCAACTTTAGCGGTATTTCTTATAGCCAGAGATCTTTGAGACCCTCCTAGTAGGCACTAGTGGGAATCCGTGCAACTATTACAGTTACACTGTACAGTGAAAAATGGAAATACCTCAATTCACTAAAACATAGCTAGGCTGGAAATATTGCCATTGTTGTAACAGAATGTCCTGTCTTATTTCCAGTTCAATACTACATGTATTTGATTTACCATGCAGTTGCTGGATGTCACATCAGTATTAAAATCATGTTCACAATATATCACATTAAACTATTCATCATGACACAAAAGTGGCTTTTATTTTATTGCAAAGTTTTACAAAAAAAACTTGTTTATTCAATTTTTTATCAACATTTTGACCAGTCATTTTTGATCAACTGGCTTTTCTTGTCAAATCCAACATCTGATTAAAATTACAATCACAATTAAAAATGCATATAGCTAACTTTAGTCTATTTTTGGGTCTTGTAGCAGACATTTTTTATTTATGTTGCCTTATATCAGGTGTCAACAATGCCTGCAGAATTTCTGCAGGGATGTCAACCATCAGATTGAGGCAGGTATGCAGGACACATAGAGCTTGATTTATTTAAGCTCTCCAAGGCTGGAGAAGGATACACTTTCATCAGTGAACCTGGGTTAATCCAATGCACCTGGATTGGATCTGGTCCAGGGTTCAAAATTTTTTGCTAGCAAATAGAAAAAAGAAATCCATGCCAGATTTGCTGCATCACCCAGATTTACTGATGAAAGTGTATTCTCTCTAGTCTTGAAGAGCTTTAATAAATCCGGCCCATAGAGTCTAGGACAGACTCTTACTGAATACTAATGACAGGACCTTTTTCCTCCCATTGACACTACTAATTGGGCTTTACAGCTTATTCAACAACACCAATAATGACAGGGCTTTACTCTTTTTTTTTACTGACATCACTGATACAGCAAAATGGTTTGGTCGATTGCAACACTGTATCCAAGGAACTTTTTGAGGATTAAGAACTGGAGGTTTAGTAGTGTAATGTAGCAACTCCCTTCTACACACTGGGTAAAAACTTGGGGTAAACAGGAAAAAGACCACCCTAAAGATAAATTAATGAGGTTGTAATATGAACATGATTGGCCACCACACTTGGGGGGCAGGGAAATAGAACTCCTCTTGTTCTGGGCTTGGACTTGGAGAGTGCACGTCTCAGAAGAGAAAAAGGCAGATGCTATAGCAAACTTGCTGTATTTGTCTGCATTTCTGGTAGTAAATTCTAATTTAGATCTGGAGGCAACAATCCAGTGCACAGCATATTTGCCAATACTGATTACCCTCCAAATGTGTTTTCTTTCAATAGAACAAACAATTTATAATAAAACAATCATTTACACCTAACCACCTCATTGGTTAGTTGTTTTTTTTTTTTTTAAACTAGTTAGAATAACTAATGGCCGCTAGGTCCCAGGTTTGAATGTCAGCCAGGACACGCTCTGCAAGGAGTTTGCATGTCATCTGTAAGGGACTTACCCGTCTTGCGAGCCCGTGGTGTCCCTGGGGATCCCAGCCACAGAGGGAGACGCCGCTGTAGCAGGCAGCATGGCCGAGGCTGCTGCTCTACTCCCAGCTTGTCTCTCTCTGCAGGCGGAGGGATCCGTCCTGGCCAAACTACTGTTCAGCCAGGCAGCATCCCTTGCATCCCTTCAGATGTGGTTACTGCATATCCTGCTCTCAGCACTCCTTTGCATGTGCAAAGTAGTGCACGTCCTAGGGGTGCTGTGGGAAGAGGTGCGCGTGCTACAATGCGTCCCTCTTGTAGCCCCCGAGGGCGTGGCACTCGGCTGCTTCGCCCCAGGGCGGGACATAGTTAGTTTGAATTCCCTGCGGCTGATTCAGTTAGTCTCCTATCAGACGGCGCCAGGTGGTGCAAGGCCATTGGTCACTCTGGCCATTTAAGGAGAGCCTGTCCTGTACACCATTGCCCGCTATAAGCCTCTGTGAACTCAGTGTGCTTGGGTGTGTCATTGTGTTGGTTAAGTTTACCTGCTTTTGTCATCTCCTTAGTGACCTGGTCTGAAGTTGACTCTGCTTGAACTCTGCCTGCCCTGACCTCGGATTGTTACTGACCATTCTGCCTGCTGCCAGCCCTGACCTCGGATTGTTCTTGACCTGTCTTTGCCTTACCCATTTGTACCTTGCTTATTTGGACTTAACCCTTACTGTGCTTTATGACACTGAATAAAGCCTGATTCAAGGATATCTGGAGTTGGTTGTGGTGTGTGCCCAGGCGCATTACATCATCCCTATGTTTGGTTTCTGAGTTGGTTTCTTCCCACATCCCAAAAACATGAGTTAGGTTATTCCGCTTCCTCTCAAAAATGGCCTTAGACTATATTAATGACAAATGACCAGGGTAGGGACAATAGATTGGGACCACATTTGAAGGACAGTTAGTAACAGGACTATGCACTAACTGTCCTTCAAATGGGGTCACAATCTTTTGTCCCCACCATAGTCATTTGTCATTATTACAGTTAAAGTCCATTTTTGAGAGGAAGCTGAATAACCTAACTCATGTTTATGCATGCTCTATTTAATCCAAAAAAATGTATTTTTTATATATCTATTTGTACCCAATGTGAATTAATATGGTTAACAAGTTTATTATGTAACAATGAATGTGCTGAAAAAATGTCCTGTAAAGTCATTATCAACAGGTGAGTGGGCACCATTGCACAAACATAATTAGAATAACACATATACATAGTTACATGGTTAAGTTGGAAAAAGACATAAGTCCATTAAGTTCAACCACTAGGCAAACAAACATACTACATACCAACATATCTCTAATAAAACCATATATACATAGTTTATTTAGAGAAAGGCAAATAACCCTTATAAACATGGTTTGATTTGCTCCAACAAGTAGGGAAAAAATCCCTTCTGATCCTATGAGGCATTTGGACGTTCCCTGATGTAATTTCTTTTAAACTTTAATATCCCATATATATTCTGTGCTTCTAGGAAAAAAATCCAACTTTTTTTTTAAAGTAATCTATAAAACGTACTAAAACTACTTCCTGAGGCAGCCTATTTCACATTTTCATAGACCTTACTATAAAGAATCCCTTCCTTATGAGTTTCAACTTATTTTCCTCCAGATGCAGTTCCTCCTTGTCCTTCGCAATGACCTTAAAGTAAATAATTGTGAAACAACTCTTCTATAAACACCATTTATTTATTTATTTATTACCATTTATTTATTTATTTATTTCAAGGGAGAAAAGATTCAGCTCAGCTAATCTCTCCTCATAGCTGAGCTCCTCCATACCTTTTATTAGTTAGTTGCCCTTCTCTGCACTCTCTCCAATTCCACAATGTCCTTTTTGTGAACTGGTGCCCAAAACTGGACTGCATGTCCCAGGTGAGATCTGACCCAGGCTTTGTACAAGGGCAGCATTGTGTCTGCATTTCTGCATCATCTTTGCTAGCTTTAGATATTGCATCTTGACATTGCAAGTCTATGATCTATGAAAATCCCCAGATGCTTCCCCTATTTATACTCACTCAAATGTATTCACCAAAACTTTATGAAGCATGCATGTTGTTAGAGCCTGAGTGCATAACTTTACATTTCTCAATAATAAATGTCATTTGCCACTTGGCTGCTCAATCAAACAGTACATCCAGGTCTGCTTGTAGATTATAGACATCCTGTATGGACATAATTCCATTACATAGTTTGGTGTCATCTGCAAACACAGAAATGGTACTTTTATTCCCAAACTCTATATCATTTATAAAGATGTTAAACAGTAAAGGTCCCAACACTGAACCCTGGGGTACACCACTAATAACCGTAGACCATTTAGACTATGATTCATTAATCACTACTCTTTGGATGGGGTCTTTAAATCAGTTTTCTATGCATTTACAAGTTTAATTTAAATTCAAATCTATAGACCTTAACTTTTTTACCCTCTATGGGGTAATGTGTCAAATGCTCTAGCAAAGTCAAAGTACACTTTATTAACTGCTATTCCACTGTCTAAATGCCTCATAAAGAGAGAGTAAATTTGTTTGAAAATTTTGGTCTTTCTAAATCATTGTTAGCAGAAACTCTTCTGTGTGGTTCTTTATCAAACTCTCTAGTATTTTTCCAACTTTAGAGGTTAAAACTAGTCTATAGTTACTTGATAATGACTTTGCTCACTTTTTTATGATAGTTACCACATTGGATTTATGCCAAGCCATTGGTAGCAAGCCAGTGAGTAGGGAATATCAATTTTTTCAGTTTGAATTATATTACTTTTTTTATACTGATATAAATTATTTTGTTTATTTTTTTCAGTTTGTTGTAAGAAGTATTACATGCTTGTTATCTATCCTCTAAAGGAATGCATCAGGAACCTATAATAGACAAGTGTTCATTTGGATTTATATTTATTGTTAACAACCTATGTGGAATACACTCTTTGCATTAAAGAGGAACTAAACTGAAAAGTGCCTTAAAAAAAAATACACTTACCTTCAATCCCACAGGGCAGTCTGATCCATGAGGTGGTGTCTTGCATTGGGATCCGCATCCTCCTGGCATCTGTCCCTGAGCCGGCACTCTAGGCGCCGCCATCTTCTCCTTATCTTCCTGGTTTTTCTTCCTATGTCACCAGACCCAGGCACGAAATTGGGTAACATTGGATGGAAAAAAAACTCACTGCTCATGCGTTGGATTGGCAATTGTTTTTCTTTTCACAAAAAGGCTCTTTCCGCGCAAGCACGAGATGCTTGGGCATGCACAGAAGGAACAGCCAAGAGCCTCCCGAGATGTGTGATGTAGGTATCATGGGAGGCTTTGCGCTCCCATTCATTTAGGGGGGGTGCTGCACCTTTTTTTTAAAAAAGGGTGTTGCAATTAAAAAAAACAAACAACAAACTTTTTACTTAACATAAAAGGGTTGTCTATCCTTTTATTTAAAGTGAAATTTCTGAATTTAGGTACACTTTAAGCTCTGTGACAAAATGATAATGGTAATTGTTATGGGATTTTAATTTGTTTTAAGAAATATAATATTTGGATATTTAAACTAGAAATATTTAGCAATAACCTCCCTACTTTCAATTCTCTTTTCCTTTATTTTCATTTTGTAAGGGGCCTGCATGCTCAGACCTAATCTTTTTGCTATATCTATGTATATACAAAATTGTATGTATATATGTATGTATGTATGTTCCACCATCACTCGAAAACGCATGGAGACATTTCAACCAAACTTGCCATACATATGACTGAGACTCATGTGAGTGCACCTGTCAACTTTGTACAGCACTGTGCTATATGTCAGAGCTATATTTGGATGAAATGCATGGAGACATTTCAACCAAATTTACTATGTTCCACCATCACTAGGAAACACATAGAGACATTTAAACCAAACATGCTGGACATATGACACCACTGATCTTTGTACAGCACTGTGGTTTATGTCAGAGGTAAATAAATGTATAACAATAGTGTGTGATTGTGGGGGGACATTAGAGTATCAACTACTCTGTACAGAGACTGATGGGTCTAGCTCAGTGTTTCATTGTATAGCACTATGGTATATGTCAGAACTATATAAATATATATAAAACTGAATGTATGTATGTTTGTGTGTATGTCATCACTCGGAAAGGAATCAAGACATTTAAAACAAAATTGCTACACATATGACTCAGACTCATGTGCACAGCTGATCTTTATGCATCACTGTGTCGTATGTCAGGTATATGACACCACTGATCTTTGTACAGCGCTGTGGTTTATGTCAGAGGTAAATAAATGTATAATAATAGTGTGTGACTGTAGGGGGACATTAGAGTTTCACCTCCTCTGTACAGAGACTGATGGGTCTAGCTCAGTGTTTATTTGTACAGCACTATGGTATATGTCAGAACTATACAAATCTCTCTCTCTCGCTCTCTCTCTCTCTCTCTCTCTCTCTCTCTCTATATATATATATATATATATATATATATATATATAAAATTGTATGTATGTATGTATGTATGTATGTAATCACTAGGAAATGCATCAAGACATTTAAACCAAACTTGGTAGACACTTTACTCAGACTCGTGAGTGCACCGCTGATCTTTGTACAGTGTTGTGGTATATGTCAGAGGTATATTTGCATGTATGTATGTATGTATGTATGTATATATTGCTCAGTGACAGTGTGCCTTTTGCTTTTATTTTTACATATTTTTTTTGGACTCTTTTACAAATTTCTGGCCTGTAATAATGCCTTCGAGAAAACGTAAGTCAATTGGCCGAGTGCAATCAAAGGCAAAAAAAAAATGAAACAACACCGTAGACAAGAAAATCACTATAGCTTTTTTTGATTTCTTTTCCTGTATAATATAAGATTGCAATAAATAATATTCGGGCAACGCCAGGTATTCAGCTAGTATATATATATAAAATTGGATGTATATATGTGTGTGTGTGTGTATGTATGTTCCAC
>NC_092871.1:67912039-68034545 GCF_032062135.1 Pyxicephalus adspersus | reverse complement strand
ATACCCCTGCCCCCTCCAGGAAGACTGAAGTTATAGTTAACAGGTTTGGGCAGAAATTGACACCAAATAGTCCAACTGGCCAAGGTGTTAATGATCCTCAGGCCTGCACTCATGGAAGATCAATCATTGTCTCTGTTAAGCAATCCTTTGATGTTTAAGGGACTGCATCTGTCTCCACAGATAATGATGTTTATAGCTTGTTTCCAAGAAGGCAGAATTGTCTTTACATACAAGTCATATTCATATCAATTTTGGTCACTTCCAACACACACCTACAGTATTATAAAAAGGGGTGTTTACCCTATTTGCCGAAATTTCGGGGGGAACCTTGCCAGGGGAACTCACTGCTGACAGAGTCTCTCTGTCCTTCCACGGTTTGAGTAAATTTATATGACACAACTGTTCAGGCTTTCTCTTACCAGGCTGATAAACTTTATAATTTACCTCTCCCACTTTCTCTATTACCTCATATGGCCCTTGCCACTTTTTTACTCTCTACAGTGGGCACTACAGTGTTAAAGGTTCTAACTTTAGCTGACCGGTTGTAGACACGACTTTGTGCCTCTTGAGCCTGCTCTAAGTGTTCTTTGGCGATGGGCGTGACAGCAGCTATTCTATCTTGCATGAGAGCAATATGCTCTATTACACTTTTGTGAGGGGAGTGTTCCTGTTCCCAAGTTTCCTTAGCAATGTCAAGGAGACCACGTGGGTGTCTGCCATATAAGAGCTCAAATGGGGAGAAACCTGTTGAGGACTGCGGTACTTCACGGACTGCAAACATCAAACAAGGTAATAGACAATCCCAGTCTTTTCCATCCTTGCTAACTACTTTTTTTTAACATGCCCTTCAGTGTCTTGTTAAACCTTTCAACTAGGCCATCAGTTTGAGGGTGATACACTGAAGTACGCAGGTGTTTAATTTTCAAGAGCTGACACAGTTCTTTAGTGACCTTGGACATGAAAGGAGTCCCTGATCAGTAAGGATCTCCTTTGGTATGACTGTGCGAGAGAACATGTAAAACAGCTCTTTGGCTATAAGCTTAGCAGAGGTGTTTCTTAAAGGCACTGTTTCAGGATAACATGTAGCGTAATCTAACACTACAAGTATATATTGATGTCCCCGTACAGAATTTACAACAGGTCCTACCAAATCCATGGCCACCCTTTCAAATGGTACTTCTATAATGGGTAGGGGTACCAAAGGACTTCTATATTGGGACACAGGAAATGTTAGTTGACACTCTGGGCAGGATTCACAAAACCTCTGTACCTCAGTAAAAATCCCTGGCCAAAAAGAACGCTGTAGAATGCGTTCTCTGGTCTTTTCAGACCCTAGGTGGCCTCCCAGCGCATGCTTGTGAGCCAGATCCAATACCAGTCTGCGATACGGTTGGGGCACCACCAACTGCTCAACAATTATCCCACGTATTTTATCTACCTGGTATATAGATCCTGGTTAACAGCCATATGGGGAAATTCATGATCAGCACCTGGATACTGTGGTTATCAAATTAACACCTTCACATTTTCCCTTGATCGTATCAAAGTGGGGTCTCTGAGCTGAGCAGTTCCAAAATTGTCACAAGATACCTCTAAATTAGGCATATCTTGAACTTCCTCCACATCTTCAGTCTCACCAGCTAGTACGGCTAGTGGAAAATGATCAATTTTGTCAGGGGTCACCCCTACTGCGGGAACCTCACAATCTGTGTCATATGGTTCAGGGGAAACCCCAGTACACACCTTATCAGTCAGACTTTCTCCACAGGTTACATTTCTGTTCTGCCATAAGTCCCAGAATAGGGAAAAGACTCTTCCCTGTATCACACTATGCATTAGTGATTTAACCACACCCACTTCATGACATTTCTATTGTGACCAGAGCAGTTGGGTACTTTCTGGTTTCTCCGTGTATGCATAGTACCCCAACAGTATGTCCATTGTATGTCTCAGGGTTTACCAGAGAGCTATGTACCTGGGTCACTAAGCTCCCAGAGACCAACAGCTGTACAACTCCCTATGGACACAGTACACATTGGAGGTTCTAACTTAGACATAGTCTCTGCAACATACACTGGTTGTGCAAACAGAGAAATACGTCTAGTCATATTGCACTCGATTGGCTCAGTTGTGAGGGGGCAATTAGCAACTACATGTCCAAGTTCATGACACCGCCAGCACTGTAAGCGGCCCTGGCCCCCATTTTGGGTCCCTGGCTTGGAGCCATCTCCCCCTAAAGCATTTCTCAGCCCTCTAGCAATTGGCACAGTCTTACCAGTAGACTTCAGTGACCTGCTGTCCCCGGGGCCGGCATATCTGGGAGATGCTTGGAGTAGGTCCTCTGTTGCACTGTACTGCTCCACGAGACTCACCAATTGGTAAGCAGTTGTAGGTCCTCCTTGTCCAACCCAGCGCTGGATCTTGGGGGTTAATGACCTGATGAACTCTCTCTACAATTTGACCTGGGGTGCTTTCCTCAGGCTGCAGCCATTTCCTCACAAGATGGATAAGATCGTGCATCTGTGAATGAGGTGGCAAGCTCTCAGAGAAAGTCCAGTTGTGCACATGGCCTGCACATACATGCATGTTTACTCCAAGTCGAGCAAGTATCTCACCCTTAAGCTTTGCATAAATTCTGGCATCTGACTAGTCGGCGGGTAACTTTTCTTGCTCTGCTACTCTCTCAAAGACCATAAGATAGGCTTCCACTTCATCTGTGGGCGTCATCTTTTGGAGTGAACTTTGTACTGCAGCCCGTGCTGTTGGTAACGCTCCCCGGCTCCCTGGCATGTCAGCGTTACCACAGGTAGGTCGCAGAGCCACCATTGCCTCACTCAGCACAGCCATTGTCTCCATTAGTTGGCGATTCATCTCTTCCTGCCTGGGCTGTGCCTGTTGATGTCATTTGTTAGCCTGTGCAAAGGCTTGCTGCTGCTGTTGAAGAATGGCCTGTCCAAACTGTTTGCACAAGTCCTCCATTACACCAGCCTTGAAGTGAACTGGCAGCTCGGTGCAAAAAAAAACAACAAAAAAACAATTCTTTAGGTGTCTGTCTTTTTAAGACTGCCTTTTGGATCAGGATGCCCACATCCTCCACCATATGTGGGAGTTAGCTCAATAGTGGTAGGCACAACAGTCAGAGACAGTGACACAATGGCACAGTTCACACAGGGATGAATCACACATATGAATATTTCTTTGTATTGGACTCAATAAAGCTATTTTGTATTGAATCCAAAAAAATTTTTTTGAATTTCCCGCCAATCCTCTGACCACACTGACGCATGCACCAACATCACTGCACTCTCCGGCTGGAGATCGAGGAGAAAGGACGTGTCCCCAGGACCTGCGGGGACCAGCAGAATGCCGGGGGACAGCAACAGGAGAAGGTTAGTAGGGTTTTTTTTAGTTAAAAGCTACCCCGAGTGTGACTCGGCATGACCACTTTTTGCCTGGAAAATCCACCCTGATTCACACTTCACTGCTAGGGGGGTTAATCATGGAAAAGTTGGTCTCTTAATATTTTTACAACCTACAAATAATCAAATCATGTTATGGTCATTGCTACCCAAGTTTTCTTCTATATGTACAAATATTTATAAGCTCTGCATTGTTAGAAAAAACTAGGTCTAGCAGAGTATCATTTCATATCATAGTTGGGGCTTCTATAAACTGTACCATAAAATTATCTTGTATTAAAATATTACATTTATGTCCTTTTGTTGTATCTGTAGTGCCATTACCCCAGTGAATGTCAGGGTAGTTAAAATCACTTATCACTACCACTGAAGCCACCAAGCCATTTGAAAACATACATTACATACATCATTTTTTTTAAAAGCCCTAATGTGGGTAGATCCAAATCCAACCAATGAAATAATAGACATGAGATTATGATTCCCTCCTATAGCTTAGGCTCCTTGTATATTTAATAAGTCAGTTATGGCCCACTCAGGTGGCAAAGGTTTAAATTAAATAAGTAAGTAGTGGTGTGTGTGACGAATGCCCTCTCTCAGCCCACACCCTGCGTATGACTTTCAAGCACGCTCAGCAACAATCCACTCACCAGCAGGCTGAGAAGGGCCGTTACAGGGCAAGGTCAACCACTCTGTTTCCCCTTGTCAAACACACCATTATGACTGCCACCACGTGCTTAGATGGAAGCATGCACCATTACCCTTGAAAACCGCAGTTATGATTCTGCTTCTTTGATACTGTTCCTGTCACCCGCTGCCACTCCAGCCAGGGATGTCTCAGCAATCACAATATTTATAGTAGCATTTTCGAGTTAACAAGTTACACTGTTCTTACTTAGAGCATTCAGAGGTTCAGCTCATACTTTTTATAGTGTTTAATAAGTAAAAACATCCAAAAACACAGTGCATAAACAATTACAGAAAAAAAGACTAATCAAATAACAATAACAGAACAATAGCAACAGAATAAAAAAAAAATAGATTAACAATGAAATTATACTTAGGTAGTTGGTTTGCCTTGGTCCAGGTTGCTGTATCAAGTCCAAGCTATTAGACAGAGTCACTGGGCTCCCTGCATTGCTCAATGTGTCAGTGCTGTTGTGCTTAACAACAAGATGGTATCAGTGAGAGTTCCCTCTGCTAGACTTACATGGCTTTTTCAATGCCAACCACAGAGGTGGGACTAAAAGGACAATCCAATGGCAGCAGGGTGGGGGGCTGTCTAAGTGTCCACAAGGATTACAATGTTCTGTGGACATACGCAAGATGCCCTTGTTCTAGCCATTAATAACAATTTCATAAATTCAAGTTCTATGAAATGCCAACCCACAGGTTCTTAATCATCACAAAATACGGAGTTCACAGCAACCAAACGAGGCATGTCTGGCACTTATACTTAACCAAAGCAGGCTAATTATAATTTCCAGGCTTCCCTGAGGTCTAGGAGACTAGTTCTTGGTCTTCAAATGCTCCCTATAGGGGAGTTGTCAAGTAATATCTGAATTTATGACCCTCGTCTGGTATACTTTTTTTTTGCGTTTAAGCTTTATTGAGAAGGTTCACGGACATTACAGTTTACAGACAGTATTTAAAAAATACAAATAAAACAGGTGTACAAAAATCCTGTATATAAACGTCGGGGATCAACCAACATAGAGAAAATGTACAACATCAACATTTGAGTATACACTGAACTTTACTGGTCCTAAAGAACTCAACACAATTTTTTTTAAATATAAGAAGAGAAAGGGAAAATAACCTTTAAGGGAATACATAGGGGTTACTACATTAGGGTAGGGCAGGTGGAGGGGGATATGGGTAGGGTATAGGGAACCCAGTGCTGAAATAAGAGCATCAAAACAGGTAGGTGAGAGATGGCTATCTACCATGTCTTAAACAACGAAAAAAGAAAGAAAAAGACATTGCAAGAACAAATGTGGGCCGTACAGAGAGTGGTGGATCTTTCATGTTGTCTTGGAGAACTGTCAGATAGTCAGGTGAGTCTCTGAACATAACCCAATAAAACCAACGCTGATTGTGTTTAGCTTCCATGCCTTTTATGGATGCAGTCAGATCTTCCATTAAGTACATATCAATAATTCATTGGAACCATTGTGAGATAGTAGGGGACCCTGTTTGGCGCCACAAAACCAGTATACAAGCTTGTGCTGTGTCAATCAACCTGATAAGGAGGGAGTTCCTGTATGTTTCCCTCGGGATGGTGGTGTGATGCAAAAAAAAAAAGACTTGCTTCAAATGGGATCGGGATATCCTTGAACTGAGGGAGGAGCCTATGGACCTTCTCCCAGAATAGACAAATCCTCAGGCACTCCCAGATAACTTGCATAAACGTACCCGGTCCCTCATAACACCTCCAACGCATTTGTTATATTGCTAGAAACATATCTGTATAGCACTAAACTAAACCATATCCTGCAAACTACTTAACAGGAATGGTCATTGAATTATATATATGTATTTTCACTATTTTTACTTAATACACAAATTATTTTTGAAACCAAAGTGCGAGCCACTAACCTCTCTCCTTTTCTTTCTCCCATCCTCCTATATTAAACAAATTGCTGAATCGGAGCAAAGAGTCAGAGATTCAGAGAGTCAACTACTGGATAATCATAATAAGACACTGCCAAAGCATCCCTCCTCACTTCTGTGGAGTCAGAACTGGAGCACTTGGAAAACAGGAGCAGATGTTGAACCTCCACTTCATTGGAACTTCTAAAAGATGTTAAGGAGCGTTAATATATCTCCATTTTGTCAAGTTGCATTGAACATGCACGACTTATTCCAATGATTGCCAAATAGCTCAACTACGTGAATAAGGAAACCATACTTGGGTACTACTGGAAGACTTGTGATCTACTGTACGCATTGAGGAAACCAAGGTTTTGATCTTTTAGATCTTTTTCAGCTACATTTTCATTCCATTTTGACAGTACCACGTGGACCTTGGAATTTGGTGCTTCCTGTTGTACCCAGCCAGGCTGGGTAAAATTATTACAATAGAATTCAATTTAGTACAATACAAGTTATTTTTTCAATCTCCATCAAACAGGCTGAGATGTACCACAGGATAATTAGCAAGCAGCGTCAGCACATACCAAGAAGTCTGTTTAAATATGCATAGGATAAACTCCTTAACTTCAAAACTCCTTAAACAGCCCATTTAAGAGATATGTATAAAAAAATAACCAACTATACAGTAATAAAATTTGCCATAGACCTCCAGAATGCCTTAATTTGAGAGCAGTCCCAGAACATATGGTATAAAGCCTCCTCCTGGCTGCACTTAATACAAGAAGTACCTGTTCCAATGCTACAAACCAAATCATATCAGCGGTACAATTATGTTGTAAGCCTACATGTCTACTTAAAGGAGTTGTAATCTTTCCATTTTGTATTAAGTAAATGTGTTCATAAATTCTACATTTAAATTGACGTTTTGTTTTTCCAATGTAATTGCTTCTGTATTGGGAAATAGCCATATATATAATTCCAACAGAATTACAGTTGGTCTTATTAAATGTACGAATTGTTTTAAAAATTGAGAATGTGAGTTTATTATTAACGTAATTATAGGGTAGAATATATTTACAACGTGAGCAGGCTTGTCAAGGTGAAGGTAATACTTTAGAAGTCAATAAACATGTGCGTGGTGCAAAATGGCTTCTTATAATCTTAGTTCCCAAAGAATGAGCTTTTCTAAAAACCATCTGAGGTCTATCTGAAACTATTTTTTGTATAGTGGGATCACCAGTTAGAAGCGGCCAATGTTTTTGACAAATTCTGCGAATATCAATGTGATTAGCAGTATATATTTAATACAGTATTCTTTTAATAAAAGGAAGATAGTGTGCACTAGTGGCAAAGAGAATGGTATTACCTGCTGTAGATTTGCGGTATAATGTTGATGCTAATGAATTGTCTGCTTGTTTCATGATATTATCCAAAAACGGAATTCGATAAGAATCATACTGCATTATGAAATTTAAGTTAAAATAATTATCCTAGAGGCAGAAGACAAATTCCCTCAATTTATCCACTGTATTGGTCCATATCACAAAGATGTCATCAAAAAAGCTTCACTGGAGAACATGTATCATTTAAGGTGAATATTTTTCATGGGAAAAGACCCAGTTCCCATCCACCCAAATACAGGTTGGCATAGGTAAGGGCACATTTGATGCCCATAGCTTCACCTTGTACCTGTAAGTAGGTGGAGTTGTCAAAGGTAAAATAGTTCCTTGATAAGATGAAGAAGAGCAGTTTGTGTATGAATTCATTAAATTCCCATGTAGATATGTCTCTTTATAATAGGAATTTTTTATTGTTTGCACTCCCAAATCTTCGGGAATGTTAGAATAAAGTGTTTCAATATCGATAGTTACTAATATTGCGTTAGTAGGTATAGACAGTCCCTCTATAATTTTTAATAATTCCAATGTGTTCTTTAAAAAGTAAGGTAGACTCTCAACTTGTGGTCTTAACGTTAGGTCTATAAAATGATTAGCATTACTCGTTACTGGCCCTTTCAGTGATAGTAACAACCATATTCATTAGGCTCTCCTATTGATGACTTATCCTTGTTGAAAGCATCAGAAGATACTGTTTGAACAAAGCTATTTATCTATATACTGTAAATACTCGTGTATAGGTCGATGTGCGTATAAGCCGAGGTACCTATTTTTACCTTGGAAAACGGGAAAAAATGATTGATTCAAGTATAAGCTGAGGGTGGGAAATTCTGCAGCTACTGGCAAGTTTCAATATTCAAAATAAATACCAACAAAATTACATTATTGAGGCATCAGTTTATTTATTAAATGTAAGTAAAGTATAAATTCCATATGCAGATCCCCTGACCCCCTCCTATAGGACTATATGGTACTCACACCTGCTGGGATGATCGCATTCCACACTGCCCTCTCTGCACACACTAAAGCTACGTACACACTTCCAATTAATATCGTTGGTAAACGAACGACGAACGATCCTGCACGATATCTGCGAACGATCGTATAGCACCGATCCTGTATATACAGATAACGACACGATCGTTCGTAGAGATTGTACACACAATAGATGGAACGATACAGGAAGTTACGTGCACCACAGGAACGTTCGTTCATCACGCATGCTCAGACCATGGACGATCAATGAACGATCGTACACACGAACGATGGTCAACGATCGTCGTCCAATCCGATCCGCCGGTCCGGTCGTTCATTTCCAACGACTTTCCTCGTTCGTCGGCGTCGTTGGTTACTTTTTTTACGAACGATTTTTGCCCAATCGATCGTTCGTCGTTCGTTCGACGTTCATTTTGAACGATAAAAATTGGAAGTGTGTACGCAGCTTAAACCTTTTAACTGTTTAATCAATCAAACCCTTAAAATTACAACCAGGTCTCAGGTATACCCTGTCATTATTTATGATATGCCAAATTCATGGAATATTGGCCTAGTGGGCAATGAGAATAATGTCTTTTACGTTGTTGGACAGTGGGAAGAGTATCAGCTCTACAGATACACAAATAGATCTTGGTCTCAGTGGTAAATTACCTGAAGGCACAAATTGCTAGCTTAGTTGAAAAACACTGGTCTATTGTCTATAGGACTAAGCCAGAATTTACATGGACTGGCCTTCCATAGCAACAAACCACCTCTACGTTGCTCTAGTGCACTTTCATTCATTTAAGGGGTAAAAGGTTGTTTCTAGGCACTCTGACCTGCTGGGATGATCGCACTCCACACTGCCCTCTCTGCACACACTAAGGAGGCGCTGAAACTCCAGGCCATGCCCTACTCTGTTCCAGCCTTCCTACAGCTTCCTCCAGGGCCGTACATGGCGCGCAGGGTATTGATGTTCCCTCCCGGGCTAAAGTCACGCTGTCGTGGGTCCCAGGCTGAAGTCATGCTGTCATGTGTCCCAAGTTAAAGTCACACTGACGCGGGTCCCAGCAAGGCAAGGTAATTCACCTGCAATCCTCTTTGGGACAGGCAAAAGAAGAGCCGCTCTGCCCCCTTCCAGCACGGCTTCTCGGCAAGGTAATTAAGCTCTGTAACAGCACTGGGTCACCATCCCAGGGAGCCTGACTGGTGTATAAGCCAAGGGTGACTTTTTCAGCGCATTTATGGTTTAATAGTATGAATTGTAAAAAAAAAAGTCACCAAGCATTTGTGATTTAACTAGAATTTTATTGTAGTTTGGCCTGATAGAAATCAAATATTTGAAAAAAGGATTGTTGCCAAAGATGTATCAAGAAACATTTAGTGATTTCACATGTGTGTGTATGTCCAAATACATTTAAATGCATATAAATACCTATGCATTTTCATTATTACTATTTAACTGGCCTAGTTTGTGTGTGTGTGTGTGTGTGAATTTGCACTAACATTTTTTCACTTAAAAATCGTTCCCGCACTTAACCACATTTTTTGTTTTCAAACCTTTTCCGCACCTTGCTTTCACTATCCTCACCTTCTCAATTCTCCCGCCCCCTCTTGCTTACCAGCCATCCCTCCCTCTTTTCTCCAAAAACCACTGACACCTGTTTTGGGTTTGGCCGTTTATTTAACAAAAATTTTTTAAACTTCTTTTTATTAAACAATAAATAACCAATAAATAACCATCTTAAATAACATTTGAAATAACTTACATTAAATAACATACATTACCATAATTTAACATTCAAATTATCATTACATTAACATAACATAACATTAGCATAATCTTAACAATAATATTTCAAAATTGCCTAATTTTTTCTTTAACAAATTATAGCTAAGTCTGTAAACCAACAACCCATTATCAAAAGCCACGGTGCCCTATTGCACTATATCCAACTCCACTTTTTAATCAACCAGGCCGCAGGTCTAAGAAGGGTAAAGTCCACTCCACCGAGTGTAATTCACCATTTTTTACCACACTGGCCCCTAGCCGCCAAGCACCGCCTCAGGGGCCCCACCATAACACCATTAATGGGCACCCTATCACTGGGTTGCCCTACCAAAATGACCACCAGGACTCTTACCCTCCTAAATCCCAACCGCCACTGCGCTCATGCGGGACACCTCATGCCTGGGCACTCTTCCACACCCGAAATGCTCGCTGCACTCCATCTTGCAGACCCAGAAACCACAAATCTGTACCGATGGCATTCAGATGCACCCCGTCACTGCGTAGAAACCTCCACGTTTCTTCCTCCAATTCTCTGTGCCTGACCACTATCCACCCATTCCGAGCTACAAACCTGGCCACCTACTTATTTACTTTGATCCGTGCCTTATTGACCTTCGCTACCGACCTTGCTCCTCTCCAACTCATTCTGGCCACTATATCTGACCAAACTATGATCACTCCCGGGAACTCTAACCTGATCCTCAAATAATCAATTTCAATATCCCTGATCAGTTCCCGCATGGATCGCTGCCCCAAATCATTGCCTCCTGCATGTATCACCACCACATGCGGGCGCCGGTCCAATTCCACAAATTTTCGAAGCTCCGGCACCACCCTGCTCTATAGCATGCCACGAACACCCTGCCAGCGCACTGTAGCCTTCTCCCTGGGCAATCCTAGCAGTCGGCCCGCCGGCCGTACCTCCGTTCTTCTGGGACCCCACCACATATAGGAGTGACCCAGTATCCAAACTAAGCAGTTGTGCCCTCCTGCAATACAACAAACATTTTTACCAACCTACAACAACTCCTTCCACCCCGTACCACCCCACTAACTAACCCCCCGTTGAACCCCCCTCTTACAACAGATGTGGCCGAATGTACAACCAGAACCTTCTTGATTCCCATCGTCCAATCCTCCGAATAACCCTCTACCCTAGGCCCCATCTGGCCGCCTTTGTGGCCGCCCCAATCCTAAACCATTGGGACGCGTAACCCTTCGGATCTTTATCCATATTCACCAAACATTTTTTAAACACCGCTATGAACTGAAAACGAGACAAAAAGGTCCCGTTTTCATGCAACAACAAAGGCCCTTCTGTCCTAGGCCTCAGTCTGATGAATTCCCCCACTACCGTAACCGGGCACACAGGGGACCCCACCAGCCTAAAAAGTTGTATTCAAAAACCTTTCCCAAACTGGTCAGTTTTAGACTTGCGGATCCACACACTCACCTCCTCCTCTGACCAAGTGACATCCTGCCACACTATTCCCCCACCCCGGTCCCGGGCGGGGCTAACCAATTCCCCAATGCTCATTGCCCCAAAAAACGCTAAAACAAACGATGCCTTAAAAAGCAATTTTTCATACCCGTGCTATGCTCACCAACAACTCCCCCAACAACCGGACTCCTAGCATCCAGAGACCTCTTTCCTTTCCTATAACCTTTAACAGCCTGTCTTACTAAAAACATCTTTATAAGGTCCCTCTCCCCTTGCAACTTAAACCAAAATGCCATACCCACTAATTTCTTATTGACCCCCGCCACTGACACACCTCTAGTAAAATCCTGTGCCAGCCAAAACAACAATAGGTGCACTGAATTCTTTCCTGTTCGCCCCTCTCCAAACTGCCTGTATAACTGATCTCACTCTCTCCAAACCCTGGCATAACTAGCCCAAGTGCGCTCACCCACCAACCTTTGTACCATCTCACCAATCAGGCCAATGCCAGTCCCCACACCACTGGACAAGGCTCCCCTTGCTGCTCCGCCTTTGGCGCCAGCGCGCAAAACCTGTCCCACTGGAAACGAGACAACGCATCAGCCACAACATTTCTAACCCCTGGAATATGTCGCGCAAACAGATGGATGCTGCAAGCACCTCAACACTAAATGCCACAACAGCCGCACTTCTGGCCCTGATGATACTGACAGACTGTTGATGGCCTGTACTACCCCCAGGTTATCACAATGGAATCTCACTTTTTTGTTCGCTAACTCCTTCCCACACAATTCAATTGCCACCACAATAGGGAATAGTTCCAGCACCACCAAATTCTTCACCAGCTTTGCTTCCACCCACTCTTGAGGCCACGCCCCCGCACTCCACTTACCCTGAAAATTTGCTCCACAACCCGTAGACCCCGCCGCATCAGTGTACAACTCCAAATCCACCGCCGTGACAGGCCCTTCCAACCACATAGCCTTCCCATTAAACGACACTAAAAACATTTTCCACACCTTCAAATCTGCCTTCACGTCCTTAGACAAATGCACAAAGTGTGACAGCGATTTGACTCTGGCCGTCGCAGCTGCCAACCGTCCACAAAATATTCTACCCATCCTCACCACCCTACATGCAAAGTTCAACTTCCCCAACAAAGACTGTACCTCTCTCAAGCGCATCTTCTTCCTGTCACAAGCCCCAACCACTTCCGCCCTCAGTGCTACCAACTTTTCTTGCGGCACCCTGCTCTCCATAGCTACGGAATCCAACTCAATGCCCAGGAATGTTTCCCCTCCCCCACCCTTCCCAAGGACCCCCACATGGCCTACCTTGCAGATCCGCTCCCTGGGATCCTGCCTCGAGCCGTGGCCCCCGCACCGCCGCCGGTTCCTGGCCCGCATCTTCGTCTCCCGACGTGGAGACTTCTCCCTCTAAGCGGAGATCTTTCGGTGACGGATTCCGGGATTCCCTGATGACGCGTTCCGGCTCCTCCCCGTGTCATTTCCGGGGAATGCGGCCGGCATTAGGCTGGCCGCCTGGAGGACCTCCCAGGCCTATAGTGGCCTGCAACAGACCCCAGAGCAGCAGCCCCAGGACCCGCTGAAGCCCCCACAGACCCGGGAGCCTCCGTGGTCTTCAGGTGAGGCCTCAACACGAGGCATCTTCTTTGCTGCATTAGTTTGGGGGCTGTGCCCCCTGGCGGCCACAGCCCCCCTCGTGGTCCCTCTTTTCCGGGTCCCTGCAGAACGCAGGGGCCCAGCTTTAGGTGAGGCCTCCCCTCTCAAGGCCTCACCTGCTTGAGAGAGGGGACTGCCTCTCCAGAGCTCCGCCGGCGAAGGGGATTCCTACCTGACCTCTGCCTGGCTTGGACCCTGCTTTGTCCAGCTTGCAAGTCAGAAGGGTCCCAAAATGGCGCTAAGCTCTCAAAAAATGTTCTGGGCTCAGGCGCACCAGGAGCCTATTCCTCCGAAGCCGCAGCCCCCTAATCTATCTACTTGGGGCCCACTAGCAGCTCCCCCTAAAGCTTCTGCCACCCTATCACGGCCTCACCGTGAGAGGCCGCTGCACCCCTAAGCTGCTCGATCAGGGTGTATGAGGACGCCATGCTTCTGTCACCTACCTAAAATTTTCTTCGGCAAATTCTGTCCCTCACTTCCGATGCCCCCTCTACTTAAATCCTGTACACTCCTCCCCTCTACTTCCAACCCCTCCTCTCACTACTCCCCACCTCTCTCTCCTCACATATCATTAACCCTTATCACTCTGGCAGGGGGCTGCTCTCCCATCCCAGTCATGCCCGCCCTTCTCACAGTCCCCTGCTGCGGGCCTCCCTGTTTCTGTTGTTTATCAAATCTTCAGCAATGTTTTGTCATTTTTTTAAACCAATATTCAGTACAAATGTCTGCATGGTTTCCACTCCAAACTGCTACTTGAACCCCCTGTTTGCCTTCGTCCCATTTTCAAAGTCACATTGTCACATATTGGTATTTGAATGTATTATGTACATATTTATTTTAGGGAATAAATTGTCATGTTTTTTCATTCTTTGTTTTTTCTTTTAATTTATTTACTCTGCTATTTGCACTCATGTTGATTTGCTGCCACACAACTCCTCTGTAAATTTGTAGTAGTGTTATAGGTTTGTTGTCATTGTGCTGTGCTGGCTGATCTTAGCCGTATTTTATACAAACACACTTCCACTTGCTATCCAAATTGTTTTCAACTAGTTGTCCAGCTGAGTTGCATACTCATTCTAACACACCTGATGGTGATGGAAGGAGGTCCAGGTTCCAAGCACAACATCAAACCACAATGATTGCCAAGCTCACAAGCAGGGTCATGCACTCTTATATACCAGATAGTATGCTTTATTTATGTGTTTACACGATTCTAATCGTATTAGTAATTTTGTATTGAAAAATGCCAGGGACAATTTAACTATGCCAAACATATTTTATTGCTTTCTGCCAACAAACTCATTTTTTTTGCTCCTCTAACCAATGACCAAAATGTCAAAAGTCGTTTAAGCCTGTCCCACCAGGTCATCCATGACTAGTGTTGTTGTTTGAATTGGAGTCGTCCTAATGTTCGACCCGAATATGACCGTTCTAATTTGGGTGGATCCGACCCGAATTTTGCTGGATTCGAAGCCGCAAATTTGACCCTCCCACAATGCCTAGGGACCTCCCCCATGATGCCTAGGGCCCTCCAATAACAGCAGGGATGCTTCCCTCCATGTTTGTTTTGGCAGGCAGCCGATTGGCTGTCTGTCACTGCATGCCACACAGGCAGCCATTGGCCTATATAAGGCCTATATACCACTCCTGACAGAGATTTGCTAGCATCACAACCTTTCTGTGCCGCTTGGCTTGCTTTGTCAAAGTGGAAAAAAAGTGCTTTGCTTTGTTAGACTGTGTCACACTCACACTATTAGTCAGATAGATTGTTGGATTGTACTGTATTGGTGCAGTCCTGAAATCTACTGTACTCAAATAGGTAGAGTGTTTCATAGATAGATAGATACATTGATAGATATATAGATAGATAGATAGATAGATAGATAGATAGATAGATAGATAGATAGATAGATAGATAGATAGATAGATAGTCAGTGTGTTACATACACGCAGCCAGCCAGACACTTGTACTGAGAGACAGACACACAGACGCAGTGTATACTGCAGTATATAGTTTGTATACTGTGCTGCATATTACAAGCGTCACCACTGAAGCAATGTGCTGCATACAACACACACAGGGCACTTGTGTCAACATTTTTGGTGTCAACCCCCCCTTCCCCCCAAACAAAATCCACTTACTGTACAAATTTACATATAGCATATAAGCTACAACATATTTTGCAGGGTGTCAAGCCACAAAAAAAAATTTCTACATTGGCCAAAGAGGAAAGGGCAGCTATGGCAGGGGTGGCAAGCAAACCAGTATGAGTTTGTTTTTAGCTGCAGACCCAAGAACAAGAAGCGCTGCTGTTGGTGGTGGGCATCCAATATTGCCACACCATGAACAAGACGTAGTAGAGTACATGACCCAGCCTGGGTCAAGTGATAGTACCCTCTCTTCATCCCAGTCCCAGACACAGGCCTTACAAGTGTCCCAAACAGTCCATGATACACCTGTTCCTCCTAGTTCTTCATCAGCGTCTGGAAAATCACGTGTACAGCAGTATGTAGAGGAGTCCCACCGAGGGGTTGGAGAGGCGAAGCTACAAGCATTCCTTCAAGATGCTCAGTTGTTTCAGTCATCTGATGAAGAGAGTCAGTTCACAGGCTTTCCCCCCACTTACTTTTCACCAGAACACTCTGAGCCAGACGAGCCAATTAAAACTGGCTTCAAAAGGCCGCTGCTTCCTTTCGGCACATATAGGGAAACTGTCTCTTCTGATGATGATGTTGATGATGATGTCCTTGATCTGACATGGGGCAAACAAGGAGATCATCATAGGCAGGAAGAGGAGGAGGAGGTTGCGGAGCGCCCTCGAAGGGGGAGAGGGAGGAAGAGGGTAAAAGCTACCCACACTCTGCATTCTTCACGTACCAGTGAGGCAAGTCATAGATGTAAATCGTCGGAAGCTGTCACCACAGCTATGCCTCAACAACTGTGGACCGCCACCACGAGCACCAGCTCCAGAGCCCCTTTCGGCCCAGTTAGATGTTCGCCAGTGTGGGCATTTTTTAATGTCCATAGTGATGAAAACATAGTGTCCATAGTGATTCCTCCTTCTGCCACCCGAGCTGCTGCCAGCAATTTGAGTGGGGCATGTAGCCGAGCATTACCTTTTCAGGCTCCACCAGCGGTGAGCAGGTGCTCCAACACAGATCGGCTGCTGTTTGTCGCATTGCTAGCAGTCAAGACCAGGCATCATTGCCATCCCCCACAACTTCTACCCCATCGTCCAATGTTTCTGTGGTTAGCATTAGCAGCATCCAACCTTCCATCCCCCAGATGCTGGAGCGCAAGTGGAAATATGGCCCTAATGACCCCAAAACAAAGCTAATCAATGCTACAATTGCACAGCTGATGGCGTTAGAGCTCCTCCCTTCTCCCTGGGTTCCCTCAGCCACACGGACGCAGCCATTCTATGTGCCTTGCGGTAACGGAGGACATATGGCTAACTCCCAACAGACTTCAGCCAGGCAAAGTCGTGTGTGACAACGGGGACAATCTGCTGGCAGCCCTGAGGTGTGGGAAACTCACACACGTACCTTGCCTGGCTCACGTCATAAACCTGAAAGTACAGTCAAAAGTTGTCAGCGCATTTCCTCCGGTCCTGCACAGCCAGTACCAGATTGGTGGATTTACAGCGAAATCTCAACCTGCGAGTGAACCGGTTAATTTGTGATGTGGCCACACGTTGGAATTCCACCTTTTACATGCTGCAGCGGCTGGCTGAACAACAGAAAGCGGTGGTGGATTACATGGCAGAGTCTGTTCGTTTCAGACGTTTACCTACACTACCTTTCTTCAGCCCTGCGGAGTGGCTGCAAATTGAGGACTTGTGCACAGTATTGTCACCTTTTGAACAGGCCACCAGGATGATCAGCAGAGATCAGGCCTGTGTCAGTGACACCATCCCCATCATATGCCTGCTGGAACAGATGATGGTGGATTTCGGACACGACACAGAGCGGACGCTGCATCAAGAGATGACATGTGTGCCTACTAGGCATAGTGCACCACAAATCCAGGAAGAGGAGGAGGTGGAAGAGGATGAGGAGGACATTGCAGGCATGGGAGAAGGGGAGGAATGGGCAGAGGAGGATATTGAGGGTACATGGCATCCATCCACCCAAACACAAGTTGGCATGTTCCGTGGATGGGAAGACCAGGCGGAGGAGGAGGACGACGACCCTGTGCTGCTGTTTGACCCACAGGATTGTGGGTCCAGAATTATAAGCCTGAGATACAACAACTGATCTTGCCCCAATACAGGGGATCTAAAATGCAGCACTACCAAGAAGTGCTTGTAAGGGACTTGTGCTCAGCCTTTCCGGCTGCCAGCAGCAGCAGCAGCAGCGATCCCTATGGCAGTTCCACCAGCCATGGGAGCCAAACAACTGCTTTAAGCGGCATGGGTGGCAGCAGCAGTAGGGGCCGTCTAAGGCAAACTATGCAGGCTTTTTTAGCAGAAGCAAGCTGGCACTCATGCAGCAATTGCCAATGACACTCAGCAGCAGTACTCAGTCATGGTGCAGGAATACAGAAAATGTCGACCAAATCACTTTTATTAAAATGAAAAAGGCTTGGATCGGCAATGACTTCAACACCCCCTCTGCAGAGTGTACTGATTAGTCGTCAACTGCTGCATGGACATCTTGATGGGAAGAGCAATACCTCTTGCAATCTATCACACCTAACTTAAAAATGTCTGTATTTCTGTAAAAAAAAAAATCAGTATTTCTCTCCAAAAAATACAGATATTTCATTCTGATGCCACTTTGCTATATATCTCCAAAGCCATAAAAATTTTTATTTTTCTCTTACAAAAATCTAGATATTTAATTCTGATAGCAGTTGGTATCGATCCAAAAGACCATAAAAAATTCTGTATTTCTCTACAGAAAATACAGATCTTTAGTTCTGATACCACTTTGCTAAATATCCCTAAAGCCATAAAAATTGATGTATTACTCTACGAACAATACAGATATTTAATTCTGATAGCACTTGTAGTTGGTATTTATCCAAAAAGACATAAAAATTATATATTTTTCTCCAATAAATACAGATATTTATTCTGATAGCACTTGGTATATATCCTAAAACCCAAAAAAAATGTATGTATTTATGTGAAACAAATACAGATATTTAACTGTGATAGCACTTGCTAGATGTCCACAAATGATAAAAAATGTATGTATTTCCCCACGGATTGCAACAAGTCGGTTCCCTTTTATGTGGTTTCACTAGATAGTAGGTATGGAAAGTGTGATTTTCGTTAATCCATTCATACTAATGCTGTCCACACTCCATCTCAGAGCCCACCGCCTCCTCCTCCTCCTCTTGCTGTAACTGATGCTGCCACCTGCCCAGTACCCGACTGTAGATGTCAGATACTAATGCCGTCCACGCTCTGTCTCAGAGCCCACCGCCTCCTCCTTCTGTAAATGATGCTGCCGCCTGCCCAGTACCCAACTTTAGATGCCTCATCCACACTCCGTCTCAGAGCCCACCGCCTCCTCCTCCTCCTGCTGTAAATGATGCTGCCGCCTGCCCAGTACCCAACTTTAAATGCCAGATACTAATGCCGTCCACGCTCCGTCTCAGAGCCCACCGCCTCCTCCTTCTGTAAATGATGCTGGCGCCTGCCCAGTACCGAACTGTAGATGCCAGATACTAATGTCGTCCACACTTTGTCTCAGAGCCCAACACCTCTTCTTCCTGCTGTTACTGCTGCCGCCTTCCCAGTAACCGAACTCTAGATGCCAGATTCTAATGCCATCCACACTCCGTCTCAGAGCCCACCGCCTTCCTGCTGTTACTGCTGCCGCCTTCCCAGTAACCGAACTCTAGATGCCAGATTCTAATGCCATCCACACTCCGTCTCAGAGCCCACCGCCTCATCCTCCTCCTGCTGTAAATAATGTTGCCACCTGCCCAGTACCCGAGTTTAGATGCCAGATACCCGACTGTAGATGTCAGATACTAATGCCGTCCACGCTCTGTCTCAGAGCCCACCGCCTCCTCCTTCTGTAAATGATGCTGCCGCCTGCCCAGTACCCAACTTTAGATGCCTCATCCACACTCCGTCTCAGAGCCCACCGCCTCCTCCTCCTCCTGCTGTAAATGATGCTGCCGCCTGCCCAGTGCTAAACTCTAGATGCCAGATACTAATGCCATCCACACTCCGTCTCAGAGCCCACCGCCTCATCCTCCTGCTGTAAATGATGCTGCCTTCTGCCCAGTACCCGACTGTAGATGCCAGATACTAATGCCGTCCAAGTTCCGTCTCAGAGCCCACCGCCTCCTCCTCCTCCCATTTCTTTAACTGATGCTGCCACCTGCTCAGTACCCGACTGTAGATGCCAGATACTAATGCCATCCACACTCCGTCTCAGAGCCCACCGTCTCCTCCTCCTCCCATTGCTTTAACTGATGCTGCTGCCTGCCCAGTGCCAAACTCTAGATGCCAGATACTAATGCCGCCAACACTCCGTCTCAGAGCCCACCGCCTCCTCCTCCTGCTGTAAATGATGCTGCCGCCTGCCCAGTACTCGACTTTAGATGCCAGATACTAATGCCGTCCTTGCTCCGTCTCAGGGCCTACCGCCTCCTCCTCCTGCTGTTACTGCTGCCTGCCCAGTAACCAGCTCTAGATGCCAGTTACCAATGCTGTCCACGCTAATTGCTATGACCTAACCATTGACAGGGCTTAACAGATCCTCCTGAATGGCACAACTGCAAACTAATCGCCTTAATTGGCGTATTCTCGATCCCTATTGCTCATTTTTCAAGGCAGGAATCTGGCTGGCAAGTGAAGGCGAGTGTACTAGCACTCGGCTCTGGCTCCGACTCCGACTTATGAAAATACGCCTCGTATATCGGCATATAGCGTATATACGCGCACTTGCTTGATAAATCAGACCCATTGGCTCAGACTAATGGGTTGGCTGGGGGTGATGCCTCTTTCCTTGCACCTGCACATGTGCTTTGCCATCATTCCTTCCTAACTTGTGATGATGATGATGATAACAAAAGCAGAAGGTGTTTTTTTTAATTGGGTGCAGAAATCTATAAAGAACCCTAAACTCTAAATGCAAGTCAAATGCACCTGTCAATATATTACAGAAGTGTCTCAAAATGATGTCAAACTGATGTCATGGAAACAAGCTCTAAAGCCCATTAACACTGACCCTGTTGTAAGTTGAAGGCCATAGGTGTCAGACATGGTACATAATAAGAATCTACTTGTCTGCAACTGTTTGCAACATGCATGCATGGGAGGCGCCATCTTCACCGCGGGCTCCACGGCAGACTTCAGTGAAGACTGCAATCCTTTTTCTGTCATTGGGTCGTGTAACCCATGCACGTGTACAGGAGTTGTATTATCTCTAATATTAATATTTGGTTAATAATTTATTTTGCCCATTTTAGGAATGTACAAAGGGTACTGGAGGTATGGCTGAAATATCTTAGAGAATACAGCCAGGGACAGCTTTTCCCAGGTAGCTCAGCTAGATTGCCTGTATCCTCTATTGCGGCCAACAGGCTGGTGGATTAGCTGCGCACATATTAATAATGCAGTGTTTTGCCAGGCTAGGTGGCGCTCCTTTCATTGTGCAGCAAGGATTACATATATATATTTACTACTTAAAAATTGAGTAATAAAAACATATTTGCTTGGTCTTTCTTTTTGGATTTTAGGACTCAGCTGCCAACTCCCTCCTCAGGATCACTTCAGTGGTTGACAAAATTCTGAGCCTTGAAAGTGAGGGAGACTGGCAGGTGATGGAAACAGGATCCCCCAGATCCAGAGGGAAAGCAGGGTTCCCTAAAATCAGTAACAAAGGAGACGAAGTTGGGAAAAGTCATGGGTATGTAAAAATTTTTCACAGACATTCCAAGTGGTACCTTTATTGGGTTGAGCCTTAAGCTCTAGGGATCCCACAAAGGGGCAGAAAGAGAAGGGACTGTTTAGCCCACACCATTGTTTAAATAAAATAGAGCAATATTTTCTCAGGAGCAAGCCCTAGTTTTGCAAGATAAACTGGAAAAAATTGACATGCAAATCTTTAAAAAGGGACTAGGGATATGTAAAGGCAATGTTTGTAGGTGATACAGCACTCATGGCAGCACATTCATCTTATCAACATGAGCTAGGCAAAATCAGGTAAAAATACCAGATGCCTAAAGTTGCAAATCAGAAACTACTTTTTTTAAAAATATGTAGGACATTCAAATGAAAAACCTGTGAGGGGTCCTCTGGTATGACGACTCCCAGTTACTTGATAAACCCCTTTTCCCCAACAAAAGGAGAAAGACTCCTGAGTCAATAGCTGTTACAGAGAAGGTACAGTTACAATAACATTTGGCATATGTTGTCTTGAAATAGGAAAGATGGCATACAAAAACAAAGCTCTAGCAACAGGTCTAACAAAAGGTAAAGAAAGAGGAGATTGTGAACGAAAGATCATCTGCATAGAGGGACACCCTTTATTAGTTTCCCCAACGGAGAGAACTTTGCTCAAAAAGGGTTCCAAAGTCAAAATAAAAATGAGGAGAGGGGACAAGTGTAAATGGCCCATATAAAAGATCCAATGTAAGCCCCCAGCCCTAAATGAACTAAGGATTGCGCTTTGAATAACCAGTCTACCTGGTCAAAGGCCTTCTCTGCATTCATAAATAGTTGCAGAAGCAGTAACTTTTTTGACCTAGCAAATTGGAGCCAATTAAGGACCCTTATGGTATTATCACAAGCCTTGTCTCCAGGGATAAAGCCCACTTGATCAAACTGTAAAGGCCTAGGTAAGAATGACATATTTTAGGTATCAAGAATTTTAGTGAATAGTTTTAAATCCTGATTTAACAACAGAACGGGTTTATACCTAGAGCAATGAGACAGGTATACCCTTGTTAGGTGTGACTGTGATTAAAGGCAGAGAAAGCTGAGGCATAGTCTTGTGTATTATACAGCATCTGACCTGTCTTACCTGCCTGAACACGACAAAAGGTCTTGTTCTTTGATTTCTGAGGGCATTGGGCAGAATCCAGCTACATTTATTACTGAACTCAAAAAATGATTTCTTGGACTTTCGAGGGGAGCCTTAGCTTTTTGCCAGTGTACAGGGAAATCCGTTTCTCCCTCCGGTTGGAATTTGACTGTATTCATCCAAACACCTCTAACCCTAAATACTTGAGCTGTGTAAATGGCTACCTGTTTGGTTTTTGATATGTTAAAAGATGAAAGATGTTGCTACTGCAGTCTATATTATTTTATCCCATACACAGGGTTTTACAAGTGTGGAGCAAGAAAAAAATCCCAATGAAATGGGCTAGAAAGAGGGCAGGACTTCTGGTTTATAAAGGGAAGAAGAGCTTTAGAAATGGAAGCTTCAGGGGTTTTAAAATGAACACTAACAAATTATCTAATAAAGGAATGTTTTCCTAGACGTCTTTAAAAAAACACTGTCACAAAAACTGTTAATTTCAAACCTTTCCAAGAGATAACATCTGCATAAAGCAGTAAGTGCCTTCCTTGTGTGGACTGTACAAAGCTATGAGATTGCCACTTGGCTCTGTCATATTGGAGATGATGTAAACAGGTAGACCTCCCTCAGCTGCCACATAAAAAGAGATAGCTAGGTAGGAAAAATGCCTGTTTCAAGGACCCTCAAATAGGAGACTGGAAATTTGTCAGGTGAGGCATGTAAAAAGGCTTCCCACTGTGGTACAATTGTGGGGTCGCCAATTACTGGCATAAAGGACCATGGTTGTGGGGAGAGCACATTGTTATGAAAGTACAGTGAATCCACAGCCCACTGTACATTACTGTGTGGTGGCCAGTGGGAAAATGTCTACCTTACAGGAACCCCTAGCAACCTCTGGAGGAACCCTGGTTGAACCCTGGGTTTAAACAAAAGAAAAACCCAGATAGATCGAAGGTACCATGGCCTTATTTCATCCATAAGCCAAAGCAGAAAATGAGAGTTTAGGTCTGCTTTAAATACAAGTACTGGTAACAACTTCACAAATACCCTGCATAGGAAAACTCATAATAGAAGAGAGAGAAGCAGAACAAGCGCTTATTGCTACTTCTTATTTTGCTGTCCAGTTACAGGCTGGGATTGGTTCAAGTTATCTATGATAATATTTGGATTTGGCTAAATCTATGAACTGGATGTATAGAAATACAGAACCTGTGGCAGACAAAAATCATCCGTGTATTTAGCGGTTTGCTTCGAGTTAAGCTTTAACTCTAAATGTCCAGGCATGAAGGATAAATACCGACTGGCTTCAAATATTTGCACTGACCAGTGTCTGAACTGTGCATAGTAGCCATAGACAGTGTGCGCCATACAGATCACGTTCACAAGCCTGGGCCTGTGTTGCCTGGACTCCGGGTAAACACAGTGCAGTCCCAGCAAGTCATTAGACAATCCTGAGCTGTCACACATCAGCAGAGACAACACTCCCCACAGTCTGGGCCCAAGGAAATCTCCAGTTGTATCAGGGTCTATAGACACTTTTAGAGCTCATACATTAAAGTTTGATTCAGAAACACAACAGTGTGGAGATCTGAACAGAGCACCTGGTGCAATATGCGCTGCGTCCATACTCAGGGCCACAATCAGGGCAGACAAGGGGTATTTCTTTACCAGTCCCTGATTAAAAAAAACTTGACATTTGCAACGCTGCATTTTTAAGGAGACCTTGTATCAATCAATGTAAGGAGACCTTGTATCAATCCATAATCAATACCAATCAGTGAGTCTTGGGGCTTTTTAATATTTACACAAGGGAGGATTTTTTAGGAAGTCTGCTGATTCCAAATCCGAACTCAGAATTTGCCTATCACCTACAGATTTTAAGTTATAGGCATGCTATAGCTATTCAAATGGTTGGTAATTGGGTAATGTATTTTTACATGGGAACATTATAAGAGTTGCAGCTACCACTATGTCTGCTGCCACCTCAGCTGAATCACATCCCCAGGTGGCATGCATGTCCAAGCAGCGGCTGGGAATGTCTGGGCAAGTCAGTGAGCTGAGTTCAGAAATGGGTATATAAGGTGAGATAGACCAAGGGCTTGTCTCTAGTGCCAAACCATCTTATTGGATAGTACAGCTAGGCCATAGTGAGTCTGTTTTGAGCTAAAGATGAGTAGGTGCAGCTGTGCTAATAAACAGGACAATGGCTTACACGTTTTACTTTGAATGTGAAATTGGAGATCAGGATAAAAGCTTGGCACCTCATATCTGCTGTCAGGTGTGTTACCTTGGCCTAACACAATGGTTGAATGGTAAAATGAATAAAAAGACCATCACTCGGACTGTTACTTCCGTATGAGTAAAATTGCTGGGTTTTTGAAGACGATTAAGTCAAAAATTGTCTATTCCGATTGTTAATCTGCTCTGAAGCCAGTGCCAAATGATGCAGAGAATCCAGTGCCAGTCCCTCCTACATATGTTGTTACTGACAGTGACATGTCGGATGAGGAACAGGAGGATGATGTCGATGTTAATGAATGTTATGAACCCCAATCAGAAGAGGGTAAGCCATATTTTAAAAGCCCATCAGATTTAGATGATCCAGGATGGCACCTGTCTTTGTCAAAAAAGAAGTCTGAACTGTTAGCGTCCAGATTAAAGGAGTGGAATTTGCTACAAAAAGGAACGACAACTTCACACTTTCGTCATCGTCACACAAAGTTTGCAGGTTATTACAAGCTGGAAAACAACATTTGCTTCTGTACTGATGTGAGTGGTCTGATGATGGAGTTAGGTTGCGAATACATACCAGAGCAGTGGAGATTGTTCATAGACTCGAGCAAAGCAAGTTTGAAAGCTGTATTGCTGCATAAAGGTAACGAAAAACCTTCTGTTCGGCTCATGCCGAGGGAATGAAAGAGACATGGAGGTAATTTGGAATTTGATTAACTATTCAGAACACAAGTGGAACGTTTGTTGTGACCTGAAGGTGGTGGTAGCACTCCTTGGCCTTCCATTTGGGATATACAAAATATATGTGGTTTCTGGGCCTGTGGAACAGTCATGATGACAGCAACCATTACAAAGTGAAAGAATGGCCACCCAGACCTGAACACACTGTTTGCCAGTACAACATGAAGCATGAATCACTCATTGATCCACAGAAAGTTTACCTTCCACCACTGTATATTAAACTTGGATTAATGAAAAACGTTCTCGTTGCAATGGATCGTGATGGTATGAGTTTTCAGTATCTGAAGGACAAGTTTGGAAAAGTTATAACAGATGCTAAACTGAATGCAGGTATTTTTGTTTGTCACCAAATCCGCAATCTGATGCGTGATACCACATTCAGAGACAAATTCAACACACTTGAACTTGTTGCTTGAGATTCATTTGTGCTAGTTGCACAAAACTTTCTGGGCAACCAGTGAGCTGAAAACCATGCTGAACTTGTGAACAACATGGTAACAGCATGCCATCATTTTGGCTGCTGAATGTCACTTAAAATTAATTTCTTACATTCCCATCTGGACTTCTTCCCACAAAATATGGGTGAAGTGAGCAATGAACAATGGGAGAGGTATCACCAGCATATTTCTGTTATAGAAACAAGATATCAAAGCCAGTGCAACCCCAACATGATGGGCGACTACTGCTGGTTTCTGCAACGGGAGACAGTGGAGAGACACAAACGCAAAAGCAAGTGCCTGAAACACTTCTGAAGTGTACATGTGTGTTGAACAAGGTGAATTATGTGTAATTGTATATGTTGTTGCAACATAAAACTACGTTTTTATATTGTCATGGAACTATGAGGCTAAAGTTAGTTATGTATAGAGATTACATAGTAACTGCAGAACGAGAGAATGTAGCTAATTGTGTCTTTATGCGTAATTAACTTGAGATCCTGATATCTTAGGCAGAATCAGACTTCAGATTTTGATTCAGCACACTTGATTTAGTATAGGATACATGAAGTAGACCAAGTAGTGGACAATATTGTTTTTTTGTGATGCAGTGTAATTAAATATATGGTCTGGGGATGGGCACCCCATCAATATTCCCTTTTCGAAATCTAAAAGGAACCAAATTCTTATTCCCACAGTTTATCGGGGGGGGGGCATAACTTAAGTTCACTGATGAAAAGATCTCGATCCCTTCAGAAATCGAGCCCAGCATGTTCTGTGCTGGAAAAAGGAGGGAAGCTGAATGGCGATCACCACCATCTTCTTTCTTCTGAGTCTTTCTTCATTTGACCAAAACTTGAGCAGGCGCAACATCCGGTGATAAGTCTTCCTGCAAATGTGTAAAACAAGGACAATCTGAGCATGCATGCTTGAGAGGGAGCTCTTTTTTTACATTATGGAAGAGCCTGATGATGCATGCCCAATCTCAGGCATGCCAGGAGTGGCCAACACCCTGCTGGAATATGAGACTCAAATAACCCAGGAGACTGCCAGTTTCCCTTTAAGTCATTACTGCTGCGGCAGCAAAAGTGAAAAGGGAAGAGACCCCAAAATATTTAAAAAATGTATGCACAAAAAAAAACATTTTTCCATTAGATAAAAGTGATAGCCACCCTTTAGATAATCACTAATTACTAGTAATAAATAAATGCCATGGTCTGAAAACCATCAATTATAATGCTGTATAACGCCACATCCACCATAGGGAAGGTATACTGCAATATATAACATTTTAGCTCTAGATTTAGGTTTGCTACCTGCAGAGTGCAAATGAGGCCATCAAAGGTTGGTAGCATAGCCTCCTTGAGGATCCTGTTCCCTGCCCCCACCTCTGTTTTGCCTTATAAATCCCTTATTGCCAGATCCTAATTGCATCGCCCTCGCTTTCATGTCCTCGCTGCCTCTTCAAAAAAAAGCTGTACGCACAGGCGCCACTAGGCGGCGCTTCGAATGCTGAACGTGAATTTCGAATCTTCTTCTAAGGAGGCATCACTGAGTATAACAGGTACCTGGGGGGCTCCGCGGCCAGGGGGGTACAACATGCCAGGACGCTGCCAATGCAACACCTGGGGGGGAGATGGGGTATGGATGGATAAGTGTAGATGAGGAGGTGGGGAAAAGGGCTCAGATGAAGAGATTCTCTACTGCACCACTGAGATAGAGCCAACAGCATTCTGCAGAGCTGCTACTGCAGCATCCCTAGCCAGGCTAAAGGGAAATATAGCATGCTAAACTAATGTAACATGCAGAATGGAAGGTCATTGAGCATCCTAAAAATTAAACTAAAGACTAGTAATACATTCTATATCTGCAGTCAGGGTGCAGACAGTCATCAAATTGTGCATGCAGCTTGTTAGATTTATGCAGGCTCTTATTTAATTCTGCATCCTTGGTCCAGGCTCTAGGACAGCTCAGCATCCTCTATGTGGGTTGCACAGCATCCTACATCCTGGGTACCACACCATTCCTATCACTTCATGCTGCATCCAGAGCAGGAGGGGGGGGGGGGGGGGGGGACTCACATAAGGATTAACCCCAACTAATGATCTCGTAGGATAAGGAGCTTGTTAGCTGCCGCAGATAAGGAGCCTGGAGAGCAGTCTGATCACATGAGGGAGACACCAGGATCCATGTCATTTCCTTCCTGAGGTGTGTGCAGCCATGTTTAATGACTTCATCTGTCCCTGTCTTTGATCCTCCAGCAAATTGCAGCTGCAAGGCGATGGCTTATTTGCCAGCTGTTCCTGATAGCTGGAAGACAATTCAAGGCTTTGAAAATTTGTCCCTGGCATTGTCTCTGGGAGGTGCATTGGGCTATTTGGCAATTTTCTATGAGAGTTTTACAAACTGTTTTTGTACATATGATACAACCAATAATGTAGGGGTCCACGGTCATTCCAAGACCATGCTACTAATCTTTGGCTGTGGTTCAATGCAACAAAGTGCCTCTGATCGATTTTTTTTCTGGTAAAGTCCCATAAATATATATATTATGGTAACAGACCAGTTGCACTGTCATTTTATCTTTTACTTCAAGACATCTTGCAGTAATTCTCGATGTCATTACCATAGATGTAAATATTTTATGATCATTTCCTGGGACGCTATTAAACAATGCTGTGTTACTCACAATTCAACCATAGCTCCATTATGGCATATTTGTTCTTTGAATCATCATACAATAATGTTAGAAACTTAGGCTTAGAGGACAATATCAAGTCATACTATTTAGATGTATCCTTAAAAAAATGCTCATTTGCATTTTTATATTTTTAATGATACATCTAAATCATATGGCTTGATATGATTTCATATATATTTTAGTAATTATGATTTATGTTAGATAACAAGGATGATAACTGTGTATATTTAATGTCACTTTGAAGAATAACACTCCAGAAGCGTTAGATATAGGATAACAGTCTAAAGTAATGCACAATGTTGAGTTGATCATTTCCTGAAGGAAAATTTTGTAAAAATTGGTAAATCTGGATTTTTTTTAGAGACTTTCTTATGTACAGTTTTTTTCATGTGCATTCTTTGATATCTCCTACATACAATATTTATGGTAGTGGTATGTTTTAGTGTTTATGGGGTGTTGATATGTACTAGTTCTAGAGGTTGAGCAACTGGCCACCAATTTGGTAAAGCACTGTCTTTGGTGTTTGTGAGTGGGTTAAAGCAAAACTCCAGGCATTAAGCTGTTTACCTGACTTGAAAATATGTCTCTTTTTACAAGGTTTTATGTACTTTATTTACCTCTAAAAGCCCCAGGAATGTTGCTTGGCACCACCATCTTAGATAAGATAACAGCAGCACCAACAAACTCAGAGCTGACAAACATCACTTAGTTAAAAGCACTCCTAGAAAAGGAAAGTTCTATAATGTGCAAGCAGAGGGATCAGTGCTAGGGAATTGACTCCTTCTGGACTAGTCACATTTCTAGCAAGCTTAAAGGTACATTGCATAGGTAGAACACTAAATTATTATGGTCCTTAAATTGTAAAGGATTTAAAATCTGATATAAGCTTTCATTTATAAATACATGTAGAGGAGACACTCCTGCAGAATGCAGTGGTAAAACTGTTTTATGGTCTCATGCTAACTGTGGGAATCTTTTGATTACACAGGAAGTTTCCTTATTCTTTTCCTTTATAATGTAATGATTTGAAATCTGATAGAGATTTATTAAAAAAAACTGCACATACAGTTTAAAAAACCATAACATACAGATTGGTCTGGTCCATTTTACTGGCATTTTTAAGGCCTGAAATTATAATATATTCTAACGACAGTAAATGTGTTAGAGCAGGACATATGTGGCTTCCTGGCTGTGTGAAAGTTACTCTTTACCAGGGAATCGCCAATGGCTTGTATGAGGATAACAAAAGGGATTGATACAGGAGGCTGCATTGAGGTTAGTAATAGTCTAATGGAAACCTTGCTAAACTTTTACATCATTTGCAGAAACACTTTGCTTCTTAGCTGGTCTTTTGAAGTAGTCTGTTCTCCATCAAGGGGAGCTTGTATCTGTAGTAGTTCAATAAGATCAATAATCAGCCAGCTATTGCAGCTTTAGATTGAATATACTGGGTGCATTTATTTTAAAAAACCAGTATCAGTAGTGTCCTGACAACAAGAATTACCTTTAGCATTCGACTCCAAGAAGGAGAATAAATGTCATTATTCCTCCCCTACCCACTAAAAAAAGCATCAGTGTTCCCTACCCACTAAGGAAGCATCAGTTTTATCAATAAGTTAGTGATATCATCAAACTGTTGGCATCATTGAACCAGGTGGAATACTGCTGAAACATAGCAAATAAAGAAAACAATTAGGTTTGATCAACTTATAACCATTAAAATGTGTACATGGCAAAGAGTGATATGTGGATCACACATCTATTTGCAAATATGCACAAGGGAAAGCTCCTAATTTTTTGTGGGTAAAATCAAAGAATTGAGGGGGCCCTGAGACTTACTCCCTAATTCTTTAGTGGAATGCCAGTTCGAGGCATTGGAATACAGATCGAGGAACAATAAATGAAGGTGACATAGCTGCTGAGTACCTCTCTAAATTTCTGCTGTCACAAATTGCCAGCCAAAACCTAGGCAACAGGAATCCTCCCCTTGGATGGGAACCAAGTTGAGAGCTGTCTTTTGGTTAAGAGTCCAGTTTAGAAAAAGTGGAACATATTGAGAGAGGTAAGCTGGAGATGTTAAATACTTAGCTCCCATTCTTTACGTCCACAGAAACTCCCTGCTCTTGTGTCTAACCTCTTTATTTATAGTTTATTATATCTAGCTTCTGTGATGTAACATTCTGTCCCCTTTTATTTCACAATAATTTTGCTATGGCTTTTAATGTAAGATTCTGCTTTTGAAAGGCATTATTCAGTGTGTTTGCACCTTGTCATGTTCAGAACTCTGTGTAGTAACAGATTTGCAGCCTGGCAGTCTGGCAGTTTCTGTGCACGCCCATAGTGAAGTGAAGGAACATTTTTATTTTCTTTTAAAGACAAGGAATTAGCACTCATCTGGCTCAGCAATTGATTGTTGTGTGTAGTGAAGAGACAAGGTCCTCTGAAACTAAAGGCGGGAATGCCAAAATACAACCCCCCCTTCCCAAGCTGAGGATGGAGCTTGAACATCCAGAATTGCAGTGATCAAGCCAGTGTAGTGTACAGAAATGACATATACTGTCCACCAACTACAGGGTTGCCACCTCAAAAGTGTTACTAACTTATTTGGATAAATCAGTGTGATTTAATCATAATCAGCATCTAAAACAAAATCGGGTTATTATCATTACTATCATTACAATGTGTTCTTCTCTCCGAGACTAAAATAGTTAATGTTTTAACAAATATGCAAATGTTATTCTGTTTGTTTTCTATTTAGATGGCATAAAATTATATTTCTGCTTAAAGCTACACAAAAATTAATGGAAACAAACTGATACATTTTACATATAAACCAGCTAAAAAGGGGGGTAAAGAAGTTACTAAAGCTTATTAGGGCTAACTAAAGGATTTAAGGCTGTTTAAATTGTTTTTTTCTTACCCTTTTAAGTAAAATTGTAATAACTTTATTATAGGCTTCCATGCATAACAAATGTGAAACACACTGACAGCCCAGTCCTTCAGAATGCAGTTGGAGAGATCATGTTATGATGTCAAATTATTATTATTTTTTGTTTATTATAAATAATAATAAAAACAGGATTTATATAGCTCCAACATATTATGCAGAGCTGTACATTAAATAGGGTTTACAGATTACAGATACAGTAATGACACAGAAGAAGGAGAGGGACCCTGCCCGGAAGAGCTTACAACCTAGGAGGAGGGGGAAAAATAACAATAGGAGGGGAGATATGTAGTGGTGGGAAGTAGTGTGGTCTACAAAAGACAGAAGAATACTAACTGTGGAGTTCTGTTGATTACACAGGAACAGTTTCCTTGATCGTTCCCTTAGTAATCTTATGTAATGAGTTGTTGGTTTGAAAACTTGTTAGTGCACAGTGCAGAATAGGCTTCTACCACCCTCCCAGTGGAACACCTAAGGCAAGGCAGTGTTTTCTTAAGTATAAGCCTCATCTCAGCCTTGCATATACTATATGACTTTTTCCAGACATTCAGCAGAAACTGTAATATAGTGTAATACACTTGGAGGCTATCTTTGCTTACAGCTAGCATTGACAGTTATGCCATGTGGTGTAGGTGTAGGTTGGGCACATACAGGTCCTAATAATTTTTATTCCATTTGTAACCAGTGGCCACATGGACATTAAAGGTATTTACTCAACCAGCTTATTTAATATGAATGCAAATTTATTAATGGTTAATAATAACACCTCCTTTCACTTCTAAAAAAGGCCAATCTGAGCCTGCAACAACATAGCAGTGCCTAGCCACTGATGGATCTCTAATGCTGGACCACATCAGAAAAAAAATCATCAGTGTTTAAACCTCACACATCTGCATTTAAAGCAAAGGAGATAAATGTCTTCAACTTTACCACCAGTAAAATAATCTCCCTTCTGTTCTGTTGCAGCATGACATTGGCTCTCCCAAAACTGCCAGATTTGAAGCCTGACTGAAGAACTGCCATGGGACAGGAAACCTATTTACTTTGGTCCAAAGCATTTCAATTCTGAGACAGGCCAGTGAGATTTTGACCAGTTTTCAGCAAAAAAATAAGTGCAGATACACATAATGCAGGAGTAGAGGAGGGTAGCACAAAATCCAAGAGCCATCATTGCAAGCCTAAACACTTTAAAGTTATCTATAGTAGTAAGGAAAATGGATAATTAATAGAAACTGAAGACATTAAAATAACAGTGTTTTTGGTTCATTAAATGACTACCTGGCCTCTGTTCCATTATTTATTTATGTCAACATAACCTGATATTATGTGTGTTTACTTTTTATTTTCATAAGAGTCCAGAGACATTTGTTTAAATGTAGCTCATGTGGAGACATTTTATGAGGCATAAAGCAATGAGACCCCTAAGAGCCAATCAGCAATCTTCTTTTACTTTCTGACTACTCCTAACCATAGAGGATAGTTTTTTCTAAATTATCTGTATTTGAGATTTTATATCACCACCCTATTCTTTTAAGAGAAAACACCTTTAAAAACGCGTTGTATAGAAGATTCCTATGCATGCCATTCTGTAATTGATCAGTATTTAAAATGCACTTTTAAATTTTAACCTGTAGCCTGCAGAAAACGCTTCTTTTCCAGGCAACCATTGTCCAACCATAGGCTTTTTGCATCTCTCATCTGTCTGGCTGCTTTTGTGACTGGTTTACTCTTTTTCCCAAAAAAACTGCACAGAATATAAGGTTAAAGTATCAACTGCAATCTTCATCTTCTCTGGAGATAAATATCCATCCTATGGACACTAATAGGGATGCTGGACTGGCATCTTTTGTTAATGCGTCTGTAAGGCTCATGATGTGAGGATAGTAAAATAGGACCTCCTAATAATTATTAGTCATTTTAAAAAAGGGAATGGTAAAGCCTTTATCAGAACTTATAGAGGAGGCAGGTAATAAATAACAGTTAGGTTTGCTAAAAATCCTTGCAATGTATATAATTGAAGTGTATTGTGTTTTCTTCGCAACTCAGTTAGAGATACTTTAACAAAAATATAGAATATATACTTGAGTAAGAGCCAAAATTTTCTAACCCAAAATGTGCTGAAAAAATCAGCCTCGCCTTATACACAAGTCATCTATAAGCACTATCAGCATTTTTGTCCCCCACCTCTCCTCCTCCCTCTTTCCCCCCTTCTCCGGCTTACAGGGGGCCGGGAGCACCGTTCCACACTGTTGCCACTTGTTGGGCTAATGTCAGGGCAGGTATGCCCTGACCACAAGCCCTAAACCCCCCCAGAGTCTGCCCAGGCTGTCTGAATGAGGGGCGGAGGACCCTGTGAGGACCCAGGCGGAAAATGGTCTAAATCTCCGCCCACGTGCATTCTGTACATGTGTGAGTCCCACACATGTTCAAAACATAGTTTACAACACTGGCATCCTGCCAAAAAAAACAAGGAATCTAACACACAAGCTTCTTTATTCTAAATTAACAGACAGTGGAAGCTGCGTTCATCTCATCTCTCCCCACGAGTAAGGTACTACAACCTAATTATGACAAATTCAGGCAAATAAAACTTCTTTTAAAAAAAACCTTTGATCCTTTTGATATATAAAAAGTTTGAACTTTCATTTCATATGAAACCCTTTACCTAAAAAGTATCCTTTGATGGATCTTCTGGAGATTTTTTATACATCATTTGATAGAACTACCTGATTTTCTGGCCATGAATGATGAGCCTATACCAGTATGTAGTAATGAACAAATAATGAGTTTATACCAGTATGTAGTGCGTCATTATTTAGACTTTTTTTCTTTGAAATAAATATTTAAAAACATTTACTCCACTAATGTCTCAATTAATATAATTTTATTAGCATTTGATTATTGAAACTCACCAGCAGCTGCTGCATTTCCCACCCTAGGCTTATACTCGAGTCAATGAGTTTTTCCCAGTTTCCTAGGTAAATATAGGTACCTGCCTTTATGTGGAACATAATTGCATCCTAGGCACATCCAGTACATAGAACTACACTTAGGTTAATCTCAGCCTGTTCCTGATACTAACCCTTACTGCTATCATTAACTGTACCTTATGTTTAACGTTTATTCCCCCTCCAGCGATCCTGCGTCGTCCTCGCCTGTGGCGAGCTCTGCTCACAGCTTATCTCCTCTCACTGGGGGAGGGATCCATGCTGGCCGAACTACTGTTCGGCCCAACAACATCCCCAGCATCCCGCAGACGTGCACAGTACTGCACGTGCCCTCAGCATTCCTGTGGGCCTGCACAGTACAGCACGGCCCAGGGGTCCTGCTGTAAAAGGCGTGCACCCCTGGGGGCGTGGGATGTAAAGTTTGAATTGAATTGTATAGTTTCATTATTCAGTATGTTTCCTCCTATCCAATAGCGCACTCTGCCCATTTAATGAGACCCTGTCATTAGCACCCTTGGCCAATATAGCCTTTGTGTCACTGTGTGCTTGGGTGTTGGTTTACCATTTTGACCCCTGTTGTCTTCCCCTGTGTCTTGTCATCAGACTTTATTAGCAGCAGGGACCTGGTCTAATTATTGACCTTGCATGAACTCTGCCTACCCTGACTTCGGATTGTCCCTGACAACGCCTTCTGCCTCATTCTTTTGAACCTCACTTATCTGATTGATCTATTGTATTTGACCTTGGCCTGTACCTGGAATATGGAATAAAGTCTGTTAAAGTGTTCCCTGGAGTTGGTTGTGATTTGCGTGCCCAGGCACATTACAATATGACCAACAAGGGGTGTAACGTATTACCAACAAAAGGAAGACTTTTTTTGTCATCTAGGGCAAAAGTACAATTTCTATTTACAGTTTGAGTTTGGGATAGAAGTTGGTGCCGGGGAGAACAGGGATTCACATTTAAAGACTACCACAGGTATTTGAAGTCTACAAAAATGCTGACCTTTAGCATTGTTGCTACCCATGAGACATTATAGGCCTTTATTTGCAATTTGTAATTCAATTGAGGCCCCTATTAAAAAAAAACAGCATAACAATACACCACATCCCAGACATTGAATTCTTTTTTTTAACATAAGACTACAAGATTGAGGAACTTTTAGGCACAGAGGGATTTTTAAGGTGTCATTACAAATAAAGACATTTTCATGTATTTAAAACTTGATTCAATATATCGTTTCAACAACTTTAAAACATGATAAAACCGCAAAAGGTGAACATGATATGCAGAAGATATACTCATTTCCTCCACTAATACAAAGTTCTTTTCTAATGACTCAATTGAGCTCTCTTCTGGTATATTGAGACAACCTAAAAAGGCGTACCACCAATTTCTCTACATGTTTCGCAGACCTAGATTGCTTCCTCAGGATTATTAGAATAGCAAGGAAAGTAATGATATCTATAATGAAAAAAGGAATACGTAGATTTATCAATATTGTGGGGTTTGAATAACCAACATTCATTTAAAAAATCAAGCCAAAAAGCAAACAACTCTAATATGTAACATATATGTGCTAGAGTAGACTATAGGTAACTGGAAAAGAAGAACACCATATATCTTATCTATTACTTATCTATAACAGGTGCATAATATGATTATCATATGATGTTGTTTTATTTATGTGTGTCACATTTCAGGGTAAAGCCATAATCTCTCTCTCTCTCTCTCTCTCTCTATATATATATATATATATATATATATATATATATATATATATATATGGACTGATTTATGAAATATCTCCAAGGCTGGAAAGGATACACTTTCATCAGTGAAGCTGGGTGATCCAGAGAGAATGAGAGCTAGCTGCTGATTCCAAAGAAATCCATTAGAAACATTCCAGTATATTACAAAGCCACCACATGTTTGCAACAATATAAAGCACTAAGCTTTTAAATCATAAATTTCCCTGATAATATAGTAGGAATGAAATACTATATATAAAGACAGAAATATGTATATTGAAATTCCTTTGTGGCACATTTACTATGAACATGTAAACCAATTGGCAGTAGGACAAGACATAATGAGGATTCTCCTTTATAAGGAATATCAGACAGAGAAGGGACTTTCAAGATATTAAGAATGACATGCCAGTGAATGAAAGTACAGCAAGATCACCATCTAACATTTAAAGCAACATAACAGTGACCATCTGATTAAATCCCTGGCAATCCAGTTCCCGCATTCAGGGTACGGTGGGACCCGCTCTTTTCTATAAACTTACTGTAGTGTCCTATATGGAGACAGATGCTTCCGCCACCAGAGATTATGTAGTTGGGGGGGCTAAACACGGAAGGAATTCAAAACATGTGGTGCTGGAACGGAAGCTGCGCTCCACACACTTACATGTTCATCTGACTATAGCCAGCGTAAATGAGCCAAGGAAGGCTCTACACGCTGCTAGATAGTATACAAAGGGGGACAAAGTTTCCTTGTACATTGGGTCCCATACATAATGAGCATGCATATTTGAACTCACAAGAAAAATGTTGTATAAGGTAAGTATTAACATATGATTGGTGCATAATTAAGAGAAAAAATGAAGAAACAAAAAACATTTTTTGAAAAGAAAAAAACAGCAATATATGAAAGTGTAAACATTTTGACATTGCATACATTTATACAGGATATTCTTATGCATGTGTGTAAAGAGTTACAATGTTGTTATTCCAATGGTAAAAAAGTTCTACAATATTGTTGTTCTTGTGTCATAAAAAATACCATTATAGGCCTTGTCCATAGACCTTTTCTGGGTAAAACAATGTCCAACACAAAAAAACTTATTTCAGTTTGTTTTCTTTACAGATGAGCATTGAGATGAGATGAACAAAAAGTACACCAGGACTGCTCTACAGTAAAATGACACGAACATACCCACCTGACATACTCGTGTCTACAGTTTATCAAGACATTAAAGTGACCCCAAGCACTGATTCTCAAATCTTTGGCTCACCTGCACAATGTGACAGCTTCATGTCCAACCACAAGGACCTCAGCCAACCATTGTTTAACAAGAGGCACTGCCGCAGCTTTGACTTCCTTGAATCTCTAGACGACCAGTTGACCAACGCAACAGCCATGGATGCCTACCAACGAGGAGCTCGTAGGCGTGCTGACACACCTGAACCAACAAGTCAGCCAGTAGTGAGGAAGTCCTCCTCCAGAGCTGATCCACAATACACTTCTCAGGGGGTGGACACCTCAAAGGAAGCTGCAAAAGAACCAAGGCGACGTCCAAGATCGAAGAGTGTACCAAGAGTCAAAACCACCTTCACCTCAGTTCCCATACAGATGTCTTCATCACAGTCCCCACCACCTACTGCCAGGAGAGGCAGAGAGGCTGTGAAAACTTCAAGAGAGCCCCAAAAACCTGTGGCCTCCCCAAAAAGGGAAGGTACTTATGCTCCTACCAAGGTATTAATGAATGAAGTCCACCCTATTAAGTTACAACCCCAGCGCAATAGCGCAAGCCGCATCTCTCCTTTATGCATCAGCAATAACTGCATGGAGGAACCCCAAGGTGGGAAGCCAATCTCCAGTCCCCATGTGCGTTGCCGGGTTGACATAAAGCCTGATGATGCAGTTATTCAGCATGCTGCTCATGCCTCCAAACCCAATCAGGGTTGGAGAGAGGCACAGCAATATACCAGGCAGCCAGGCACTCCTAGGAGCCTAGCAGTGCCAAATGCAAGACTGATGTCAGTTTCTCGTACACCCACGCCCAGTGATTCCTACAGTGTTGATCCAAGAATGACTCACTTTGCTTGCACACCAGGGCAGGAAATGTATGAAACTGATGTGCGAGGATTCCCATACCAAAGTGTTGCTTCACCAAGGGATTTTGCACAGTACAATGCCCGAGACTGTGGACAATATGTTAGCCCTACTATCCCCACTGCTTACTATTATACAGAGGAGGATGGGAATTTTAGCCAATTCCCAGTCAAACCTAGGGGATATTATCCACGTCCTTATCCCGATCCTGGGGTTGCCACACACCCATATTATGAAGAAAATCCCCTGGTACAACCCAGAGCCTATTATTTAGAAGACCCTAGAACTTATCCTATCCAGGAATCTTCTATAAGGACGTTTTACAGTGATGATCCCCGTTTCTACCCTCCTCGTACTGCTCAAGCCAAAAGTCTTTATAATGAAGATATGCGGTCTTATCCACTTCAGAGTACATCTTCAAAACTTTATTACTCAGAGGATATTGCAAAATACTCTGAAAGGGAAGCACTATCTAGGACATATCCATACCCCAGACCTGCTCAGCAGCCCCTTCAGTTCAGTGAATGGTATTTTCCTGATCAGAGTCCAATATCTTATCAAACCATCCAAATGCCATCATTTCCTACTCAAACAACAGGCAGAGATGCAATGTTATCATCTTGGCATGCTTCTTATAGCATGAACCAGCAAAGACTTGGGACTGACTCCAGAAACTATTCCAGGTCTTGGGACAACATTTTGAACAGTGGTGGGCGCAAAGAAGACCCACTTTCACGAGGTCGCAGCTATGAAAATCTTTTGTGCCGTGAGCGATGTGCCTTATCGCCTGATGATAGACGCCAACCTGTGGTAGTTAACCTTTCCTGCTCTCCCAAGCGTTATGCTGCTCTCTCACTCTCAGAAAACTCTATTTTGGAAAAAGTTCATACAGATGGGGGCACCGGAAGGTACACATTGGGCCGATCCTGGTTTGTCACCCCAGAGATTACCATAACAGACAATGACTTGAGAGCCAACGGAGTCGGAAGAAGTGACCGTCGCTCTGCTAGCTGGGATGTGATAGATTCTGGAGTATCTCCGCCTGTCTATCCAACACATGCCTCCTACCCTACCAAAGAGAAGATGACAAGCAGGTCTTCCCGTCACCGGAGCCTGGAACAACTTGATGAACTCATAGCTGATTTAGTGATAGATTACAAACCGCCATCAAGTCGGCGTCCTAGTGAAGCGGATGCTTTGGCTGATCAATTAAGAAAACTTATTAAGGAAGACATGATAGGAATAGCAAGGAAACCAGAGTCCTATGGGCAGATGTCTCATCTTCTCCAAAACCGTCCCCTTAAAGAACAGCCAACTCCTACTTTTTCTGATTCCCATAGAGGACAGCGAAGGGGTGCTTTCCCTGAGGTGCCAATGTCAAGTCCCCATAAGCCCTTAGAGGATTGTTCACCAGATCTCAGTGCCGATGAAGATGACCTGTTAACCTGTTCTAATGCCAAGTGCAGGCGCACCGAGACTATGTTTAATGCTTGCCTCTACTTTAAGTCTTGCCATAGCTGCTACACCTACTATTGTTCTCGTAACTGCCGAAGAGAAGACTGGGATATACATAAAGAAAGTTGCATTTATGGGCGTATGGGCAGTGTATGTAGACATGTGCTGAAATTTTGCAGAGAGAGCACTGAGGTGCACAAAGCCTTCTCTCGAATTGCCAAGGTGGGCTATCTGTCTAGAGGAAGAGGGGTGCTCTTTCTTGGCTTCCCAAATCCAGGTTCTGCTGACAATTTTCTTCAGTTAGGTCTAGAGGGCCTGCTTATGTCTCCCACCTACCTGTCTCTTAGAGAACTCGAGAGCTACTCAGACAACCTTGGAGAACATGCCAAGGAATTGCAAATAGCTGGCAATCAATATGACCCTGAAGAATGTTTCTTATTGAATGTAACTGTGGCAGTAGGACAAAGTGGCCAGGACCGGCTTTCATCCAGAGCACACCATGTACCCACTGTTCGCAAGTATGCCAAAATAGCCTTAGCCTCTTCTAGTCCAGAGAGGAAGATCACAAAAAAAGAAAAAGACATGGAGACCCTTATACTTACCCCACCTCCAGGAACTGCTGATTTGGATAAGGATGGGGAGGAGGGCAGAAAGGCCAGAGAAGTTTGCTTTATACATATCCAGAGAGAACTAAGGATAAGGGGGGTCTTCCTACGTCATGAGTATCCTAAAATCTACCAGCAACTGTGTGAGTTTGTGGAGAACAATAAGAGATTCACACCAACAACCATATACCCCATAGATAGAAGAACTGGCAAACAATTCATGTGCATGATCATGGCAGCTTCAGAACCCAGGACTCTTGATTGGGTTGCAAGCCCAAACCTTTTGGATGACCTTATGTGAGATTTGTTTTCGGAAATACCATGCTCCTCTGACTTGTGGCTCCTAGTTTTGTGGTTTATGGTATTTTTTGTATCAGGAGCCATCTTATGATACAGCCTTTTAAAATGAAAGATAAAAACAGTGAGCTATGTTGACAATAATAGGGTCATTAATGCAGAGGTAGGGGATAGTGATCTTAAAAAAAACATTTAGAAGGCATGCAGTAAGATTCAAATTGTGGCACTGTGACAGCAGTGACATCTCTCATGTACCAAGGGCCACAACCACATGATCTGGTGGCTTTTTATATATAGAGTTACTGAATAGTTTATTTTATAGTAAAATTATATTGTAGTTTGCTATTTAATACTATATACAGTGTCGGACTGGTCAAAAAAAAAAAAACTATGGGGGAAACCTTTGGTGAACTATGAGCGTATAAGGGCCCCTTCAAAGCATTTGACACAATGAAAATATTTAAAAAAAAAATTTTTTTATTGCTTTGCAAAAAAGAGGGTAATGGAAAAATGCATTCCTAATTTAGACTAGTACATATTTATGGTTTTTAATATCTATATTGCATAAAATATATTATTTTATATTGTAAGGTTGGTCCTTGAAGGGCAATGACTGCCCCAGTCCGACACTGATTTTGTATACAGGATGGTCATAGTTCAAGCACCAAGATATCTTTTTAGTAAATGTTTCTTTGAAATCTATTGCCAATTTGAAAAATTCACTTTGAGAAAGCTCCAGTGCTGGGAGCTAGGAAAACTTAGTGAACTGCTAGATACTTTGCAAGATCCCTTTCCCTATTGAGTAGTCAAAAGCCCTAGGAAAAGTTTAATCAATATTGTTTTAACACTGAAAAAACATATCTTAGTTCAACAAATTACATTTGTGGACACAAAATATAACCTATAAGGACAATCATTTACTTAGATCAGACTTACAATATTAAAACTGTAGGTTACAATTTTTGACGCCTTGTATTTGCAAGGACGTTGGTAGCAGACTGAATTTTACTAAAAACACTTTTATGTGTTTTTAGTATAGCAGTTTAGTATCTAGGACAGAGGTGTTAGAGGGAGCATAATCCAAATCCAATTCCTGACATTTGTGTCCAAATTTAGTAACAGATGCCTAGAGGAATAAGAGTGCAGGAGATAAAAGGGTAGTCAAAAGACTTATTGTAGGTGATGAAAAGATCTCTACCTTCTCTTGTTCAGTAATGTGTATGCCTGAAATGTAGTTTTGTTTAAAAAAACACCACATGCTACCCCTTACCCTGTTCTAGCAAAATATTTTACATCAATATTCAGATCATCCTCCAGGTGTTCCAAAAGCAGAATGATGTTTAACTATGACCTGGAATGGCAGTAGGATCCCTGGCTTCCTGGACTTGAGTTTTTCCAGTGGGTGCAGGGCAAAAATTTTAAGATGGCAGCATGCTCCAGGGAACACATTTATGGTTATGTAGTATTTTTAATAATATGATATTTGAGGGGATGAATATTGAGATTTGTTAGGGTGCATCCAGTCAACCACATCAAGTTCTCATGTCAATGGATGTTCTTGTCAAATGATGTGTTTGCTATTCAAACACAATGGCATGGGTTCAAATGGCGAATGCTTGACAAGAAAAGGCTATGTTTGAAGTGCTTTGTTCACAGTTAAAACACACGTGAATATGACATACTGCATCAAAAAAGAACACAGAACAACTTTAAACTGGTGAAAAATAGACTCCAAACTGTCATGTGTACTACTTAGTTAAGGTCAATGTGATTTTGTTGACCTGCATTAGATATGTGTTTCAAACGCACATCAAATGCAGGAAAACTATGCCCATCAACACAAACCTGAATCCTCTTTACAAAAACCAAAGAATGGAAAAGGATGAAATGTAATGGTATGGATGCATCTATAAAGTATGGAGGTTGGGAATTTCGTATAAATTGAGAAAGAGCACAAAAGCCACCCTACCGTATCTTTTCTACCGATCTCCCTGGTCCGCTGTTTTCTCAAGGTATGAAGGTTTACATCAAGCTTTCTTCTGTCCCTCTAATGCTTCTGCTAGATCTTAAACTAACACTACTGTTTAAAAATGTCCAATGAGGCTTTTTGTCAATCATCAAGCAGGTTTGGGGGTTTTGATGAAAGTCCTATAAAGAATTACTCTAGATGAGTTTACTGGTCCAGTGGAATTAAACTGTGCAAATATAATGCCTTAGATATAAAATCCACTGGCAGTGACATCTCTATTAGCGTATGTTTAGGTTTTATGGTAGTCAAGATGGCTGTGTACATCCTGACTACCATAAAGTAGCAATTTGTCCTGTAGATGCAGCTTGTATGGAATCAATATATTTCTGTTCTTCATAACCATTTGACTAAGCAGAATTTCCTGTATGTATAGTAAGGCTGAATTCACTAACTGGTAACGCTAATATATTTATTATTATAAGGATAACATCTCTTTGTATTAATCCCGAAATCTTCTACATGCCTCTAGTCAGTGGATGACCTAGATTAGAAGCCATGGTCTACACCAGGCAACAATCCCATCCTCCTTCAAGCTGGCAGGGTCACACATAACTGGACATAGGGCAGGCTATTCTCTACAGGCAATACCAGGAAGCCATCTTACTTTTATCTTGCATTAGATAGCTTCTTCTTTAGGATATTAGAACCAGTGCAGAAAAGGCTACACATGCACAATACTGAGCAAAGCAGACCATGAAGATATTTGAAAATATTGAGGTTGTGCCAAAGCGTTGTTATTCAAAAGAAAACATGTCATGTGTGATATCTACCACTGATATTTTAAAAAAGTTCTAGTTGCTTGGCTGTCTGGATGATCCTTTCTGCATCACTGTAACCTGAAGTTCCTACTATACTCGCTTGTGAAAGTACCAATACCTGATATGCTAGGCAACTAACACTTTCTAGACTAGAATAGCAGCTGCATTTTATTTAGTTCCCCCATGACAATATCTTTTAAAGCAAACTTATAGTGAGAGAACTATTCAGGCTGATATTGCTCAGTTTTTATTATAACTAGTTTTCTGGCTGTTTGGGACACTGTCCTTGAATAAACACACAAAACAGACAAGTCGGAAAAATCATAATCACCATAATTTTTTCTGATTGAGCAATTCAGAAAGTACTAAATCCCTTGTATTAGATTGATAGTCCTGAAGCTAGCACTAACTAATGGTCATAACACTGCAGGGTTGCAGTTTTTAGTGCCCCTTAGGTCTATATAATGAATAATACTAAGCTACCTCAATTAGGATATTGCAAAATAAAAGAATGAGGAACAATAAGCAAAAGTCCAGTCTCTGATTTTTTTCTGGTATATAACTAAAATGAGAAAGGTTTAGCCTGGGAAGTGTGTCTATAATGCAACCGACCAATCAATCTTTTTGAATTTTTTTGATCTGCAGAAAAATATGTGAACAAACACTAATTTATTCAATGACATTGTAGTAAGGGGGGCAGATGGATACTGGGCCCAAGAGACCCCTTTGCTAACAAAGCAATTCTTATCTAGCCTTGTGCTAGTGTTAATTATGAACTATAATAATTTTTTTTATAAAATGATATAAATGCAGGTGCCAGGAAGTTTTTAGGCATAGTGTAAAGCCAGCCAAACATAGATTGTCAGTAGATGTTTCAGAGGATTAATTTTAAAGCAATTAGGCAGCAAAGTTTAATTGATCACTCATGTCACAAGAAAATTGTTTTAGCTACGAACACCTTAAAAATCAACAATACTTGTTTTAGACTATTACTATTCTTGTTTTCTTACACAATTTTTTGTACTTAATTGAATACCCTTGCCATTTAATGATAATTAGACTTTTTGCTGACTTAATCATATATGTAATATGTGTATGAACATGTGTGCATATTTCTGTATGTGCTGGTATGATCCCCTGCAGGTATGAATATGTATGGTAAAGGATGTTTATTCATCAACATGTCAAATTAGCCATAGATCATGTCAGATGGCAATGGAAATGGCCAATGCTACATGGGGCAATGAGTGAGCAACCTTGTAGGAACTTGCAAATCTTTGCTAGCAAAGTGTCTCTGATGATAGACTCATATTTCACATAGACCTTAAAGCTGAACTCCAAAGTCCCCCCTTACATCACTCCCCTCAAATGTATTTTTTACTGTTTATGTATACTTACCCTTTTAAGTTGTGTTCCATACATCCTACTCTTTTGTATGACAGGAGGTAATAATGCAGATATAATGTCTTGTAAGATGTCATCTGCACTGTTTTCGGCACCATTGTAATGTGAGTGCAGGGGACTGTTGGGACTACCCCCAGAGAGCAGGCCTATATCACCCTGCACTCCCAGTAAGTGGGCTTTAAAGTGTACCTTCCAGAGATTTAACTCCATTTAACTGATTTCAACCATTTTATTTTTGGGGGGAGGGGTTCAGACATTGTAAGGCCATATCATATGATACTTTTTTAACGTGTCCAAACACTTGCTCATTGGAGGACTTTAATTCAATGCATATCATGCTTTTTCCATATATTATTTGATACATTTATACAAAGAAACCGGGTTGCTTTGAGCAACACATTCAGTTTCATAGTTTTCTATACACCAGTCTTATTCTGATATACTCACTATCATAGTAAATCTGAACAAGGCACTATATTCTCTATTTCTTGTCTGATCATTGAAATTGAATTATACTGTTAATGTATTGTTGACCTCTGCTTTTGAAAAACTGGTTGCTTGGCTGTCACACAGCTGCTCTTGCCTTGACACTTTAATTCGCTGACCTGGAACAAGTGTGCAGATAAGGACCTATGACTTTTCTTCAACTTTCCTGTTCTCATACATGTTCCAAGTCAATGAATCGACAAAATATTAATTTTAAGGTCATCAGCAGGACATCCAGTCAACTAGCATTAGTATAAGGGGTCAGAAATATCTGCTTCCATGTTACTCTAATTATAGATTTGCTGTAGAGGAGGAACTTGCACTAACCCCTTTCTGCCTGTAAGTGAAGATTAAATACACCTGGGGAAAGGCAGCAGAGGTTGTGTCACATGACACCTACCTCATACCTGGCCATCATTAATAAACAGCTGCTGGGGATTTTTATAGCACAATGTGTGGGTAAAATTGCAATATTAGAATTATTGGTTATATAATATTTCCTAAAGGTGCAGACAATCATTTCATACTTGCCAACATGACTGGGTAAAGTTGTCATTAAAGAAATATAGAGGGTAGCAGATGCTGACTTATTTTTTGAAAATGCTAGTTGCCTGGCTGTTTTGATCCTCTAACTTCAATACTTTTTTAAACAGTGTTCCAGGACAAATATGTAGATCAGAAATATCAAACAAAAGTCTGAGATCCTTATGTTCATACATGTCAGGGACCAAAGGTAGGGAAGTAGGACATTAGTACAACAAAATCCAACAGGTGTTCTTCAATATTGTCTGGATTAAGCAGTCCAATCATGCTATGGTTCCTGTTGATAAGTGTAAATTAAAGGTATTACATTTAAAATTGAAGTTTACAGTTAAAAAAAAAAGGGCTTTGTTTATAAAACAGGGAATCTAACATTTACTAAAACATTCCCTGGTGGGAATCAATTACTGAAATACATGGGTTTAGAGGAGTCCAATGAAAGAATGTTTGAGGGGATTCCCTGTTTTATAAATAGAGTACATTGTGTAGCTGTGCCTGAGTTTCATCTCAACGGACTGAGGTCTTACAATGGCTTACCATCTACTTATTGTGACTACAGGTCCCACATCCTTACAGTTTTAACTGTAATAGGAAGAAAAGGAATCTGGCATCAGTTGTTCTTGTTCTTTTAATATCTGACTGACCTCCTAGCAAGGCTGAATTTAGAGATGTAGTGCAGTGTGCAAGCTCATTTGGCCTATGCAACAAATATTTTGTCTACTGCTTTAATTCCATACATTTTTTGTAGTCACTGATTACTTTTAGTAATTGCCTTAATAAGTTTGGGGTTTAATTGGTCTTTAGGGATGTATAAAACAATACAGAGTGGCTTTCCCTTTATATCTTTTATATCTACCTGGAGTTCACCTTTAAATAACATTTCACTTTACTTTTTCAATTGTCCTTTGATATTTCCCTGATTGCTCTTGAAGTCAGATTTTTTTTTTTTTTGTCTGTCACTCCATATAAACTATAACAAATGAATAAAACAAAGAATGGCTCAGAATGGCCGCTTGTGTCCTCGACTCTTGCATCAACTCAAAAAAGAAAAAAGCCTTCAGAAGAAATTTGCTTGTGTTGCTCAGGGTGGCCATTTATCCTATTTATTTTGCTAAAATAATCAAATTGGTTATTATCGGAAACTCCAAATTTTCATAATTTTTTTTCTATATGGGACTTATTAATATTCATTGCAAAATTTTATCATGTAAAGTATATAAAATGACCTTTGTGCGCTGTGCCGCTGTCACTGAAATCATTTGGGGGTTTATCATTTTAGAGGATGTCCTGTACAGAATCATTGTTTTATTTTACCTTTTGTCACAAAAACATTGAAATATATTATGCACTGGGGATTATTAGTCTTTTTTGATTGTTATAACAGTGTTGTGCTAGCTTGTTTTTTTTGAGTTCTACATAGGCAATGGTATATTCAATGTCACATGATATGTTTTTGGTTGGACATCCCGATAAATACTATGAACTGTAATTGATAAAAAGCACTTCATTCTTTTCCAGGGAAACAGACTGTTTGTAAAGAGATCATGAGAAAAATGACATGTATGGTAGCCAATGCTTCAGCATAAATAAATAAATTGACATTCAAATTTTAAGGGAGAACGCCAGCTATAAAATTCTACCATGATCATATAAAAGGTTCTTGTTGACATCCATGCCTGCTATGCCTCCTCCTCCTGTGCCTGCGTTGTTTGTATTTCAACTTGAACACATAAGAAATTAGCAAATTAGATGGTAAAATAAGTTGGCATCTTACTTATAGGTATATAAAATGTTTGTCCAAGGCAGAGCTGATTGTAGGCAGGAAAGGTGCCTGTCTTTGATGCTTTAGTAGTAAGGGGTGCAAAATGTGCAGATCTTGCAACCTATGCTGTTGAGGTAGTTGGGGTGGTCATTAACAGTGTATTTGTGGGGTAATGGGTGCTTTGGAGTTTTCAGCTTGGATACTATAAGACCTTATCCTAGTACAGTTAATAAAAAATAGAGTACCTGATTTTCCCGACAGCTATGTCTGCTCAAAGCAACTGCAAATGTGGTACTTACAGGTGTGGCCAATATCCAGTCCCATGTGATGGGATTGAGCCTGTGCTAGGCATTATCAAATACTGACTTTAAAAAACTGGAAGTTGCATAGGAATTTGGGGACAGAAACGTTTGCTGCCATGTGGGCAATATATGAAGCATGATAGGCAATGATTTTATTAGCTTGAGCTGTTTGGCAATTGTACAGATTTAATGTAAAAGGAGGATGTTGAGAAATATTGAGATGCAGATGGAAGTGGGTGGTTATCTGAACATCTGCTTTCCTGCCAGCTACCTGACCCATAACATTGTCCCCCATCATTCGCATGTGAAGTATCACAGGTCAGGCAGTGAATGTTTAAAAATTGTTCCTAAAGCTCTGTACAGATTTATGACACCTGTAATTATAATTCTTGTCTTGGTATAAAGGATCGTCTTGGGTGGATATTCACTTCTCATCTTCCCCTCTCCATACTATAGAACAGGCTACAGCATTGGTTCACAAAATAAGGTACCACCAAGAGTTTTACAACAATAATTACGTTAAATTGCCACACTAGGACAAATGATAATGTAAAGCTAAGTGAGGGGGAATGTAACCCCCCTGCTAATAAGTCTGCACAATCCTTCAAGTCAATAATTAAAGTCTGAGTATTAGGATTTCTGTATAGTCACAATGCAGATGAGCCCTTTAAAGGTTGCACACAAACACCAGATATTCTCTCATGCTAAGGAAATCAGAGGCATGTGGGCGAGTAAAGGAGGCATGTGGAAGAATGAAGTGCCAACAGATGTCACAGAGTTAGTTCAATATAGGGCAACGTGATACAATCCCTTCAGATTGATCCTGTACATTCTTCATATGTAGAAACACATGAACAACAATTGATATTGCATGTTTTGTTACTACATTGTGAAGCGTGTCCTGCTTTGGAATTCTTCAAAGGTGACAGTATGCAATAACTAATTACAACACCATAAGGAAAGAGCCATTTATTATCTGCCCTGTACCCTTTCCTGTCTTAATCCTGCTCTGTTTGCTAAAGTAACTGCAGAATTTGTTGGCCTCTTGAAAAAAAGAATTATTTAATGCACAAAATGGCAATTTTTACCTGCAAGTGATCACTGGTGGGAGCAATCTGTAAAGAATTGTGACAAATTGTTTTGAACATTCAAGCTTTGCTCCTCTCATACTTATTCCACTGCTTAGGCACTCATTCATCCATAGATTTATATAAAACCGGTAAATACCTGTTCCAGGAATAAGCATGACAACTCAGGAACTTGCACACTTTAACAAGTTAGCACCATGGCAGTTCAATAGAATAAATACCCAAACAATCTTCACTGTTGTTCTGGATCCTAGAAGGGTATTCTTACTTCAGCACTAACACAATTGCTCAGCTTTCCCAACTATGCTACCAGTGTCACCGGCTTTAGTGCATTTTCCATATATATTCTCATAGCTGATCCACAAAAGGAAAGATGATACAGCACCAGTACCTCCTGTGCCTTTTACAGGATCACACAAAGTGGAGGGCTCCTTGCTGGAGCCCTGGACAGAAGTATAGACTACCCAAAGTATTAGGTCTACTCTATATTTCAGTGGTTGATATTATATATATTCTGTAAATGCATCCATGGCACAAGTATTCTCCATTGATGACCCATTAGCAGCTTTGCCTTCTGTTCATTACCATACCATAGAGTAACCACATATCAATATGCATGAATCTTTAGTAGAGAGTATTAAAGGTCCAGGATGTTTTGAGGGGGTCCTAGATGTGGGAGTATAGGGGCTGCTCATGCCTCAGGCCAGTGGTAATAAAGCATGCAACGCTATGTATTTTTTTTGGCAAGCATTAAACCAAAAGCACTTGTATTTCTTCATATTTTGTTGTAGAAAATCCTTTGAAATCCTTTAAAACTACTCTGAACTGAAAATAAAAGTTTTAGTGGATTATAATAAAATATAAACTTGAATGTATCATTCTGCGTTCAGATCCTTATTGTATGGCCTATTTGTCGTCTATGTGACCTTATGGCGTCAAAATATAGTGTTGGTGACCGCAGCGGAGTTGTACCCATGGATGCCATTATCTGCTCTTTGTATGTGAAGCCCGAAGAAACACTGATCTCTATGATGTATTATTCCATGTGTGTGTTATATGCTAGGGCTCTATTTATAAAACAGGGAATCTGACATTGTCTCAAACATTTTCTGGTGGGCATCAATTACTGCCATTGAAACATGAAGACCTGGAAGATTCCCACTGGGGGATGTTTGAGGGAATGCCAGATTCCCTGTATTATAAATAAAGCCCTTAATGTTCATTGCCTCAATGCAGCCCAATGGAAATGAATGGGCTGGCCAGACACCCTAACGTACTAGAAAAAAAAAACACAAACTTTTTTTCTAATGCAACAAACTGCAGTAAGTGTTGCTATGTGATGCAGTGTTCCAGTTAAGCTGCGTACACACTGCCAATTTTTGTCGTTGGAAAGGATCTTTCACGATCCTTTCCAACGACAAGGGAGTGCACGATGCATGAACGGTGCTGTACATACAGCACCGTTCATGCTCTATGGAGAGGGGAGGGGGAGAGCGACGGAGCGGCACCCTGCTGCGCGCTCTCCCCTTCACTTTCATTACGATCGGCTGTCGTCCATCGTCCGTGGATCCGGCAGGTCGGTCGTCCAGACGATGGACGACACCGACTGTACACACGGCAGATTTTCGCCCGATAATTGGCCGATGCTGATTATCGGGCGATAAAAATCTGACGTGTGTACGTAGCTTAAGTCAGAATCATTAATGTTGTGGAAACATGCACAGTAAGGGATGCATTATTACAATTCAGACATTTAAATAGATCCTATGCATATCCTATGGTATTCTTTGCTGTTTGTTCACCACTGAAGACATTACTCTTTACTTCCTGTACCAAAAAAAAGGAACAGGAAGTTAGAAAAAGTCTCAGGACAGGTCTAAAATTTAGAATTTCCCCTCACGAAAACATAGTGGTGAACCTTCCCAATGGGGACAAAGCAACAAAGACTTGGCAGAGGATCTATCCCTTCCCCATGCCATCCAAAACTTAAAAGTTTCAGCTATAGAAACTCTTTGGAAAAAGATATAAAACATATTTTATTAGGATAGCCTCAGGCTGTTTCATTGCATTATGCATGTATGTTGGTGTTTGGGATTTTGTGTCATTGTGTGGTGTGTTATGGGAGCGTTATCATTTAGAATAAGCTGCCAATCTACAGCAACAGATCTCTGAATGAAAGCAGCAAACAGAAGCTTGGAAAAATTGGATCCCCTCTACATGACAATGTCAGGGCTCATATTGGCAGATCTTGTTTTTGTCTTGAAAAAATCAGCATTGGACCAATAGGTCTGTTCTATATTCTTCATCTGACAGACAGCAGGAAGTAGCAGCAATTCCATGCTGTTTCCAGGATGCTCAGTGCAGCGCATACAGGCATTTTCCACCTCTAAAGACTTGAACTGTAAGTGTTTAAAATTAGTAACAAAGCTTGCACAGGCTTTTGCAACTCCTCATAATTTTTTAGGTATTAATTTTTAGTTTTTTAATGCCTAGTTGAAAAGAAGTGTGCCCCCCCCCCACCCCCCATAATAAAAAAAGAACCTTCCAAAAGGCTAAGGACCTTTCTGGTTAGGAAATGGGACAGCAAGGGAATGTGCCCCCTCCTCTCCATTAAAAAGGCCTCAGGAGCTTTTTTTAAATTTATATAATTTATTTTTATGACATGATTTTGTGTTTCAAACTTTATTATACTCATAATAACCCATTCGCTGAAAGGGGTAAATTGGTCACTAAAGACACCACACTTAACCACCCGACCGTTAAACCCGACCTTGGTTCGGGTTTAAAGATTTTGCAAAAATCGATAAACCCAAACTTTGTCGGGTGGTTAAATCCCATCACTTACCTGGTCCCCGCTGTGATGATCCGTTCTGTTCCAGCGTCGATCTCTAAAAAAAAATACTCACCTTCTCCCCGCAGCTCCTCTGGAGACGTCTTCTGTCTTCATCCGGCGAGTGCAGTGGCGATCTCCGGGGTTTCCCGGTGACGTCGCTGCATGCGTCGCTGCAGGCAGGAGGCGGGGCAGGAAATTCAAATCGCTTTTTGTATTGAACTCAAGTCCAATACAAAGAAATCCTTAAATAATATATAAGCTACTGTACATTAAATTATACACTATTTTTTTTTTTTTAAACTTTTTTTTAAAGATTTTTTTTTATGTTTTATAAAAAAAAATTTATTATTAAGTTTATAAAATTTTGGACATATTTCGGTGAGTTATGTGGTAACTCCGTGAATTATAAGTAATTATTGAGTAATTCGGTGAATTATAGCATACAATCTAAAATAAATTTCCATGCAAAAAATTTAACACTTTTTGCATGGAAGTACAGAAGTTTGGAAAGAATTAGAATACCCGGCGTTCGCGTATGCGTCCCTCGGCGATTCCTGATGATGTCCGTGCATGCGCCCGTCGATGGGGGAATTATCGCATTTTCAGTATTTTTCATTTATTTATGTATTCTTGTTTAAGCTGATTTTTTGTGTCTTTTATTTAATTTTATTAAAAGTAATTTTTTTTTTTTTTACATGATTGTAAGTTTCAAACATTTTTTATATTCATGATATCTACTAGACCCCTATTCGGACATATTTCTGTAAGTTACAGGTCTACAATTTAAAAAAAACATTTCATGAAAAACAGTGTACCGCTTTTGGTACAGAAATCTAGACATCAGTGTAACGCCCAGGAGGTTAATATAAAAAAACTTTAATATTTTTGTTTTAATCGATACTTACCTTTTATATTTTCAGAGCTTTGTGTCCCATAGGAGACACAAAGAGGAGAGGTCATCAAAGGACAATTTATTCACTGGATAGGTCATAGTGGGACACATACAGGACAAGGAGACTCACTGGACCCTGCAAAGGTAAGTATTGGTGAAAGTAAGAATAATAAAGATTTTATTTTTATACTCAGTGTTACTGTACTTTCCCCCTGTCAGGAAAAAATGTATCTATTTCTTAAAGAAAAGTCAACTGTTAAGTTAATATTAGGATTGTATGAGAACAGAGACAGACACCAGTTGATCTATAGAGTTGCTGATTTATTTATAAAATTTAGTAGGCGGTACAGAAAAATAAATAATAGGTAAGTAAACAGTGATCCTTCAGAGTCATTGATGGCCCTGAACAATGCATGGCCCTGATATCCATGCTATCTCCCCTCACGCCCCAGTTTATTACTAATTGTTTCTTATTTATACATTAGTCATTGTTGTCATTGTTTCTTATTTACAATCTGGAAAAGAGTCACATATTTATGCACCTTGTTTAAGCATTTCTGAGAGGCCACATAACCTGTTATATCAGAATGAAATGCTTGTAGCTGTTGGGGAAAGTACAGTCCAGTTCTTAGGGCCATCCTAAATAATATTTAATAGGGTGAAGGCCTATATTTGCCTTTATATTTGATACTTATTGAATACAGTAAAATAGACAGAAATGTTGGCCATCCTATTTTTTTAATGATACCATTTAGTCTTTTCACTTTTCCACTACTTTGAGAATGATATGATGTGTGGATGACTTGAGTAAAATTTAAGGCACTCTTTATTTGTGATAGGTCTTCCCCAAAGAAGTAGGATCCTTGTTCTGACCTTTTGGGCGCCAAATCTGCAGACAAATTTAAGTAAATTCCTTGCTGCTGTTTTAGCAGTAACTTTAGCTACCGGTCAGGCCTCGGGCCATCCTGAAAATATATGTCCATGCATACAAGCATATATTTAAATGTTTCATTCTTGGAAGCTGTACACAATCTACTTGAAGTCTTTGGAAGAGGTAGATGAGTGTTTACTAGATATTTTGACTACATGGTCTGGATTATGGCATGAACAGGTAAGGCAGGAAAGAATGTACCTTGCAGCAAAGAGTGTAAATCCGGAAACTATCTAGTTCTTCCTTACTGTGGCAGACATTGCATTCTTACCAAAGTAAATGATCCCATCAGAGAGATGAGTCATCATAGGGTACAATGATCGGGGAAACCAATGGATCTGACCATGCAGCCAGACAGTTTCATCGTCTTTCTTCTTCCACATCCATTTTTTTCTTTTCCTGCTCTTAGGCCTGTTCCTGTAATTTCACTAGGACTTCCAGGTTCACGGACTCTTTATTATCTAAGATGTCATATAACATGGTCCCTATAGGTACTATAGGCAGGAGAATGGCTTCTTTGGTTTTCTCATCTGCCTTTGCATTACCTTGTGCTTCTGAAGTCTGAAGCTTTGTATGGGCCTGTACTTTTACAATGGCTACCTCAGCAGGAAGCTGTAGAGCTGCAAGAAACTCTCCCACTAATTTTGCATTCTTAATTGGCTTACCTGTGGATGTCATGTAATACCTGCCCTTCCATGTTGTCCTATCTTGATGCCAAATGCATAGTGGTTATATGTTCAGAAATTAGCTCTCCCACCTTGGCCAGAGTTCATGCCTAAATCAAAGCTCCCAATTCAGCTTTCTGAACTGACATGTTTACAGGTAAACTCTGTTGATTTAATACATCATCAGTTACCTGTACATGGCTACCCATCATCAATGTAGTATCAAGAGCCATCTATAAATAAAAAATCCTCCGGCACACTAGTGTGCCATGGCAGTGGTTGAAAATCACTGGTTTAGACTGGTTGCACACGGGGGTACATTATACAGACATGTACACATCTCCTATCTCCTAACAGCTGAGGTTCGAGTGAAAGAACTTGTGGCTCACCAGACCAGTGTAATTTAGCAATGTGTAGCAAGGAAGAACCCTGCTAAGCCAAATAGGCTTTACCTACCGGCTGTGCATGTTCAGATTGCTCCAATGCAGTTACTGAGGCTCTGGTCCAACTGTCATCTGTCAATCCCTGAAGTTTCGGCACCAAATGTCAAAGAACAATGTATCTATTTCTTAAAGAATCATCAGCTGTTAATATTACGATCGTAAGAGAACAGACACCAGTTGATCTATAGAGTTGCTGATCTGATTTATTTAGAGAAAATGGTGTTATTTATACAAAATTCAGTAGGCGGTACAGAAAAATAATTAAAAGGTGAAGAAAACAGTGATCCTTCAGGAATCCAGAGTCATTGATGGCCATAAACAATGCATGGCCCTGATATCCAGAGTATCCCCCCTCACGCCCCACTTTATTAGTCATTGTTTCTTATTTATCATTGTTTCCTTTTTATACTTTGGGTAAAAGATACACAAAAGAAACTAATGAGATTAAGAGGACAATCACCTCTAACAACGCAGTTAGCTTTCCTGATATTTCTCATTGATGATTCTGATACAAAATGGAGGCTACAAACAAGATGGCGACAGGGACAAAATAATTTTCCTTCTCATTCCCCAGTGTGTGGGGGCAGACATCTGGGATCTTTCTCAATAAAGGGAGCTTTCAGATTCCACATAAGCCCCCACAACACTGGGACACATTGTGAGGAAAATCCCGTCCTCCATGGATGGTCCTTGCCACTATTGGGGGTAGGTGGGTACGTTTTTTTCCAAAAGGGGTGCTACGTGCTCATTACCCCCTTTCTTTTGCAGGTAAAGAAAGCAGATCCCTAAAGACTTTTATTTATGTATTTATTTTAAAATGCACCTATGTGAAGCTGATGACAAATTTAAAACAAACTATAAATAGGAAAAAAATAGTGCAGATGTCACTGCACATGCAATCTCGTGCATGCTTAGAAGAAGCAGCCTAGGACCCCGCTGGCGTACGCACGTCCAGAACCGCGGAGCACTTACACCGAGCAGTTCCCAGGCTCAGGGAAGTGGGCGGACTATGTCGCTGCACACAGCCCGCCCACTCTCCCATTGCAGGCTCAGAACTGCGACGGGAGAGTGGGCAGGGTTATGTCATAATGACGTCACTCTGGATGAGGTTTCTCCCCTTTGAGTGACGCATGCGTGGTCGGAATCCGGTGATTTTAGTGATCCGCGGACCTAAAAAGGTTGGCGACTGCTGCTTTAGTAAATACAACAGCTGCATTATATTTATTTTGCAGACATTGATACATTTTTAGCTCTTTGCCTTGACTTCGGCTTTAAACTCGGCTCAGTAGTACATCTCTGCAGCAACGCTGAGCGGAAAGACGTCCTCTCATAGGAGGGACAGTATTTTTTTCATTTGCACGTGTTGGTTCCGCGTTCTACGTTCTTATTGGGCAGCCGGCTTGACAGGGCGTTGTGTCTGCTAATTGGCCACCGCTACGTCACTGGCAAGCAAGAAGGCAATCATGGCTGAATTGGAGAAGGTCCCTCTGGTGGATATAGACCCAGACGGCACCTTCAAATACGTTCTGATACGAGTCAGCTACAGGGAGAAGTTGGATGACTACAAAGACATCGTGAGGGGATACGGTTGGGCGGAATATCACGGTGAGAGTAGGCGCCATCTTTCATACGGGCTGCTTTAGCTCTGGTAGCGACGCCTACAGTGTAACACGTGACTCAGGATCTAGCCCTGTACCGTAGTGACGTCATTAAAGTAGTTAGAATGGCGTCTGGCCATTTTAAAGTGAACCTGTCACCAGTGAGATTTGCAAAGGAAATACTAAGGGTTTTTAACCTTTAATTAATGACATATCTAATCAGAGACTGTGTAGCTTTTATCCAGGCACCATATCTGACCCTACATGGAGCTCTGCAAACCTTGGTAGTATCCATTTTCCTGTGTGAACTCCTGACCTGTGTATTTTCAGGATTACTGCCTGTCTCTGGATATAATGTTTGCCCTGTTATAAAAGCCTAAGTTAGTAAATGACAGAGACCCTAGAAGCAGTCAGGACACGCAACACAGAAGCGTCCCACCATCTCTTTATAGAAGGCCATTGGTAAACTAACCTCATTCATTATGATGTAATTTTCCTTTACACAGGTGACATGTTTTTAACCCCTTCAGTACCAACATACTAAATCCTTACCTACCAGTCCAGTCTTCACACTTCTGTTTGACTTCAATTATTTTTCTCATATGGAAGCATTATTTTTTTCTTCCCAAGACGTATGTGCTTTTGTAATATTGAGACAGAAAAAATTGTTTTAGGCTGGGTCTACACAGATGTTTTTAAAAACACATGAAAATGTTCCTACTGCGTTTCTTTGTGTTTTTATGCACTTTTATTAGCGTTTTAAAGCTTGCCTTTAAAACGTTGGAAAACAACTATGTTGCGTTTATGTTTAAAGTGCTATAAACGCTTGAAAACACCCCACTGAAATCAATGGAAGCGTTTACCCGTGTTTTTGGGTGTTTTCCAGAAATAACCCTGCATTTTCATTTTTTTAAACGTTGCAAGCAACGGTATAGATAACACTCAAAAATGTGCCTCAAGGAAATGTCTTGGTTAGCCTATTATTAATTATTGATTAGCCTATTGGAATGCATGAAAATTTCAAACATGGGCTTTTAAAGCCTTAGGGGAAACGCTGGGGAAAATGTCCGTGTAGACCAGAGGTAGGCAAACTTTTGTGGCCACTAGGCTATTTGAGGGGTGGGCAGGAGCACAATAGGCCGGAATCCCTCTTGAGTCTTGCCCAATTGGCTCTGCCCCCACCAGGAACACCCCCTAAAGGGAAATCCCTCTCCTCCATATTCATTGCGGAGGAGATTGATTTCCCTTCAGGGGGCTTTCCCTATTTACCCGGGTGGCAGAAGTATTAACGCCAGCTTCAGTAAATAGGGGAGCTGCAGCAAGAGGAGGCTCAAGAGCTGCATGTGGCTCCACCTCTGGTAATTTGTTCCTGCCTAACACCCCCTGGCCAATCCGGCGGGCAACCCACGGCTCCGAAGCTGTGGGTTGCCAGCCAGGATTAGGCCGGATCGGCCAGGGGGCATTAGACCGGAACAACCAACCGGCTACGCTGTATCTGGCCTAAAGGCCCGAGTTTGTCGACCTCTGGTGTAGACTAAGCCTAAAAGAAAACCAAGAAAAAGTGCTTTTAACCCCCCTAGCAGAAATACCGAGTGTGATTTGGGGTGGATTTTACTAGCAAAAAGCAGTAATCCTGAGTCACACTCGGGGTAACTTTAGAAGCCCTCCTTACCATTTCCCCACGCACCAGCGGCGATCTAATGGTCCTGCTGTGATGCCGGTCCGTCAGGGGGCGTGGATGGGCAGGAAATTTAAAAGCAGATTACCGAGTAATCTTTTAAATACCACCCGGGTCCCGGCCACGCTGCTGCTCGCATCAGCAGTGAGATGCGAAGCACAATGCAGGACTTCTGCATTGTGCTTCACATCTAAGTGCAGATGCGAGCAGCAATAGTAAATTCTGGGGGTGATGCCAGCTGGCACCACCCCCGAAATTTGCTATTGCTGCTCGCATCTCCTGGAAGATGCGATGCACAATGCAGAAGGACTGCATTGTGCTTTGCATCTCCCTGGAGATGCAGAGCAGGAGCAGCAGCGTCGTGGTGAGGCGGGCGGGACATCCCCACTCGCATCACCCGGGAGGATGTGACATCTTCCAGGTGATGCGAGTGGTGATGTTTTCGGGGGTGTGGCCGGGCGGGAAATTTAAAAGCAGATTAGAATATAATCTGCTTTTTAATGGGTTTTACAGTAAAAAAAAAAAACACTATATAACATACAATAAAAATAAAAGTACATTTTTAATTTTATATTTTTTTTTAAATTGCATTGTTGTTGTCTATTATTTCATTATTTTTTTTTAATTATTATTTATAATTATGTAATATATTAATATTTATCATTATAATATAATAAATAAATTTATTTATCATACCCAGGAGGTAATCCTAAGAATTACAGGCCCACAATATAAACAAAAGTTTCTAGGCAAAAAAATTAGGATCATTTTTTGCATCAAAAACTGACAGAATTAGAAAGCTAGGGAGGTTAATGTATATATTATTACATGCCAGGGCCCTCTTCTTACACTCCCCTCCTTCTCTGTCTCTCTCTGTTCCCTTCTCTCTTTCTCTCTTTTTGTCCCCTTCTTTTCTCTCTCTCCCCCCCCCTTCCCTTTTCTCTCATTTCTCTCCCCCTCTTCTCTCTGTCTTTTCCCCAACATCTCTCTCTCTTCTTTCTCCCCTTCTTTTTTCTCTCTTCCCCCTTCTCTCTCTCCCCTCCCCCCTCTCTCTCCTTCTCTCTCTCTCTCCCCCTGATCGGGGGTGGCTTACTTAATGGGGATGTCCTAAAATCGGGGAAACACGGTATATATATATATATATATATATATATATACATAAACACACATACTGTTTAGGGATGGGATCAGGGAGGTTTTTGGAACACACATAACTCACATTGACAGGGAGGGGGAGGGAGAGTATAATTAGCAGCAATTGCTGTGTCCTAATACAGTGATCACTATCATTATCACAGTGACCACCTGTTCAAGAACCAAGCTGCTGTTTGAACAGAGACTGAGTCTCTGGGGCTGTTGACATCATTAATCAGCAGTCGCCAACCAGTGGTCCACAAGAAAATTTTGGTGGTCAGCAGCTCTGGCTGTTGCACCCCTGAGCAGGGTCAAGAAAAACAACCCTGCTGGCGAGGCGCACCAGCCAGGGTCACTGTACAAATCCCAGGCTCAGGGAAGTGGGTGGGCTGTGTCCCTGGACACAACCCGTGCACTCTCCCATCGCACGCTCAGATCTGCGAGGAAATTGGGTGGGGTTCTGGCATCATGAGGTCACTATGGGGAAGGTTTCTGCTCCTTTGAGTAACACCCAGCTCTCAGGCTGTGGAGTTGGTAGATAAATTCTACAACTCCCGACTCTTCAGTTTCTGGTACCCCTGACTCCGACTCCTCTGTATTTACAGGGTTTCTCATTTTATCTTCACATTTTGCATTCAAACTTCACATTTTTGCAACCAAACTTCACAAAAAAATGTAGACACCCTAATTATTCAAAAATCAATACATTTAAAATAAAATTTAATATAGCACAATATTTTTACCATGAAAGTTTTTCTCAAGAAACATTAATAAAAATATATGAAAATAAATTGATGATTTGTCAATTATTATGTTTTTTATTTTATATAATTTTAAAATGAATATCTTTATTTTAGAGATTTATACTAAGTTTTAAGATAACAATATTATTCATCTTTTTATCTTCAAAGTTATTAGCTTTATGTTTAGTATTGCAATTACCCTTATGGTCAGAGAATTAGGTAATGCAGAACGTCAAAGAGTGGCAGACCGTTATCCAAATGGAAGTAATGCTTCCTAGATAGCAATGGTTTTGGGTTGTAATCGTACAACCATAACCAAAATGAATAAGACCTATGAATCTTCCGGTAGAGTGGAAAAATTACCGAGAGGAGGTCTGAGAAATTCAAAGTTGGATGAAGCCCATAAGGAGGAGTTACGCAAGTTATTGTCCGAAGATTAAAGAACTTCCTTATTTCCTGCAAGGTGCAATGATTCCCACTCTCTTCAAGAAACTCTCCCCAAAAAAAATTTCTTGATCTCATTGGTAAGGAAGAAGGAAAAAACATCTACTTTATTGATGAAGTAGGTTTTTACATCTCAATGAGAACCAAAAGGGGAAGATCTCCTATTGGGCAAAGGGGGGGGGGGGGGGGCATGTTGTGGCTTGAGTGCGTTCCAGAAATTATTCAATTTGTTGTGTGAGGAATAAAAATGGGACCTTCCGCTTTAAGTCACAAGCACGAGCATTTAATCAAGAAGCATTTCTCAATATTATTGATGAGGTTTTGAATGTTTTTTAGTGAAAAGAGTGTTCAGCATGCCATCCTAATTATGGATAATGTCCCCTTTCATAAAATTAGCCAGGTAAAGAACTTGGTTAAAAGTAAGGGACACCAACTCCTATTTTTACCATCATACTTTCAATTTCTTAATCCTGTTGAGAACATGTTCTCTAAATGGAAAGAAGTAAGAAAAAATAGGCTAATTCATTTGGGTGCTTTATTAGAAAGCATCAATAGTGTATTTTTAACAATAAGCGAGCAGGATTGCTCAAATTTTTATACAAAAATGTTTAGCTTTTTGCCTAAATACCTAGGAGGATAATAAGTCATTTAATTAACTATTACATATTTTTATTAATTGTTTCTTGAGAAAAACTTTTATGGTAAATATATTGTGTTATATTTAGGTTTTAATACATTTATTGATTTATAAACGGGTTTTTTGTGAAGTTTGAATGCAAAATAATTTTTTGACAAGGGTGATTTTTTTTTTTTTTTGTGAAGCTTGGTTGTAAAAGTGTGAAGATAAAATGAGAAACCCTGGAATATGCTAATGTATTTTCCACGTTGATTGAAGGAAGGCAACGTACACACCATTTAACCACAGAACTACTGGCTAGGAAGCTGACGCTCTACTGTAATGACCAGTTTAAACAAAAGACAAAAAAATGAAAACAGTAAGGTTTATTGTTTTTATCAAGTGGCTATAAAGTAGTAGCATAGCATGCATAAAAATTTAGGAACAGGGACTTTACCAGTTTAAAAATATGAACCACATTCTTTGGTAGTTTTAAAACAAAATCAAAGCTTAACTACATGAACAAAAAAAAAAGTTGGAAAACCTAAAACAGTTTTTATATTAAACTTGGAATATAGTTGTAGAGTGAAATACCTGTTAAATGCAATCCAAAACTAACTCAATGTAGTGTTGTTCTAAGAAACAGATTTGCTTCTGCCAGATCCTTTTTCATAGAAGCTCTTAAATCTGACTTGATTATTTTTAGAGCTGAAAATAGTCTTTCAACATTGACTTGGGTGGGTGGCATTGCTGTTACTGTTCTAGCCACTTCACTAATAATCTCGGGATAAACAAGGATGGCTTCTTCTACAGTTGGTTTCGATGAGTGATCATACTTTTCTACCTCTCCTAATTCTTTAAAAAACTCCTGCTAGAATCTCTTTATTTGGACATTTTCTGGTCATTTATCTTTCACGCATATGCAATGTCGCTTTACTGTTGAAAGTTCCATTTTGTCCAAGTAGGAATCAAAGTCTAAAGCTGCGTACACACTTGCAATTTTTGTCGTTGGAAAGGATCTTTCACGATCCTTTCCAACGACAAGGGAGTGCACGATGCATGAACGGTGCTGTACATACAGCACCGTTCATGCTCTATGGAGAGGGGAGGGGGAGAGCGACGGAGCGGCACCCTGCTGCGCGCTCTCCTCTTCCCTTTCATTAGGATCGGCTGTCGTCCATCGTCCGTGGATCCGGCAGGTCGGTCGTCCGGACGATGGACGACACCGACTGTACACACGGCAGATTTTCGCCCGATAATTGGCCGATGCCGATTATCGGGCGATAAAAATCTGACGTGTGTACGTAGCTTTATTCTTCATTTGAAGAGAAAGATCATGAGTTATCAGTGCTTATAGCTTCATCCAGTGGTGGTGTTTCAGGTAGTAATCCCTTCATGCGAACTGCTACATCATAGAGGGCCTTTTTTGCAGTATCAGTCTGGTCATCGCTCAACAAAATTCGGCTCATTGGATCAACATAAATAGCAGCTAACAAGATTTGATTATCCAGTAAGAGATTCTCTCTTTTCTTCATTGAAATAACAATGCCATCAGCTTTTAATCCGCCACTTTTGTTCAGGCAATATATCAAGCACTTCCATTTCAAGAAGGATTTACCAGGTGTTAAATCTTCAGATTGCAAACTCTTGGTGACAGTAAAAGGGTTAGAATGTAGATTTTCCAGTGCTTCTACTTGTGTCCACTGGCTTTCATTTAATAAAACATTTTCATTGTCCAGTTCTTCAAGAAAGTCTTTTAGTTCAAGCAAACGCTTTACCATAAAATAAGTGCTTCCCCAGCGTGTTGCTTGATGCAAAATGGCTCCTTTTCCTGCATGTCTTTTCAAAATGCCATCTGTTTTAGGGGCCCTGGCTGCAACAGTTACTTGCCTCAATTTGCCAATTAGAGTAGCTGCATGACGATCTTTCAATCCATCTCCTATTGCAAGTTGCAGAGTATGAACAGCATAACGCATATGTTGAAAAGTAGTACGCTTAAATGCTTCTTCAACAATGTTATCCAAAATGTCTATATTCTCTTCACTTTCTCCAATACTTGCAGAACTGTCTTCCTTTAATATCTGCCTGTTACTTTCTTCATCTACTTTCTTCATTTTTCAATTGTGCTTAACATATTAGAAGCATTATCTGTCACAATACATAGAATCTGTATCAAAATCCAAATCTTCTAGAACATTCTGCACTAACTTCTGAAGATAGTTACTGGTGTGATGTGCCTGGGTGTCCTTAACTGCCAAGGTTTGCGTTATTGTTTTATTATTTTCATCAACAAATCTAACATTATTAGCAAAATAATTGACTCTGTGACGCGTGCATGCATACATTTTTATGAGGACAAAATGTCCCTTCAGACTTTTTCGTAGTTCTTCCTTTTTACATTTGGCCTCTTCAATTATAAGTTTCCTAATACTTTCCCATTTTCTAGACAAAACACCAAGTTTTTTAGCCATTTCTCCATTTAGGCCTAAAAAGGCTGGCTGTGAAAAGAAGGATATCGGTACACTATTCTTTACTACCATTTCAATAATGTATTTTTTGAATTTTTTCTGCTGTCATTGTTATGATAACTTTGTCAGATATAAAGAATTTTCTTAGTTGTGTTTGGTCCACAGTAGATTTCTGAACATTTTTTATCCTAAAAGTAGAGGGAATATTTTCATTGATATCTTTCTCATTCACAACTTCTAACACTTTAGGGTGAAAACACTGCAAGTGTCATTTCAAATCTGATGCTCTTGTAGGTGCATTTGTGTTAGACCCACTGAAACTGCTAATTTTTACATCACATTGTTTTTCACCATCCTCTTCAAGAATACATTGCCACACGTAATGTTTCCCATCACTTGATAATGTAAAGTGCTCATAACAGCAGACATTATTGTGTTTGTTGACAGACTTTTTGCCCTTGTAAATAGGGTGCCGCTTTCACTGAAATATAAATATAAAATATGTCATACTAACTAGCATATTCCTTGAATTAAATAAAAACATACACATAGTCCTGCACTATTGCAAACATACATACAACACGGCACTATACACACAAATAAGCTATAGCCCTGCACTATACTTAATTTGTCCTTTAATAGACATAATTTGTCCTATACATAAAAACATGCACAAACATATGTAGGCACACAACACAGAGTCCTACATTTTACTCAGAAACATACACACAATATGCACCATACACAAACATTCATACATTGCTGCACCATACACACAAACATACACATAGCCCTGCGGTTTAATCCAGAAACATACACACAGCCTTTCATCCTAGTACCTACAGTACAGCAGTTTTAAAAGGAATATGAACATTTACAGTTGAATCCAAAAAGCTGTTCCTCCGAGTTCTTCTAAGCTCCTTTAGCAGACAGAAGAAGTTGAGCAGACCCTGCTGTCTTTATCTTTGTTTGCTGATCTTCTGCTGAAGGCAGGGCAGTGGGAGGCTGCAGAGCCAGGGGCCACTTAACTAACTTCCTAGTATTACGTGGTGTGCAAATCGATGTTAAAGTTCAGCCCTAAATGGGAGCATATAGGAAGAGTGCGGACAGGACACCTAAACACACATCAGGCCATAGCACTCACCTACACCCTCATCATTACACTTGTGTACACTCAAATGAACTTGTTAAACACATTGGCCATGATTTATGAAAGCTCTCCAAGGCTGGAGAGGATACACTTTCATCAGTGAAGCTGGGTGGTCCAGTAAACCTGGAATGGATCTGGTCCAGTATTCAAAATATTTGCTAGCAAATAGCAAATAATTTTTAAAAATCCATTTCATGTTTTCTGGACCACCCAGCTTCACTTCTGAAAGTGTATTCTCTCCAGCCTTGGAGAGCTTTCATAAATTAGTCCACTATATCTGAAATAAAATAAAAACACTTTTTGTAATACTTTTTGTAGTACATAATCCAGATTACAATAATGTGAATGTCAGGTTGTATGATAGCTCAGCTGAACTTCACACTAGTAGAACTACAACTATGCACTGGGCTTTATTCTTACATCAGAGAAGTACTTAATTATGACTATTGTTTGTGAAATAGGATATTTGAACTTGTATTTTTTTTAATATAATTTAAATTTATCAGGAGATGGAGCACATTTTTATCGACTCCAACTCCAGGTACCCAAAATTGTCTCCGACTCCACAGCCCTGCCGACTCCCTCACTCATGCGCGGTCAGTAGGTGGTAATTTTAGTAGTCCACGGGACCGAAGGCATTTGCGACCACTGCCATAAATGATATTGATGGCTGTAGGATAATAAAATAGTGGTTGTGGTCCAGCGCTGTCCTGGAACTCTTCTTCCTCCCTGGCGCCAAGAAAGCACTGGGCCATCTTCTGTCTTCTTTTTCTTCTGACGTATCCAGAAAAAAAAGGAAGATGGCCACGCTTGGTGCTTTCTCTGTGCTGGCACGCAGAGGAGTTCAAAGGCAGCGCTAGACCACATCGAGGTCGGTGTAAAAGGGAATAAAAAAATAGTGCCGATGTCACTGCATAGTGTAGGAAAATGCCTTTTCTGTGCATGCCTAATCTCGGGTGGCTATGCGCAGCCATTCTGTCTTGATTGCTGAGGCAATCAAGAAGAAAAGGGGCAGTGCTTTCACTTAAACATCAGTGGAAGGACTAAAGTATGAATTTTAAAGCTGGCTCTAGAACTGTATAAGAGACACAAAATTGCAGCCGTTTATTTTCATATCACTTAATTTTAAGTGCCTAAATTTAACCCGGGATCAGTCTTATGCAGTTTCAGTAAGGCAGAGCAAGACTGTGAAAGGAAGTAACAAAAGATGTCTATCAGTTTATCTGCTGATAAGAAGCATACTGATGGCTGGAGAAAGCAGAGTGACAAAGAGGTGAAAAAGACAGAAAAAGTACTGCATAGGAAAAATCTTTGGATTGAAGGAGAATTTTGCAGCAAAAGCTGTTTTTTCATTCATATAATTTTTTTGTTTTTTAGCTGCAGTTCTGGTTTAAATATGATAAAGGTAGAAAATGACCACTATTTATAAAACATTCTCATTGACAATTTTTTTCCCTACCATTTGAACAATAAGCAGTGATACTGACAGGACCTGGCACTTTTTGTTTTGTTTTGTTGCAGCTGATATCTATGACAAAGCCGCTGAGGAGATTGAGAAGGACCATGTGCTGGACTGTGAGTGCCTGGGAGGAGGCCGAATCGCCCATTGCTGCAGCAGCAAGAAGATCCATATTTATGGCTACTCTGTGGTAACTGATTCTACAGACTAGCTTTACTTTCTGTCTTTTCATTGCTGTGCAGACATGTGCGCGCCTTTGTTTCCATGTTCTGTTGTATGTTAAAGTGGAACTCCAAGTCCATTAAAATGTAGCCCCACCCCACCCCACTCTAGCCTTATTTTTCCTCTCAAGAACCATCAGCCTGGAGGCAAGCAGTGGGCCGGCTCTTGAGAGGTGGTATGTAAATATTAAGCTAGCTACATTTGCATGCTGATTATTAATTATGCGGTGGGCCAGAGACAGTAAGGCTGGGGTTACAAGGACTAAATGGCGATGAACTTCCACCAGCCAGGAAATGAGACCAGCTGGAGCTTCTATTGCACACTGGAAATCGCAAGGTGTGCAGGCTGGTAGCCTTTGCATGTTACCTGTCTACAGGGGTTTGAGCTTTGTGGTCCTCATTGCAGGATGGTAATCTTCTATGATGGTAGCCTATATACAGGGGATTTGACAATATTGAAAATTAGTTATAGTCTCTGTATTAGTCTGTTGCTAAAAAGTGAATAGATTGAAAAAAAAATTCACGCATTCTTTGACTTTTGCAGGGATTTGGTCGGGCCAGACACTCAGTGACCATGGAATTGATCAAGACTAAATATCCAGGCTATGAAGTCACCTGGTCAAATGAAGGATACTGAGAAGCCACCCAATGACCATGCAGAATTCTGGGACCCGGTGTTACTAGTCTAAGGCCTAAATTGAGTTTATAGTCTTCTGCTACTTAGCAGTTTACCATTGTTATTGTTTTTACTGTCCTTTTTTTGCATCAGGTTGCAGAAAACATAATTCTTTGAAATAGGTTTAATCACTCACTGTACTAAGGAATATTAGAAACAATGCTTGCAGACCTGTTATTGTGAAAATACTAAATCCATGGCTGCCATACTGAACCAATTCATTTGACGCAATTATAAGTTTCAGGAATTGTTACCTAAATCTGACTTTCAAATCTATATGCCTTTTCAGATACAGAGACTTTGAAATGATTGTCAGAGACAACCAGGTAAGGCATTATAGCCTGTGTATTCCATTTAAATCTTCATATTCATGGAATACATAAGGTAAAATGCAAGGTCTGCTTACACTGCATAGGCCTTATTCCCATTCACAAATCAACCACTGGTAGTCGGTGTCTGATAAACCTGTATAAGAAAATATATATTTACATCACACCTGTCTTTTGAAACTCTAGGCTTGACAGCCTTCCAGGGAGATCTCTGGGGAATGGAGAGCAGGCAAAGTCTAGAGAGAAGACACTCCAGTCTAGTGCAAGTACACTGCTCTGGAATTGAAGCTGATCTGTATTCCCCATGATCTAACCAAATGCAGTGACAACATCGCTGTCTTGGCACCTCAGGCTGAAGACAGGGGTGAGATATTCTACAATATTTATTCTTTACAGTTGCATTTTACATCTACTAATAGTAGTTGAATTGTGAAGGAGAGGCCCTGCTCAGTGTAGCAAAACCTTGCATTTTGAAAGCTCCATTGTATGCCTTCCTTCTGTCCAGGAGGGGCAATGTTGTATTTTCACATAACAAAAGGTACAGCTTTCCTAGACAAGAAGAAAACTATTTTGTTGGCTGAACTTTATTCCACAATAATCATATTTGTTTTTGCTAATTTACCAGTAACATTGGAGACTTGGTGAGTGGATTGGAGAGTGTTTGCTTCAGCAGTGTTATGAAATCATGCTCAATACATTGGAAGATGTTGTGTATATTGGATTGGCAAACAGAATGTTCTTCACTATGAAAGTGTCAGCTTATGGTAACACCAAGGATCCTAATGCCACAAAATCTCTCTTTTACGAGTATTTCCTGTGTAAATAAAGTAATCTTTAAACATCCTAGTAGACCTGAGTAATTTTTACTAGTATTTATTGTGTAATTTATTAGGGAATGGTCATTATTTACTGAATAATACTTGTTAAAGCAGACCAAAAAACAATTAATATATTTGACTGACTGTCCTTTTTGTTTTAAATAGCTTTTTTTTTTCTTTTTTTTTTACTGACATCTAAGGGAGAGTGGTCAAGGCTTCACAGGTGATTTAAGTTCCTGGCAGACTCACCTTGAGCTTGCTCACTCTTGCCTGGTGAAACAAGTGGCTTGAATCAAGTGGAGTTTGAAAACAAAAGGAGTTAAATCCTTATAGTAACCACAAACTGTAAGTAAAATTTTATACCTCCTTGTAAACAAACAAACATTGTAACTGGGAAAATAAGTGGTAGCAAGGTGGGAGGTTTGGTTAAGTGCACAGCCTGCCATATTTATGCAGAAATGGAACAACAGCTCCTAGGTGAATACCATTGTGACAGATGTGAGCAAGTTGCCTTTCTGGTATTTCGCATTGGAGAGCTGGAGAAGCACATTGCAACACTGAGATCAGTCGTTCACCTTGAGAGGGGTCTCCTGCTCACTGAGCAGGCAGTTATTGGCTTAGATGTGGGGGGTGGAGAGGTTAGTCAGGATGAGCATGTAGGGAGTTGGGTTACTGTAGCTAGAGGGAGTGGTAGGGGCTCCCAGAAAAGGAAGGCCAGCCCTGTGTTTGAGCACCCCAACATATTTGCAAAGTTATGTGAAGATGTGCAGGTGGCAGACCCAGTGCTGGCAACTCTAGATGTTCCTGCTACCCCTAACAGCTGGGAGAGCAGAACATCTAGTAGTGGTGGGAAGAGAAACGCAGGAAGGAAAAGACAATTGGTAGTCATAGGGGATTCTATGATTAGGAGGAAGAAAAGAATAGTTTGTCACCCAGATCCCTTTAACGAAATGGTTTGCTGTCTCCCTGGTGCAGGGTTCGGCATGTGGTGGTTCGAGTGGACAAATTACTGGCAGGGGCTGGACAGGACCCAGCTGTTTTGGTCCATGTTGGAACCAATGACAAGATAGATGGAGGATCCTTAAAAATCAGTTTAAAGAACTGGGTTTCAAGTTGAAGGAAAGGACCTCCAAAGTTATGTTCTCTGGAATGATGCCTGTGCCATGCACAACACGGGAACGACAGAGGGAGCTTAGACAGCTAAACACATGGCTTAAGTCTTGGTGCAAAATGGAAAGGGTTTGGGTTCATAGAGCACTGGGATGACATTTCAACCTGTATGCCAGAGATGGTTTGCATCTAAATGAAAGGGGGTCTGCTGTGCTAGGGGAATGATTGAGGGATATTTAAACTAGGACAGAGGGGGGTGGGACAGTTGAATAAGGTGGCAGAAAGGTTAGTCAGGGGTCAGAAACTAATGAATTGTGGATTGGGGATAGTTGGGGGGGAGGATTATAGATAGTATGGAATAGTGGAGTTGGAAGCCCTAATTAGTGAGGAGAATTATGACTTAGTTGGTATTGCTGAATCCTGGCTTTGTTCTTCGCATGACTGGGCTGTCAATATTCCTGGGTATACTCTCTTTCGTAAAGACAGAGTCAAACGAAAGGGTGGTGGTGTCTGTCTGTATGTGAGAAGTGATCTAAAAGTGAATGTCAAAGAAGAAATTGCGGAGGGAACAAGCGATGAGGTTGAGGCATTATGGGTGGAGTTGAATGTGGGGTTAAATATCACACAATTAATAATTGGAGTCTGCTATAGGCCCCCCAGTGCTAAGGAAGAAATAGAAAATCAACAGGAACAGCAAAAGGGAGAACATTTGTGAATTTAATACAAGATAAATTTATGGTACAGTTTATAGAAGCCCCAACTAGAAATGATACTCAGCACACTCAGCAGAGCTTATAACAAATGTGCAAATAAAAGAGAATCTGGGTAACAGTGACCATAATATGATTTCATTTAATGTAAGCTGTAAACAGGAAGCAAAAACAGGAAAGATAAAAACATTTTATTTTAAGAGAGCAAATGTTCCATTATTAAGGGCATCTCTCTGTGACTTGGATTGGGAGACAATATTGTCCTCAAAGAACACAGAACATATATGGGAATGTTTCAAGTCTGTTCTACAAAAGCAAACTGAAAAATATATTCCAATGGGTAAGACGACTTACAGCAGTTAAAAAAGTCATAAGGAACAAGAAAAGGGCATTCCAAAAATATAAAAATGAAGGATCACCTTCATCATTTGAAACCTATAAAGAATATAACAAAAGATGTAAAAAGGGGATACAATGTGCAAAACTTCAAAATGAAAGACATTGCAAAGGAAAGTAAGGCAAACCCCCAAAAAAATTTCAAATATATTAATAGCAAAAAGATCAGATCTGAGCATGTAGGCCCCTAAAAGGATGTCACTGGGTTGGTAACTGGGAATATGCTGTTTGTGACAATGCTAAATTGTCAGAGTGGCTGAGTACTATTGGATTGCACTCATCTGCCTTTAGGTCTTAGGCAAGTAAATTATTGTTATCGTGGTAGGATGAGGGGCACAGGCTTTAGGAATGTACCTGTATCATAATATGATCATAAATTCCTGGAACATGGATTTATGACTTAATAATAGGGAGCCGGTGCTAAGGTCACCTCAATTGTGCAATGGCCAAGACTAACTGTTGGCTCTGTTGTAACTTGCTTGATGTGCAGGTCAAGGTGTTTGCTGTGTCTGCACATTTATATGGTGACACATGGTTTATGAACTATCATACAGTTACTTAATTCTCTGCTCATGTAGTTAATCAAAAGTGTTCTATCAGACAATATTAAAACAATTTAATCATCTGTCATTTCCTTCCATACATGCAATGTTCAGATTTTTTTAGAGTTTGAGAAATACAGTTTGTTAGAACAGTCAGGAGCTCTGTGATCTCTGCCCTTGGGATCCCAGGTCTGTCCATCTACTGCAGTCATTGTGAGGGGTTCCAGCTCTTCTTTTTGGATAAAAACATAGATCGATCGTCTGTTGTTATTTTGTGTTAAATATGCATCTGAACGAAATCAACTTTATTGTCAAAATAAACACTATTGTATTAAATTTAAGGTACCCTAAAAGATAACAAAACATGTCATAACAAAAAGGCGTGCATGTAAAACTCTATGAATATCCATTGCAGTTATCCATTCAATTTCTAAAATAAAAATGTCTAAATATAGCATATAAATAATTAAAATCTAAATCTAATATTTGATACCTAACAGAAAAGTATTTATTAGAATATGTGCCCTCATATAAGGGTTTTCCCTAAAGGACAGAAAAAGGTTGGAAACCCCTCCAATACAATTGCTACAAATACCTTTTTTTAATAAAGCATGGGATAGGTCATCTGTCCAGTTATTATTACTATCTGTGTTTTTGTGCTCCAGCAAAAAACAGTCCTCTCGTTCCTTACAGAAACAGTACTCAAGGTGATATCATGATTATCAACATGAATAATATCATAATTAGGCTCATCGAAAACTAACAAAATAAAAAAACTGAGCTGGCGTTGAGCCATCTCCCTTTCCTCAGCCTCCTGTCCCCTGCTATATTTTAGTGGGGTGTCAGGCATTTTCCAGCATTGAGTGGTGCCCTGGGGAACATGTATACAACAGGTGGGCCTTACAGGTAATGTACAGTGTTTTTTGCCCAACTTAGACTGCCAAAGCTGGATTGAGGAGGAGGTTGGGGTCAGCACTAAATCATGGTGAAGGAAAAACATTTTTTTTTTGCGCACAGTTCCACTTTTATTTATGGACTAATAAAAGCACTAAAGTATCCTGGAAGATACACATGGTCATAACCTATACAGTATAGCATTAATGTAGACATGAAAGGACTTGCATCCACCTTTAAAAAATGGACTGCTACATGTCTAAGTGAGCATTTCTTTGGGAATTATCATGTTCAATGTGTTATTTACGATTCGTCCTCTTATGTATGCACCTTACATGTCACATTATTGCACTGCACTCCTCACATTGCAGAGCTGTGAATTTTTTTTTCACAAGGGTTGAAAGTCCATTGTACCATCCCAGATCTGAATCTGTGCAGCACTCAGTCTGTCTGGGGTTTATCATGAAATGCTCACAAGTTGTCCTGCTCCTGTTGGCCCTGTGTAGCTCTGGTAAGTTCTGTACTTGTAGAATCTTTTTGGGACTGGAGATAGTTAAACTGTATTTTTAGCCTAAACCATTTTTTAGTTTAAAGGTTTAATTCCATTAAGATTTCTTTTTTTTTTTTTTTTCCTGTCTGTATCTGATTGGGAAGATTTTGCCACAGAACAGGAAGTAAGAGAAATAATTTACAAAATGAGGACCCCCCCCCCCTTAGTTGTAACTCAAACAGCTTTTTTTTTGCAACAATATAATATTATTCTCTATAATTGTACATTTTTAGTTTGCTCTCTGTCTCAGGATAAAACCTGCACCCTGCACATCCAAAGACCAATTAAACTTGAGTTTTTCCAGAAAGTGGGGATGCAGGAAAGGGCAACAGATACAAGGGGCCTGATTTATCAAGCAAACTCGCATAAGCCTGCCGTGCTTATATATGCGCCAATATAAAAGGCGTATTTTCGCGAGCCGAAGTTGAGTTCTAGTACACTCGCCTACACTTGCCAGCTGGATTCCTGCTTTGATAAATGAGCAATGGGGTCCAGAATACACCAATTAGGATGATTAGTTTGCAACTGCGTGATTCAGGAGGATCTGTTAAGCTCTGTCATTGGTGAGGTTAGAGCACTTAATTAGCGCACACCTGCTCCCTGTTCTATGCGCATCTACAGTCCATTGGAGGTTAGTTTGAATCTTTAATGCTTAATCTCTTTTTGGGTGCTACTTTTTTTTTGTAACATTATACTCATTCACAAAATTGCTTCATTTATTGTAACATTTGTTGCACATGTTGTTTTGATACTTTTTTGTTAGGTTGCAACACTGCAAACTAATTGATATCAAGCTGTTTACATACCAATTAGCACTTTATAATATGTCATCACACAATAGTATAAATTTTAAAAAAAATATGACCAAGCATTTTGGATCTGATTCAAATTTTATTCTAGTTTGGCTTTAGAGAAATCAAGTATTTGCAAAAAAGGTTGTTGGCAAAGATGATCTTTTCTATGTATTTGTACACAAATATAAATGCATACATACATATATATATATATATATATATATATATATATGTATGTACATACATGAAGGCAAACAAACAATATAAACCTAAAAAGAAAAACCCGAATGAGGATCCTTCTCTGCAAAAGTGGCCGGTGCGTTTTTCAAGAACACAGTTCACGCGCACATAGGCTCCTGTGGTTTGGCGCCCAGTTATGCACATCAGGCTTCTGTGGTTTGGCACACATCTATGCATATTAAACAACAGTTTTAATAAGACAATTGGGCTCTTTTTAGCTTTTCAACAATTAAGAGAAAGGAACTGCTTCAAAACAATCACAATTGACTTGTTAAATTGGAGGTCTGCTGGATCACCCAAGGTTAAAAATTCCTAGGAGATTGTAAAGGAGATCACAAATACAAACCCCACAAAAAACAAACAAACGACAAGATTTTGAAAACAATTTTATTCAAAATAAACACAGCTAAAACATAGCTAAAATGTCACGTTAAAATATAGAGACAACACAGACGCCACTGAACTGACATGACAAAAAAAAAGGTGGTAATTAGGAAATAATATTGCAATTAAACAATCCGGCCTACCCATAAGTCCTTATCCCCTCTCTCTGGCAGTCTATGGAATGCCAGATCTGTTGGCAACAAATTAACCTCCATACACAATCTTCTTTCTGTCTCTGAATTTTCTTGCTCTCACTAAAACTTGGCTTTCCTCCTCTGACTCTGCCTCTGCTGCTGCTCTCTTCTATGGAGGCCAGCACTTTACACATACCCCCAGACCTGGCAACAAAGTAGGGGGTGGTGTGGGTCTCCTTCTCTCGCCTAACTGTACATATAGAGTCCTTCCTACCCCACCCTCTCTCTGTTTCACTTCATTTGAAGTCCACTCTGTCCGACTCCTTAGCCCCTTACCCCTCATTGTTGCTACTGTCTACCGCCCCCTTGGCCCAGTATCACAATTTGTGGATAACTTTGCATCCTAGCTCCCACACATTCTTTCCCATGACTTGCCCACCCTAATCCTTGGTGACTTTAATGTTGCAATGAATGAGCCCCACCTTCCCTCCTCAGCCAAACTGCTCTCCATTACCTCCTCATTTGGACTCACAGCACACCAATGGCCCCACACACATAGCCGGACACACTCTAGACCTGGTATTTTCTAAACTCTGCAACCTCACCCTCCTTGACAACTCACCATTTCCCCTCTCTGATCATAACCTTATCACTTTCAACCTATCAAACCCTTAACTTCTTGAACGCCTTGTCTACAAAAGACTCACCCATTACCTGAGCACCAACTCTCTCCTTGACCCCCTCCAGTCTGGTTTTATATCTGCCCACTCCACCGAAACATCCCTTACTAAAGTGGCCAATGACCTCATCAGAGCCAAGTCTCAAGGCAACTTTTCCCTGCTCCTTCTTGATCTTTCCTCTGTTTTTGACACTGTTGATCACCCCCTTTTAATACAAATCATGCGCTCCATTGGCATCTGTGACAGTGCTCTCTCTTGGTTTGCTTTCTATATGTCTGACCTCTCCTTTCAAGTTTCTTTCAATGGTAACTCCTCACCCACTCTCCTCCCTGTTGGTGTTCCCCAAGGGTCAGTTCTTGGACCGATTCCCTTTTCTCTCTACACCTCCTCTCTCAGTAGTCTCATATCACCCTTTGGCTTACAGTACCATCTGTATGCTGATGACACTCAAATCTATCTGTTCACCCCTGACCTGTCTCCTTTAGTCCTGGATAAGGTCTAATGTTGCCTGTCAGCCATCTCATCATGGATGTCTGACCGATTCCTGAAACTCAACCTGGATAAAACAGAACTCATCATCATCCCCCCCTCAAATTCCAAATCTCGCCCTGGCATATATCTAACTGTTAACAACACTGTTATTCGGCCCTCCCCTCAGGCACATTGTCTTGGTGTCACCTTTGACTCGGCCCTCTCATTTACCCCCCATATTCAGAACATTTCCAGGTCCTGCCACTTTCACCTACGCAACATCCCCAAAATCCGCCCCTACCTGTCCCCTGGGACCACCAAACTCCTTGTACACACTCTTATCATCTCCCGCCTGGACTACTGTAACATCCTTCTCTCTGGTATTCCACTAACCCGACTCTCTCTTCTACAATCTATCATAAATGCTGCAGCCAGACTCATCCATCCTTCCCTCAACTTCACTTCCGCTGCTTCTCTTTGTAGTTCTCTCCATTGGCTTCCATTTCACCTTAGAATCAAATTCAAGCTCCTGTGCTTTGCCTTCAAATCCCTACACAGTTATTGTCCCACTTACATTTCTGACTTGGTAAAAAAATACTCCCCCTGCCGCTCTCTCTGCTCCTCCAATGACCTACTAATGACTTCCTCACTCATAACCTCATCACACGCACGGATACAAGACTTCTCTAGAGCTGCCCCAACTCTCTGGAATGGTCTTTCTCGTCCTATTCGGCTTGCTTCTACTTTCTGCTCATTTAAAAGAGCGCTCAAAACCCATTTTTTCAAACTTGCCTACCTGTCTTCTGTCTTTTGAAACCATCACTACTTCTCACCACTACATATCTCCCATCCTATTGTGTGTAAATTCCCCCACCTACTAGATTGTAAGCTCTTCGGGGCAGGGTCCTCTCCTCCTGTATCACTGCCTGTATTAGTCTGTCATTTGCAATCCCTATTTAATGTACAGCGCTGCGTAATATGTTGGCACTATATAAATCCTGTTTAATAATAAAAACAGAATAACATAGCAATAACATTGACTTCTTAATTGCAAAATGGACATTGAAACATTCAAAATGTAAAAAACCAAAGCAGCTATTGTGCTAAACGGTAAGCAAAGTATGAAATGTAGCAACATAGATTAGAAGAACACCGCAAACAACTCCCTCCCCCCTTTTTTTTTAAACATTTTTGATTATTATTTTTTATAATATAATATTATTTTAATATATTTTTATACATTTATTCCAAAGAAGAACTTGGTTGGATAATCTAGTCCGCTGACAAAAGCGAGGTCTCCCCTGCCCGAACTCGCAAGTATTTATCACCAGGCGGATCCTTGGGTCAGGCATGGTAAGGGTTTAGGTAGGCGCCTATGTAAACAGCTGAAATCAGTTAACTCTTTCTGAACCTGAAAATAATAGGTCATTGAAAAATTAGCTTATTTCTTAGCTAATAAATATGTTTTAAACATTTGAACACCACAAACATTTTTTGAAACATGAAACACAAGTGAAAGATGTGTGCCATTATAAAGAATGATTTTTTAGGGGAACAATGATTTTTAATGCAAGCTCGCCAGTGTCGAGCTGCAGGAGATACGTGGCTTGAAGCGCGCGATCATTTCAGTTGATAAGTGCCGGTAGACTACACAAGGGTGTTCTCAACGGCTAAAATTCAGTTGGTAAATAGGTTTTTGGTGTCCGATTCCGGATTGCGAATATGCATTTGCGAGTGAGCTTCGGATTTAGCTTGATGAATCAGGTTCAAGGTGTCTAAGTAACGAGCTATGTTTTAGGAGGAAGTGCATTGTTTCTGAAGGAATAGTACAGTTGGTAAATATCTGCAGTAAAGGTTGCACCATGTCCCAAAAAAATTTTTGGACCGGGCAGAACGAATAAACATATAGCATAGTACCCACAACTGTGCTGCACCTCCAGCACAGCTCAGACACCTGCTCAGACTCCCGTTTATGTAAGTTTTCCTATTGATATTTTATATCCCGATATTTGCTACTTTTGAATAAATGATCATTTATCTACTGTCCTAAACCCTTATCCTTATGTAGGGAGCAATGGAGCTTCCCAGTTACTTTTCCCAGGCATAGGTGGGACAATCTGAGTTGTTTTGTAACCCCACAGTTCACAATATGCTTCTCTGTAGAGCATTGCCCAGTAGAGTCATTAGTTTTGGTGATACCCCTATCACCATCAAATGAGTTCCATATAATACAGAATCCATAGTAATTCTGAAATACTGTTACTCAGAAATGATAATTTCCACACATCTATGAATTCAATGGCGATAGTTGAGACATAAACAACTAGCAAAACTAAAATGTCACTTCCAATTTACAGTATCATATACACAGCCCAAATGTATTTTCATATACATTATCTATCATTCCTATATTGTGTCTGTCTTATAGTATTAATCATAATAATAGCAAATGTGCAAATAGAAAATGAGAAACATTTGAGAAAATTAGTGAATATTACAACACCAAAACCAATTATTGCTGATAAGGGACAAAAGAACATTTCCGCAACGGATGATGTTATTGGTTGTTCTGATTAGCTCTGATACAGAAGTTTTATGCTCCAATCTGTGGACCAACCTTGTTTCTTTTCTGCAGTTTTCCCCGCCTCTTTTTTGTTCCCCACACATCCACTCCCCTTTCTTCCCGTGTCTGTGTTGTCTTGTTTGCCTTTTGTGAGATTTGTGTTTTACATTTATTACATTCTGTATTTATGTCTTTACTGTCTCAAAGAAACACTATTAATTACAGTTTGGCTGTTTTTTCTTTTTATGGATCTGTTTTTAGTTCTTCTTCAAACTCATAAATACATTTTAAATAACAGATTAAAAAAGACACCTGCAGCACTGAACTAACCATTTGCATATGTAGCCAAAACACTGCATACAAAGTTTATAAACTAAGTAGTCATTTTGGAATCACCCCGTGTGATTTGCACCACCTAGTGACCCGCTGCATATGCAATGGTGAGGACATGACTGTAAACTCTGAAAGATAGTGATGTAAATGTTTTTTTGTACTTTGTAAATTATTTGGAAAATGACAGTGACCGGAGACATAAACACATGGTTAAATAAAAATATAATTCCACTCATTCTTGGGTCTGATTTGGGTCCCAGTTTGCTCTGTTTTAGTTGTTAAAATATTTTAGTTGGAATATGACTATGTTCCTTCTTGAACAGCTATTTTACTGAGATTTTTTTTTTGTCCTTCAAGAAATGAAGGTTTCTTCTGTGCATAGACTAAATATACATTTAAATGGGTCATATATAAAGTCAATTTAACCTTTTTTTGCCACAGACCTACTTTATAGGTTTTTGTCTATACTAACCTTGATGTATACTGTCTGCAGCTACTGCCGCCCCCTCCTCAAGGTGTGAGGTTCATGAACACAGCCTCTGCAACTTCATTTGTGACTGCTGGGATTGTTCAGATGAGCGGGATTGTGGTGTGTATTTGTTATATAATGGTATACAAACTACTTTGTTATTTCAATTACAAACACAATGAAAGGTTTAGATCAGGAAATTTTGTTATCTATGTCCATATTGATGACATTTACCCCATTTATTCCAATAACCAACATTGTCCACAGATTCAATGTAATTTGTTCTAATGGGGGCACCTGTTCAGGGATGAGATTTCCCCTTGCCTGCTGTGTTTTTTTTAAACATATCTTTATTGGAAGAAAGTAGTTACATTAACCAATAGAAAAAATAGAATATGACATTGAAATATAATACAAAAACCAGTACATTTCAAACAGTACTGATTACTACTGCCCCACCTCTATTTTCCGTTTTCTTAGAGTAAAGTATACAGTTTTAGCAAAACATAACATAACCAAACAAAAGGGTACACCAAAGAACCATAACCCCCTTAAAAAAAGACAATTGTCTAACAACAGACACCTTACCATACAACATTTTCTTGCAAGTGAAAGATGGTCAAAATATCTTTGCATATAAGAATTTCAGCATTCAAATAAAATACTAAATAGTCGCCATACTACTCTACACACAACTGAAAGCGAGAAAGCGGTAAGCTACACCTGTCCTTGTTTAAGAAGCACCTAAGGCCCTGTGGTCATACCATGTGGTGTGCCGAAAAAGTTCTATAATTTCATGTAGCTGGGCCGGGGAAAGAGTATGCTGTAAATAGGGCATCCAAGTACCAAAGAATCTTTGTGGATGTGTATCTCAGTGTTGAGTGGCTTCAATTTTGTTTATTATACCTGGGGGATTGGGTTCAAGCCACACTTTGAGAATACATTTTTTACAGCTAGGAAAGGTGCTTGAATTTGGTCACCGATGATTGTGTACTGGAAACATCAGTGGAGCTCCCCCCTACTATACAATGAAATACCGCCAATTGAGGAGAGGATGGCCGATTCTGCCCAGTGACTGGGTAGGAGAGGAGGAGAAATCAAACATTTTGGACCAAAACCTGGATGTAATGGGACAATCCCAGAATAAATGTTCTAGGGGGACCAGGAAATCAGGTTGCACTTGGGGCATACAGTCAACCTAGTTGCCACATTTTGAGGATTAGGGGGTATTTTGAAGGCAAAGTATGCTCTATGTATAATTTTTTTAAATTGAATTTCTCGCCACTGTTTACTGATTATTACTTTGCGCATACATGACCTAGAGGACTCCAATAATTCAAGAGTCTCTGAATGTGATAAGTTTAGAAAGTTAGCCCAGTGGCGCACAAAAGGTAACACCAAAGCTATGTCAGTAGGCATGTCTTTTAGCAGAGAATAGTTATGAGATATAGAATGTCTGGGTGTAGATTCCCCCAGTAGTTGTAAAACCCAGCCAGGGAGTACTAAACTTGATTGCCTAGCCTGAAATAAAAAAAGGTAGATTTAACCTGTAGATAAAAAAGGAAATAATGCGCGGGCAGAGCATATTTAAGGATACTTAAGGATACTCAGGATATCAAAAGGCATGAGCTTTTTGGAGTCGTCCAAAAGAAGACCCAAAACTGCAATAACTCTGCGCTTCCACAATTCAAAAGACTTATAGGCCAGACCCTGGGGGAAATAAGGTGTGGTGTGCAAAGGAGTGTCTACAGTAGGACCCACAAATCAACGAAATAGCTTCCTAATTTCCCTCCATGCTAATAAAGTATCTCTGAAAAGAAGATTTTTACGTAGATTGGGTGGCACAGATGAGAAAGGAGTGTTTAAAAGCGCCAGTAGAGACCATGGTTGGACCAAGCGTGATTCTAGCTTTTCTACCATATATTGAGATGTGCCATGCCACCAATCCTTGACATGTCTCATAAGACATGTCATATTATATTTACGTAGATCAGGGAAGTTGACCTCCAAATTGTCTTTAGAACAAATTAATTTAGATCTGCCATTACGAGGGGTCTTGCCCTGCCATAGGAAAATACCAAATGCCGACTGCAGTTTTTTGACATATGAATGACGTAGGAGAAACGGTAAAATTTGCAGTGGATTTAGCAATTTGGCAAAGCTTATCATTTTAATAAGGTGTCAGCAGCCCATTAGTGACAGTGGGAGAGATTTCCATTGAAATAATTTAGCTAAAATTTTAGATATAAGAGAAGAATAGTTTAATCTGTACATATCAGGGACGTTACAAGAGACTTGTACTCCTAGATATGCTAAGTGGGTTTTTGCAATTTTCATAACCAGGTTGCCAATAGTAAAGAAAAGGGCAGGGGGCAAGGTTGCAGGGAGACATAAAATCTCGCTTTTAGTGTAGTTAATTCGGAAACCCAAAAAAGAACCAAAATACGAAAAATGATAGATAATGGAAAGGAGATCTTTGCCTGGGTCCTTAAGAAACAGTAGAACGTCATCTGCAAACATTGCAAGACTTATACGACCGCCCTCTACTTAAATTTCTTCATAAATTTTACAGTCATGAAATGACCTGGCTAAGGGCTCCAATGCAAGAATAAATAATAATGGAGATAGGGGGCATCCCTGACAGGTCCCCCTTCCTACAGAAAAAACTGAAGACTGGACTCCCGCCACCTGAATCTGGGCAGTAGGGTTGGAGTACATAGATTGAAAAGAGTTGGTATTATGGCCACCAAAACCAAATTTGGCAAGAACTAAATGCACCTGCTGTGTTTTTGACACCCTCATTTTCACTTTCACTATCAATTTTAAAACAATATACTACAATACAGCCTACTGTACTTGTACATTTTTGTGTGTTAACATGCCTTACATGCACATTGTTGCCAGCCTTAGCGACATACCACATCAGGTATCACCAATAAAGTGCCCCACAGAAATAGGAAAATGACAAGTACTCTCCAGCGTGTACCAAAAACAGGAGCATTAGTTTACATTGGTCAAGTATACTATTTACTATGTATAAAGATTTGGAAGACATGTATTACTAGTTACTAGTGTGCATTGGAATTGAGAAAAAACACTTCATTACTCTATCCTCAGGTTACCATCAAAATTCCCCAGTATGGGGAGTCCCCTTCAGCTGTGACTTTGAGTACAACAACTGTGGTTGGAGGGACATCAGCACATCCAGCTTCCGATGGGTGAGAGACAGAAGAAGTTCCCCCATGTGGGGTTCCAGACATCATCACGGTGATCACACACTGGGAAACAGATGGGGTAATTCCAGTGACTCATATTTATCTTTCTAGATGATGGATGATGCCTCAGTAACACATTGAGAATATTTGCTGGAAAAGAACCAGCAGAAGATTTCTTATTAATTGTATAAAATGGATCTAATACACACAGGCCGGTTCTGCAATCATGTAGGTGAGGAGAGATAATGTCCATAAGAAATAAAGTATACTGGTAATAAACATATACTGCTTTGTTTCTTTGGACAATACCTTACTTTTATACTTCAGCTTCAGTGGTAAGAAAGCCAACAAAACAGCTTCAGACAGTATCTTTGACCTGTGTAGCGCTGTGTACTGTAGAACTACATAAGGAAGCTATAGGACACATGTTCTCATCTGTACCCTGTGTAATCTAAAACCGCATGATTAAGTACAGGTAGCCTTCAACAGAGTCCATTAGTGCCTGCACTGCACTACCTTAGCAGCTCTGTAGTGGTGGATCTTACACCTCCACCTGCAGTGTTATTGATTTCTTTAAACTGCACCACGGTACACAGGTAGGTGCCATTACCACCTACTTTTTTAAAAATGCTGTTTATTATTCTAAGTATTGTTTCATTACTTTATGAATTACTAAGCTGGAACATATATGAAGCAATGATATCACTCTAAATAGCTCCCGATTTGGTTATTTGTTTCAAGTCAGTGACTAAGAAAGCCATGGGTCCATTGTATTGGCATGAGCACCAATGAATTAGCATTACAAGAAGGAGTAGCAGCATCTGTATTTCTATTAGAATTCTAAAAAAAATGCTCTCACTTAGCCTATTGATGTGAAAACTTTTGTCATACATTATTTTTTTCTCTAACCAACCTATGGATAGTTTTACAGCAAAACGGTTTAGATACAGATTCTGAAATTTATTGTCCTGCAATTTTACAAAAAAATAATTTCTTTTTTTATTGGGATTCTCAAGCACTGTGAGCCAGATTCCTTGGGTAGTCACTAGGCTTTGTGTCAGTGAAGACAGTACTGTTCTTGTTGCCAGCAGCCAACAATTAGATTCTGCCCTATGTGTTTCCAATGAGGTTGACAAGGATAAGCCAGTCACAAGGCAATTCTTGTTCTTTTGCTATATTTCCAACATGACACTTCTCTCTTTCTTCAACACAGGTTGGTTTATGGTGGCCGAAGGTCACAGTAGGAAATTTGCAGCGTCAGCTCGCCTCCAGTCCCCTATCCTGAGAGAGGCAGCTGCCACATGTGAACTCCACATTCACTACCACATATGGTCCCCAGGTAGGACAGAAGCAAAATAATGATAATGTAAAGTAATTGCCATTCACCCTACATGAATATAGATTTTTAAACAATAACTGTTTAACTATCTAACTTGTTAAATTAGATCTACTCAAAAGTTTTCCTTCACTGTCCTCTCTGTTGGTGTGATTTTTTTAATAAGAAACAGGAGAAATTAATCTCCCATACAGGTTCTCTGACAGCACTAATACTGTATATATTCGAATATAATCTGAGGTACCTACTTTTACTTGAAAAAAAAACAGGAAAAATACTTTGACTTGAATATAAACTTAGGGAACAACATTCTAAACATCATTCAACAGAAATGACAATAAAATAAGTAATTAAATACAACTATAGTGTGTCATTTCCAAACATTTTTTTAACAACAAAATCACAGGAGCTCAGCCTGTATATCATTTTTACAGGTTTTTACTTTTTATTTGGTTATAAATGGGTAGTTTGCACTTTAATATTCTTTTGTCCATGTTTGTTGACCACCAGAATATTGTTCCATATGATCATATAAAGTTCATTATAAACAACTTGTCAGTTCTGATCAGCCACCCAAGTATAAACTGAGATTCTTTATTTTGAGGGAAAAATATATATTGATTTATATTCTAGTATAAACAGTATATGTTATGTTGTATCCATTGTATCTAAAATTGGGGAAAAACTGCCTATTTTAACTTTAAATGTTTCAGTGCTAAAGGGTAAACCTCAGTTCCTAACTTCTGAAATGATTGACAATTACTGTATCTGGATATGCCCATTCTTAGATCAGACTTTGAAAGTTTTCAAAGGCTGGTATTTCTTATGCAGGATGTACGTAGTAACCCATGTGCTACAATCAAGAATAGGTTTAAAGTGAGTGAATAATCATTCCACCTGTATGTGAGCCCAATTCCAAAATAGAGTCACAAGTGAAAAAGAGAAATGCTATATATTAAATAGTGTTCTGCCTATATTTTATCTCTGAAGAGATTTTCGCACTATGAGATGATGAATGTTTAATATTTTACTTATTGTTGACAGTTGTGTAATCATTCATCAAGAAGTTAATGAAACAAACAGCTTTAGACACTGCTATTAAAGTAGTTTTTTGCCCATGCAATGGCAGTTCATCCAGTAGCAGATACTTTCATCTTTGCTCCAGCTTTGTTGTATTTGGCCACCAAGGATAAATGCACACGTAAATAAAAATTGTATTTGTCCACCAAGGATAAATGCACACATAAATAAAAATATAAAAGTACTTTGGGGTAAGGAGGAACATGCATTTCTGTTTGCTTCTTGCACTGTTTTTTGGTGATTGGCTACATATGTAGCACCTTCACGTGAAGGTGGGGAGAGAGGTCACTTTCCTTTGTAAGCTCCAGCAATAAAGTAAACCTGTTGCTATGACAATAGAAATAAAATGTTCACTTTAAAGTAAACCTTTTGGACATCAGAATCTTACGGTAGCAAATGATGAAGAAATGCACAAGCAATGGCCAGGTTTAAAGTGTGAGACATGGCTTGATTAGTTACAGGAAAACTGGAAATTTGCTCTAAATTTCAACAGAATATCTCTCTAGATATTTAGACAGGCAGTTTTCACTGTAATTGCTACTTATGCATTTTTAAGTCTATCATTTTGGCCTTTTTTACATTGTCTTTGTTTCACTCCAACATTACCCTTGTGTTTCATAAAGCAGTTCTTCTCAGTGACTAAAGCAGTATTTCTCAACCAGTTTCCATGAAATCCTAGGGTTCCTCTAGAGCAGGTGGATCGCGATCTACCGGTAGATTGCAAAGGCAACGCAAGTAGATCGCGGAGCCCTGCCTTTCAAAATAAACTTTACTGTGCACAGGAGTTATTAGGTCCAAGTTTTTATTGTTGATAGATCATTTTGACTTGGTAATTTTAAAAGTAGCTTGCAAGCCAAAAAAGTGTGGGCACCCCTGCACTAAAGGTTCCTACAAGTTCTTAAGGCAATGAGCAATTTGTGCCTCTCAGGTCAGTTACCACTGACACCAATTATCTATTTGGCAAACTTTTCACTAGCTAACTATGTAAGAGGTATTCATCCCATTGACCACCATGCTAATATACCATGAACTGGGCATATCATTATTATTGCCAGGAGTTCCCTGCAACCAGAAAGTTGTTATAAAGGTTTCTCATGTTGAAAAGGTTGAGTAAGGCTGGACTAAAGCAGTCTGTAAATTACTTCCAATATGTTATACTGACCAGATTTGACAGTTGCAACCACTTTGAGCACTTATCAACCATTGGTATTAAGCCAATATATAACACAGTTTGCAACCTATAGTTTATATCGACACTCTAAAATAGATGTTGGTAGGTGTCATTGAGGCGATATGGTTGTTTTTGCATTTAAAGAATACTTGAAATATACTGAAGTCTGCGTGCTGAGTAAAATAGATCTATTTATGGTGATATCTTTTAATTTCCCAGATTCTTCTCAGGTGAATGGGAGCCTGTCTGTACAGCTGGTAGACAGCACTCAGACCTATACCTCATGGACTAGTTTGCGGAGCAGTTTGTCTTCATGGAGAAGAGCAATTATTTACACTGGCAGGATCTCAGGGGACTTCCAGGTCTGTTGTACAGTGTTGTAATAAATTGTCTGTATTGGTGTTATCTCTGGGAAATTTCAAGTGAGTTGTAGGTTCTAATAAGTCTTTAGGTGGAATTTCTATTGGAGGTCAGTGAAGGTGCTTTAGGGAAAGACATAGGGCCTGAAAGCTCTCCAAGGCTGGGGAGAATACACTTTTAGAAGTGAACTGGGCGGTCCAGAAAACAAGGAATAGATTTTTTAAACTCATTGCCATTTGCTAGCAAACATTTTGAATCCTGGACTAGATCCATTCCAGGTTTGCTGGATCACCCAGCTTCACCGATGAAAGTGTATTCTCTCCAGCCTTGGAGAGCTTTCATAAATCAGGGTCATAGGAAGGCCTTTAGAGAAAGAACCTGGCACTGCTTCAAACATGAATACCCAACAGTAGTTTTTTTTCCCATCCCTTTATTTTAATAGTGTTGCGTATATAAATTTGCTTTTTTGATCAGCTATGAGGTTGGTCTGCAAACAGAACTCTCCCTTCTATCGGTGGTGGAATGGTACTCTTTGTGTGGGGAGTAGGTGTCTTTCTGTGGTTTAGTGAGTCTTTCTGCAAATATGAGAGGGTACTTTCTGCACAGTGGGATAAGACAGGAAGCCTTCTGCAGCCTTGGGAGTATCTTGTGTACAGTGGGGGGCATCTGAACAGTCACTGGATCTTCACAAATCTATTCACTATCTTAATAGACTGATAAATATTTCACAGGTTATTGTCACAGCCTCACGAGATGCTTTCAGCTCGACAGACCTCGCTGTGGATGACATTGAATTCCGCCACTGTGCTCTTTCAGGTATTACAGCAGCCTATTTATAATAGGGTATGGAGCTTAGCTGACCAACTCTAATCCTCAAAGGCCAGAAACAGGAAAGGATCTTCATGTAAATGTTCTGACTCTTAGTAAATCATGGCTTACTAAAAGTATTGCTGTCTGCATTAGAAATACTAAAAAACATAATATGTGTGAGGATCATGGCCCTCGAGGACTGAAGTTAGACGGCCCTGGTATAAAACATGGAACATTTTTTTTTTAACATTCAAACCCCCCAGAAATGGAGAGAAAGTCTGTTGTATATAGCAACCATTCTATTTTACACAGCAGGTTATAAAATGGCTTACTTTTCCAACTGTGCTCCAGAGTGTTTCTCTACCCTACAATTAAGGGTGTCCACAGGAGTGTCCCATATTGACAATAGCAACTTACTAGCATCTTTTTCTTCTTATTTGTTTTTGTAACATACATTTGGTGAATGAAAAGGGGAATCTTGACAAGTGAACCTGCCTTTATTCAGTTACATGACAAACATACATATGTTTGTGCATTTTTCAGATCTGCAGGATAAATGTGCAGAAGGACAATTTCTTTGTGCTCGAGGCAGCTGTGTGGAGGAAGGGGCTCGCTGTGATGGAACAGATGATTGTGGTGACAATTCAGATGAAGCAAACTGTGGTGAGTGGTTAAGATGTCGCGGTGGGCTATTTAACTATGTACCGTATTTTTCGGACCATAAGACGCACTTTTTCTTCCCCAAAACTGGGGGGGAAAAGTGGGTGCGTCTTATACACCGAATACATATTAAATATACCGGTAATTAAAAAAAATCATACTCACCCGATCCCGCGATGCTGTGGGCTTCTTCAGAAGGGGATACATTGACACAGAGTGATTTTTTAGTATTTTGTTCAGAATCTTTTTTTTCTAGGTTTTTCTCCTTTAAAATTGGGTGCGTCTTATAGGCCGGAGCGTCTTATAGTCCGAAAAATACGGTAATTATTCCTAACAAGCAGGAAACAAAATTTAAAACAAAAATGTAATTCACTTTCAAATCCAGACCCCCACACTGAATTCACAGTCAACATTACTAAACATTTCCCTAGAAACACATCAACTTTAATATAGTTACTTACATCACTTTTTTATGATTTGAAAATCTCATAGTTTTGTCTGTCTTTAGTGGCCAGCTTTTTCGTCTGTGTTCTCTGAGCAGGCCCACCTATGATATCCGCATCAGGTTTTATTGCATTGCATCTAGAGTTTAAAGTAAAATTGTTGCCAAGATGTTGCTGTTAATGAGAAATCCGTGGAATGGAAGGCACTGGTGACATAACCTTCCCAAGGGGCAGCTAGTACCAGTACCAGAAAAAATGCAAAGGTTCATTGGGAATTTAATAGGTCACATATAGAGCTAAGGGAGCCTGACCTTTCCTTAACTTCATTTTGGTGTGTGCCTAATATGGGTCTGTGACTCCAAAGCATTTTAGGTAGACAAAACAAACATTTTCAGGAGGTAAGCTTTATTTCTGTTATACCAGTTGTTCTTTACTTTGTAATCCCAAGGCTTTTATATTCCAGGTTTGCTGCTTGTTCATCATTCAGAATAACATAGACCAGGTTCCATCCTCCCATTGGGCCTGGATAAGTGTGATACCACTATATTTGAATTGCCTTCATCCCATATGGGAACTGTTTGCACATAATGCACATTCCTGGGTAAACAGAGGCTTTTGTTAATGGTCACATATTGTATAAAAATTATAAGCACAGAAGTAAAATGCATGACATTTTCGGTTATGACACAGAGTGTTTTAGTCTCACCATCATCCTTGCTCACTTTGCCTGTCATTGGCTAAAAATCAAATTTTTCCTCCCATGGTCCTTTTTAGATATAGTCAACACTGCAGCTGTTTCACTTGTATCACTTTAATTTGTCAGCATATTTAAGGGCAGACTTGTGTGGCCTATGTTGAACATTGATATTCTTCTCTTTATTTTGTCAGTATTTGTTTTAGGAATCAAAGAGAGGGTGGTTGTTGTGTACAAAACTGTTCTCTTGGACATTTTGGCTTAATATACTGTATCCCTCTTACTTCATTATAGATACCCACCACTGCAACTTTGAGGTGGACAATTGTGGCTGGGAGTCTAAGTGGGAAAGAGTTAATGGGGTTAGCTCCAGGCCAGGTCGAGATCACACTGACAACAAGAGATCAGGTAAGACTCAATGCCTTTCAGCTACAGTCTGCAGGACACAGGAATAGGAGTTAGACAACACATATTTTTATTTTAATCTTTTACACACATCTTACCTGCATTACCTTTAAACCCCAATGGATAGTACATTTTGTTGTAAACTGCATGACAGATGCAGTAAGCAAGACTTTTTTTAATGCAAGAAACCTCTCTAGTAGATTAGAGGTTATATTAAACCTCTAAACTTTTTTTTCATTTTCTTTGTAACCTGTCTTTAATATTTGTTGCATCCCCTCATTTTCATTTTTAACATGCCTAAACAGTGGTGCAATTAAGCACATTTAAGTTTGGCTTGCCAACATTAAAGGGAACAGGTCTCAAATAAATCCAAGCTTCTTAGTTATATAAGGTTTTTTTAATAATAACGTACTTATTTACCCTTTATTACCTTAGTTTACTTTTCATTTCTAATTAACTCCCCCAACCCTTAGCTAATAATTGTATAACTTATTCATAGTAGGTCAGGTTGAAAAAAGTACATCCATCAAGTTCAACCGCTAGGTAAATAAACATATCCCAGATATACAACCCTATGGACATAGTTGGTCCAGAGAAAGGCAAAAAAAACTCTGGTACAATTTGCTCCAACAGGGGAAAAAATTCCTTTCTGATTCTATGAGGCAATCAGATGTTCCCTGGATCAACAGTCACTGTTATTTTTACTTTAACCACCTGGCCGTTAAACCCGACCTTGGTTCGGGGTAAAAACACTTGCAAAAAGTGTTAAACCCGAACTTTTCTCAGGTGGTTACAAATATAAACAAACGTTATATTGCAATCTGATTGTCATAAATTGTATGACAATCGGATTACAACTGAAAGAAAATACTTACCCGGTCCGCGCAGCTCCTCCGGACACGTCTGTCCTCTTCCTTCTTCTTCCTGCGAGTGCAGTGACGATCTCCGGGGTTTCCCGGTGACGTCGCTGCATGCATCGGTGTGGGAGGCGGGGCGGGAAATTTAAATAACTTTGTATTGAACTCAATACAAAAAAGCTGTATTGAGTCCAATACAAAGAAATCTTTTTATAATATATATATAATTGTATTATATATATAATATAAAAGGTACTGTACATATACATTACATTATACACTATTTTTTTTTAAAGATTTTTTTTTAAAGATTTTTTTTTTATGTTTCAGAAAAAAAAAATTTATTATTAAATTTATAAAATTTTGGACATATTTCGGTGAGTTATGCGGTAATTCGGTGAATTATAAGTAATTATTGAGTAATTCTGTGAATTATAGCCTACAATCTAAAGTAAATTTCCATGCGAAAAATTTAACACTTTTTGCATGGAAGTACGGAAGTTCGGAAGGAATTAGAGCACCCGGCAATCGCGTACGCGCCCCTCGGCGATTCCTGATGATGTCCGTGCATGCGCCCGCCGATGGGGGTTGTAGCGGGAAATTCAAATATTTTGTATTGGATTGAATACAAAGTCCTGTATCCAGTCCAATACAAAATAATACAAAATATATTTGTGTGGTTTTGTCTATAGGTATGTGAGGTTGGACTGTTTTAAAATTTACCACACTAGGGAGGTGTTTTACAAAAATGTATTACTATCCAGTATAACGAATTATTGCATTTTCAGTATTTTTGATTTATTTATGTATTCTTGTTTAAGCTGATTTTTTTGTTTTTTATTTAATTTTATTAAAAGTAATTTTTTTTTTTTTTACATGATTGTGCGTTTTAAACTTGTTTTATATTCATGATATCTACTAGACCCCTATTCGGACATATTTCTGTAAGTTACAGGTCTACAATTTAAAAAAAAATTTCATGAAAAACAGCGTACCGCTTTTGGTACAGAAATCTAGACATCAGTGAAACGCCCAGATGGTTAAAGCTTTAATACCCAGTTATATTCTGTGCTTCTAGAAAAACATCCAGCTATTTCTTAAAGCAATCTATGGTAGTTGCTGAAACTACTTCCTGAGGGAGCCGATTCCACATTTTCACAGACCTTACAGTGAAGAATCCCTTCCTTATCGGAAGCCTAAACTTCTTTTTTTCCAGATTTGGTTCAGCTAATAACTCCTCATAGCTGAGCTCCTCCATTCCATGTATTAATTTAGTTGCCATACTCTGCACTCTCTCCAGTTGAACAATGTCTTTTTTGTGAACTGGTACCAAAACTGGACTGCATATTCCAGATGTGGTCTGACCAATGCTTTGTACAGGGGCAGCAATATGTTTCCATCTCTGCAGTCTATTCCTCTTTTGATACAAGAAAATACTTTGCTAGCTTTATGTATTGCTGCAGTTTTTTTTCAATACAGAATTATTTTTGTGTATAACTTTGTAAAAACCATTATTTGTGCCAGAAATGTAATGTTAGTTTTCTTCTGCATCCTTTAACATGCTCTTTAATAAATTTCAGGTTTCTTCTTGCGTGTTCCACAAAAGGACACAGTAGTCAGCACAATGACAAGTCCCCAGCTGCAGGCAGACAGCACCTTGCCATGCTTTGTAAGTGGTGCTTCACAGTAAAATTCTTATAATGCTAATTTTAAGAAACAATAGCAAATTGGAGTTTCAAACACTTGTAACATGTTTTGTACTGCAATAAAATACTCAAGTTGTTTATTTTTTTCTGAGCTTACTGAGGAGCACACTCTAAGAGAGCACATAGTAAAGAAGGCATTCATGGGATGTTGCTAGGGATGTTGCTGAAACCTACCATTTAGCTCATAGGGCCACGATCTAAAAATGTGCCAGGCCTTGTAATAAATATATATGCAAATCATTGCTTAAATTTTGATTTGAGTTAATTCTACCATGTACACATTCACAAGTTACTGCATTTTCCTCTTGATGATTTTTGTAGCTTTGGGTAGAGTAAAGAATGGGTACATTTTTGGAATGGGTATCATTACATGTGTGCATTTTTAGTACCACTTAGTTTAGCCACCAGGTGTCATGTGCAAGTTCTAAATCACTCCATTTAAAGCTTGGTGGGGCTGAGAACCATTCCCAATTGAATACTTGTAAATACTGAGTATCATTTTTGGCCTTGGTAGAGTGGAGCAATGGAATGCTTAAAGAAAGGTAAGTAAGTGTTGCTGGATTGAGTAGCAGTACAGTATGGACAAAGCACAAGTATTGATTTGGTACTGGTTTAATGATTTTTCTTCCAGCCAGTAACACATTTTTAGTTCTATGATTATAACTATGCTCACTCACTACATTGTTTATGAAAGAGCAATGTTGTCACCCTAGAATGCTTTCTTGATTTGAAATATAGACACTTGCCCTTTGTATATTCATAGTATATTCCGAAAGATCATTTGTAATTTACAGAAGAGAACTGGTAGCATTTGAGATTTCAGTACTCAGGAAGTTAATTTCTAGCAAATGTAAAATGTAAAAAGTATTTATTTATTTAGCAGCAAATTTACTAAAGACCGGTAAGCAATACAGTATATTACATTTTGTTTATAGAATAGGGTTTTTATTTTAAATAGCAATCCTTGTGACCTGCAAGCTTGTACCCCCAGGATAACTTGGTCATTTTTTTAAACTGGGTTGCCTTTTGTCTGTTAAGCTGTATGTTTCTGTCAACAGCTTGTGTTTTATTACCTCTTGGATGGCTCCAGCTCCAGCTCACTCGTGATCAAAGACTCTGGAAATAATGTTCTGTTACAGAGAAATGGAAACAGGGGACCTGTATGGCTCCGAGAAAAGATTGTCCTTCAGAATATTAATCAGAACTTCCAGGTATCCTTTCATTTATTATTTGTACAGTGGTAGACAAGGTCAAACAGAGGGGACGCTGTGACATTAGCAGTTGAGACACCATGATTTGTCTTTCTACTGCACATTATTTGAATACTGTCTTCAGAAAGCAATACCTTGGTAGTTATTTGGAAGAGGGGCCCCCTTGCATTAGTGGCCAGTGGAGAAAAGTCTCCTTACATTTGTGGTCAGTGGAGCAAGGCCTCCTTAGGATGCCATCTTACATTGGTAATACTTATGCATTTGGTGTAGCTAACCATCCATTTGTTAATACAGTAATATTTTCCCAATTAATTGGATAAGTGCCAAAGCCTTTATCGTCCACAACTTGGACTAAACTCAATAAACCGGAAACTTCTGTATAGGTATTGAGTCAAAAAGCGGGGTCTCATCCCAATGCGTTTCGCCCAAATGGGCTTCCTCGGGGGATAATGGAGACCCTAAAACTGCAACAATGACTGGTTTGAGTAACATTACAAAGAAGATAAAAGTATACATATATCATATTAGTGTGCATATTGATACAAAGTGTAACAACTTTTGTGCTATTGCTAGAGGTAATAGATATGTACTTACTTATGTACAGTAATGGAATTGTGCCAATTGGATCATAAAAGTATGTCAATAATTGGTAAAGATGGATGTGCCAATCATGAAATCGCTGAAGCGCTCTAACAAAGAGAAAAATGTATGTAGGAAATACCACATGGTAAGAATGATAATGTAATAAGGAAAAATAATGAAGTAAATAGAGAGTACTTGGGTCTCAGACTTGATGTATATAGATCTAAGGGAACTCACTGATTCTTATAGATTAATGTGACGGATCTGATGAGTAAAATGAGAGAATAGGAACACATATGGTTATAATAGCAGAAGGAGGAGTAATCTGATTTAATTAAGTGGGAGCACTTACAAATTGCTTGTGGGTGTGATTAATTAAAGTTCATATTTTCTTAGACCTGTCACAGTGACTGTATAAAAATAAAGAAATAAATTGGTTGTTAGTCGTGAATGTAAATTAAAAATAGATGCAATATATAAAACATCCACTGGATGGCATACCTCGTACATAACTTGTAGATAATAGAAGCCGTGTGATCTATATTCGGACGATACTTCAGAGGAATGGATGCCAGGATGTAGATAGGTGAATCCTAAAGTAAAGGGTTCTCATATAGATATTATAGGATAAGTGTATGTAACAGTTGTTAACATGTAAACAGTAAGGCCCCCAATACACTACTATCTAATGCAATAACTGTAGGAGTAGATAAAGATGTGAATTTACAGTGTTGGCTCGTCCTTAAATGAAGAAAACTTAATTGGGAGATTGATTGCCACTGTGTAGTGTGGGCAGGGAAGCAGCATGAGGGCGGCTTCCGCCCTTCTCTTGTGTATTGTTTATAGAAAGATGACACACCCCTGTGTGCAGAGAAATCTAAGAGTTATCATAGCCTAGCATTGAAATTACACTGATAGAGATGAATCTCTAATCTCTTTATTATCACCAATATATCACTGCAGATGACTGATGGTAAAAACTTATAAGGGTAATATTATTATTCATAAGAGTGATACAATTATGTTATTACATTATTACAGTGTTATAGCGATTTAATATAAAAAGAATAGAAATATATTCCTAAGAGATGACAACATGGATGAAATAGGTAATAGCAAATGTAACAGTTTCCATCTAACATAGGTACAATTGATTATCATAGAAATATTACTACATAGACACTATATAACCACAATAGTAGCCTTAGTACAAGAAATTCATAGTGAATAGGTAGATGTTATCCATTTTACAGAAATAAAAAATGAAATAAACACGTTTAATACCTAACGCAAAATGGTATTTCAACATACTGATAAAGTAATGAATCGAGAACCAAAAAATTAATTTGGTTAATGATCATAGTTTGTGTACATAACTTAGGATGTATTAATAAGCTCCTTGTCTCAATGTCCCCACCCACCTAGTAAAATAAAAGAGGGCCCTCTTCCATATGGTGGGCCCAGGGTCCTATGCTAATGTACCAAACCCTAACGAGAGAGAAAGGAGATTAGTGATAAGCCACTATATTGGTGCCATCACTACACTGTCGCCTAAGCGGGGTCTCCCATCCCTCGTAGGGCATAGACTGCATAAAAGGAGCTACTATAAAACACAGTTTATATCACTTAAACAGTATGAAATAGAAGGTTTGAAATTTAAAGTTGGACTAACATAGTAGTGAGAGTCCATATGAATAGTGAGTATTAGAGTTTGATTCCAGTAGCTTTCATTCTAGATATTTATAAAAAGGGTTCGAATGAGATCATGTCATTTAATCCAGGAGGATAAATGGCATTTAATTGATGAATCCATTTATTTTCCAATTTTAAGAGGGCCTTGTCTATGTTTCCACCTCTGTTGTTGGGGGAGAGTTGTTCTAAAAGAGAGAGAAAGATATTGCTTTAATGTCAAAGTTATGAACCAGACCAACATGATGGCTTATTGGTGTGGTCATTTTTCCAGTATTATTGAGATACATACATTTTCTAAGTGCTCTTCTAGTTTTCCAAACATAGAATCTGCCACATATGCAGAAAATAATGTAGATGATTCCAGTTGATGAACAATCTATGCTTTGTCTAATCTTATGGTTCTAATGTTGGGAAGGGTAAAGCATGATTGTTTGTTCAACCAAGGACATTGGGGACATTTTCCAAATCTGTGGGTGCCAAAATCATTATACGTTGTAGAGCAAGATTCAGAATAATGACTGTGTACTAATTTATCTCTAAGAGATGGTGATTTGCGGTAAGTGATGTTAGGGTGCTTCTTTAGGTATTTAGAGGTGCAGGAATCACTTAATATTATATGCCAGTGCTTTCTCAGGATCTTATTCACCCCTTCATGCTGATTGTACATACATTGGTATTCATACATTGGTAGTCAGAAAAGAACAGTTCTCTTACATTAGTAGTCATTGAATAACTGTGCCCTTACATTGGTAGAAGTGGGGAAGTACTCCTTACATTAGTAGTGACTGATAAGGAGTACCATTACATTGGAAGTCATTGGAGTAGAACCCCTTTTATAGATGAACACTGGAGAAGGGCCCCTTACATTAATATCCAGTAAGAAAGTCCCTCCTTATATTGGTGGAAGGGGTTCCCTTACATTTATATTTATTAAAAAAAATTTTTTATTTGTGGTCAGTGAAGACAAGACCACTTATATTAATGATACGAGGAGAAGGGCTTTCTTACATTAGCAGTCAGTAAAGAATCCCAACTTACTTTAGTGGTTAGTTTCGAGAAAGGTTTCCTTTATATTAGCAGTCATTAAAGAAGGCCCCTTTACTTTAGTAGTCAATATAAAAGTGATTACTTACATTGGTATTCATTGGTTGCTTACAGCAAGGCATGAAGAAATGCTGATATAATACACTGGCTGTAATAGGTGGGTAAATTGCTGCAAATATCTGGCAACTGATTGAAGAATTTCTAAGATGTTGTAGCATGAAACATAAATTTGTAACCGATTACTCTTCAAGCTTTTGCCTGATTTATTATTCATAAATTTGCTCTGAAAGGTTCCTGTAAAACTCCCAAGCATGTATTAGTATTTTGTCTCCTAAATCTTTATATACATTTTTGCAGTTTTGGGTGTGAAGTGATTGCATTTGGGGAATGGAAAATGAACATAACTACAGTTTGGACAGTACATCATTGGAAATAAATGATCTCTATACGTCCCAGGAAAATAATGTATTAACTTTTGTTCTTTACAATCGTCAGAACTTAAAAAAAAGAATATTCTTTCAAAGTAATAAACTTAAAGTGAAACATTGTATATTATATTTGAAAATTTCCATGCAGCTAGCAGGTGGAACTCTCTGCTCCTTCACAAATTTTCCAGAATATTGGTCAACCACCTTTATTAAAAATTAAATGTTGCTACCCTTTTTGACCTCTGGTCTGTTTTTCAGATTAGCATTGAAGGCGTTGTTGGAAGTGAGAATGATACTGTGGCTCTTGATGATCTTATTCTGTCTTCTGGATGCAAAGTACTAGGTAAGTGGGAGGAGCCTTGTCCTTGGCAGCAGAGTTACTGGGCATTCCACTCGCCTGTAACAGGATGATGCTGGTTAATGTAGAACTAAAAAATTTACCATACCTTCCTAATCTTTTACTTAAGTTTTTCATTTTTTTGACTGTACAATGATTTCTCATTTCTGCAGGAAACTCTACTACAAATTTATTTGGATCACCATCCCTGCCTAAACAATCAGAGATTAATGTCAGAGAAATCTGCAACAAAGTTGGTAAGATATTGTCATCTCTGTACTTTAAAGCAAACCCATCAGAGTACGTTTGCATTATGTCCCCTGACTCAGTGAGTACACCTTCATCATGTTCATTGCTTCAGTGAACCCATTGCAGCTTCATCATGGCTTTAGACACAATAATCACACCTCTACTGCATAAAGCCACCTGACTAAAGGTGCGTACACACTTCCAATTTTTATCGTTCCAATCGAACGACGAACGATCGATTGGGCAAAAAATCGTTCGTAAAAAAGTAACCAACGACGCCGACGAACGAGGAAAGTCGCTGGAAACGAAGGACCGGACCGGCGGATCGGATTGGACGACGATCGTTGAACATCGTTCGTGTGTACGGTCGTTCGTTGATCGTCCATGTTCAGAGCATGCGTGATGAACGAACGTCCGTTCACTTTCCTGTCGTGCACATAGTTCCTCTATCGCTCAAACGATCGTATCTATTGTGTGTACAATATCTACGAACGATCGTGTCGTTAACTCTATGTGCAGTATCGGTGCTATACGATCGTTCATATATATCGTGCAGGAACGTTCGTCGTTCGTTTTCCGACGATAATAATTGGAAGTGTGTACGTAGCTTTAGTTAGCACACCTGTGTTGCATCATGAATACCGACACAGTGAGAACACATATGCTACATCAAGCTTATTGACATGCATCATGGACACTGACTCAGTGAATAGGTGCACTGTTGTTTCATTTCATTCATTGACTCCGTAAGGACATCATGCCCATTGACTCAGTGACTACACATCTAGCTCCACTTCCTGCATTTGATTATTGAGAGAGGATATTTAGCTAGAGTAGGAAATGTACAAGTATGTGGAGGCATGCAAAGTAGCAAACCCTTAAAAATAAATGTAAGTTTATGAGGAAGTAGGTAAACAGGTAGACAGTGGAATAGCAGTTGATATAGTGTAGTTGGACTTTGCTAAAGCATTTGGCACAGTACCCCACAGACGGTTAATATGCAATTTAGGGTCAAAAGGTTTAGAAAAGTCAATCTGTAAATGAATAGAGAACGGTCTTAAGGACCGCATCCAGAGAATAGTGATTATTGATTCATACTCTGAATGGTCCAAGGTTATTAGTGGTGTACCCCAGGGTTCAGTGTTGGGACCTTTACTGTTTAACATCATTTAAAACCATTTCTGTTTGCAGATGACACCAAACTATGTAATGGAATTATGTCCGTACAGGATGTCTATAATCTACAAGCAGACCTGGATGTACTGTTTGATTGGGCAGCCAAGTGGCAAATGACATTGATTAAAGATGAATGTAAAATTATGCACTTGGGCGCTAACAACATGCATGCTTCATACTGTCTAGGGGGAATACATTTGGGGGAGTCAGAAATGGAAAAGGATCTGGGGATTCTGGTAGTTCATAGACCTAATAACAGCATTCAATGCCAAGCTGCAATATCTAAAGCTAGCAAAATACTTTCTTGTATTAAAAGAGAAATAGACTGCAGAGATGGAGACATAATCCTGCCCCTGTACAAAGCATTGGTCAGACCACATCTGGAATATACAGTGCAGTTTTGGGCCCCAGTTCACAAAAAGGACATTGTGGAATTGGCAGGAGTGCAGAGAAGGGCAACTAAACTAATAAAAGGAATGGAGGAGCTCAGCTATGAGGAGAGATTAGCTGAACTGAATGTATTCTCCCTTAAAAAGAGACGTAAAGGGGGGATATGATCACCCTGTATAAATATATAAACGATCCATATAGAGAACTCTCTTCCCCATTATTCACTTTGAGATCATTACAAAAAACAAGAGGGCACTCCTTGCGTCTGGAGGAAAAGAAGTTTAAGCTCCGGATGAGGAAGGGATTCTTCACTGTAAGGTCTGTGAAAATGTGGAATCGGCTCCCTCAGGAAGTAGTTTCAGCAACTTCTATAGATTGCTTTAAGAAAAAGCTGGATGTTTTTCTAGAAGCACAGAATATAACTGGGTATTAAGGCTCCAAAGTAAAAGATAACAGGGACTGTTGATCCAGGGAACATCCGAATGCCTCATGAAATCAGGAAGTAATTTTTTTCCCCTGTTGAAGTAAGTTGTACCAGGGTTTTTTTTGTCTTCCTCTGGACAACCTAACCTAACCTTTTCAACCTAACCTACTATGTAACTACTATGTAAATATGCAAGTATTTACTGTCAATTCTAAAGCTAGGTACACACGGTGTTGTATGTACAACACTTGTTTATGCATCGTGCAGTGCATAGTCGTTGGAAAGGATTGTGAAAGATCCTTTCCAATGACTATATCTGGAAGTGTGTACGCGGCTTTAGTAACAGTTCAGTAAAACATTTGTTTTTTCTTTTTGATGATTCCACACCAGAAATGACATAGCAAGTATCAAAGCTTGTTTTGAAAAAATTAAAGCATCCAGACATTTGTTAGCAATTGTTTAAAGTAAAAAGTTAGGTCCTGTTTAATCATGAGTTAGATATGTAAAACTGTGCAAAATGTACCTGTCATTTGTAAAGAGCAGAGACAACAGTGGCAACCTTTAAAATAAACATATATCTAGCAGAAATTGAGAGGTGTAGGGGCAATACACAATGCAGCACAAATGTTCCCCTGCACACTTTTAAGCTGGCCTTAAAAAAAAAACCTAAACTGTTTCAGCTGCTCACTTATGCAGTGCAAAACTTTGCTTTTAAACTGAATATATTTTGTTGCCTAGCACGAAAGTGTATTGAGGATCATTTATACTTCTATTTGTAAAAAGCAGCTTCAGCTCCTATAGAGGATTGTTGTAAGTTACATGACCCAGAGCATTTGTGATTTGTGATGTCACTAGAATCTTCGTTTTTTTTTTATGTTAGCAGTTCTAGGTCACATGACCCAGTGACGTATGATATATTAAAAAAACAGGTATGCTTTTGCACAATACCTGTTACCCCAGATTACTTAAAAAGACCTAACTTTTTTACAGGTTAAGTTTGTGTGTGATATTTTAGTGAGAATATTTTGGTTTTACTAAACTTTTCATTTTATTGCTAGAAATATTTGATTTTAAAAAAGGTGTGGAAGGATGGACAGATGTCAGCATTGGACAACTAAAATGGGAGAATTCTAAAGGAGGAGATGTCGGTAAGCAATGCTTTCATGTCATCAATACATGTAAGATGTATAGTCTTATAGACAAAAGCAAAATTTTGTAAAAAATGTGGCAACAAGTTAAATGTTCTTCTTCCTACGTCAAAATCCTGATTCCCCTTTAAGCATAGTGCTTAATAATTATATTTTGTTTAAATAATAAAGCAGTTAGCAGAAGTCTAAGCATTTATTGCTTGTGATGTCATAACTTCAAGGTGACTTCTGTGGAGGCATGGGGTAGAAGGGAGGCCCATAATGTGGAGGAAGCAATTCTCTTCTCAGTTACTACCTCTGTAGCTGGAAAGCTGTTAGGGCTGCACCCCCTGGCAGGTGACATGGTATTACCTGGGGCACAGAGTTCAAATGTCTCCTGGTTTTCACCAGAGCATATCTACAAGGGGTGATGGGCTGGTAACCCTTATGCCCATTAAACTTCCTTGCTGCAGGGAAAACAACAGGTCACAGCCCCCAGGCTCTCCCCATCGGGGTCAAGCGGAACAGATAGCTTTGGTGTAGGGACAGTCTACTAGGTAGACAAGAAGGCAAGAGACAAGGTCAAGATGGACTGAGACCAGGGCAAGTCACAAGCAAGAATCAAGGTCTAGATGGTCCAAGGTCAGGGCAGGCAGAAGACAAGAAAGCTGGGTCAAGGTCAAAGCAAAGTCAGGTATCTAGAAAGGCAATATCAGGCAGAGTATAACTGTGTAAAGTCTCAAGTAACACGCTGAGGATCGAGCAACCAGAGCTTGGATAAAGAGGTTTACCGTATGTACTTGAGTATAAGTCGATCCGAGTATAAGCCGAGGTACCTATTTTTACCATAGAAAACAGGAAAAATTGATTGACTCGAGTATAAGCCGAGGGTGGGAAATGCTGCAGCTACTGGCAAGTTTCAATATTCAAAATAAATATGAATAAAATTGCATAATACGGCCATTACAGCCATAATACAATAAACAAATACTATAGTGAGAATTTAGTGGTTAGCTAGGTTATACTACTTACCGTACCTAACCACTAAATTTTCTTTAACCTCCCTGGTTGTATGATTCTGTCCAGAAAAAGCTAAAAGTGGTACAAAGAGGTACTGCATTCAGCCACTGTAGCCCCCCTGGCGTTCTAATTCTCTCCGTATTTCCACGCAAAAAGCGTTACATTTTTTTTTGCATGTAAATTTATTTTACATTGTAGGCCTATAATTATTAGGCATAACTCACCAAAATATGTCCAATATTTAATAAGTTTAATAATAAACAATAACTAAAAAAAAACACAAAAATCTATTTAAAAAAAAATAAAATAGTGAAACATGTATTATAACTGTACAGTAGCATATATAAAAAATATATAATAGAAATATATTTATTATATCTAAAGATTTCTTTGTATTGGACTCAATACAGCTATTTTGTATTGAATCCAATACAAAATTTTTTGAATTTTCCACCACTCCTTCCAACGTCACCTGGAAACCCCGGAAATCGTCTCTGCATTCGGCAGACGTGTGCGGAGGAGCTGGGGGACCAGCAGGATGCCGATGGAACAAGGTAAGTGGGTACTGTGCACTGTAACGGTATTTACTACCGTTCACTATTTTGAATTTGGCCCCGTAGTTACTCTGGCGTGTAGCCACCGTAACTTCGGCGTACCCCCGACAGCTTTTGCGGCCAGCGTATTTCTGCCGCAGCCTGATGACATTGTCATCAAGGGACAGAAACCGCTGGGCGCGGATGCCGGATCAAGTGCTTTTCTGCACCTGACTGGAGTATAAGCTGAGGGTGACTTTTTTTGCACATTTTGGTGCTGAAAAAGTTGTCTTATACTCGGGTATATACGGTGAGTAGTAATACAGGCCATTTGCAGGACTAGATTAAAACCAGGAACTAATCTGTTCATTGGAGGCAGCACATACTCTTCAGATGTGCATAGAGTAAGAGTTCCAAAATAATTGCTGGGGATGCCAAATAAGGGCAAAAAATGCACAGTTAGAGGTAGGCTGAGTTTGCTGCAAGCTTCTAGACAGATGATCTGCAGGTGCAGTGGTAGCAAAAGTTTTCCCTTATTCCACTGAATGAAGCAAGATTTAAGTTAGATACTATGCACAGTAGAAAAACATTTGCTTGTGTTTCTATAATAAAAAAAGCAAAAACAAAAAAAAAAAACTTTTTTCATATATAGCATTAATAAAAATGTAATAGGCTTCTGAATTCCTGATATATGTACAATGGTTGTTTGGTGTAATGGATAATGTTCCTGTCTAGTATACACAAAGTAACAGATTTTAATTAGGTTGTCCGTCAGAGTTTTGAAGATTGTATTGCTGAAAGTTTATCATTAACTTTAGTAACATATACCATTTTTTTTTAATTTAACAAAATAATATTGATATTAGTATACATTTCTTCTGTCCTGCACATGCTGGCCCTTATCATACCTACTATTCACCTGTGGTGCATGTGTATGTTTGTACTGTGTCTTTGCCATGGTGGGCCAGAAACCGCACCCCTCCACCTGGCCTGATAGGGAACCTATAAACTTACATATGTTCATTGTATTATTTGCCATCTACCACTCTTTCTAGGACCGTCCCTAAATGTGATGAAAGCAGAGGGGAATTTAAAAACTCATGCTGAAATTTACAGCCCTTTGGTATGCCCCGTTCAACCCTCCTGTGTTCTGAACCTTACCTACTACTTTAACAGCGGCCCTTCAGGTATTAGATAAATGTGGTATTGTGTTTTTTTTGTAGAGAAACTAAGATTTTATATGTAACTCAGGCGCAGAAACTTCTAAACTGATGAGGTTATATATATATATATATATATATATATATATATATATATTTACACAAACACTTGATAAATGACAGCCAGTACAATGGACTTTGTAGGTAACAATATCAGAAACTGTTTTATTTCAGCAACACTGTGTCCCATGCTCCAATTGAAACCTTGAACTGAGCTGCATGGAAGGGGGTGTCACTGCTCGTACTCATTCGCTTGTGTGTGTGTGTCCAGCTTGAGCTGATGAACTCTGTAGTCTGTTTTTTTTTTTTTTTTTTTTTTTTTTTAATAAAGATGGAAAAGGCAGAGGAAAGCATGTAAAAAGGAACCAAGGGCAATATTTACCTAACTTTAAAAAAACATAAAAGAAAGCTATTATTTTTTAAACTTTACATTTTTCAAAATGTTTTGAACCTGAACAAAATGTTTGCCTAACTATACATTATAGGTTTCTAGTAACAGTGCAGTTCTGTGCACACTCATATATGTTTACATTTAGATGTTAGTATATCCACCTGTACTCGTACAGAACAAGTAATGCCAAAAAGCGAAAAAAGGTCTAAAGCCAACATTTGGAACCATCTGAGATTCAAATTAAGATTACGATAGTGATCTCTTTCTAACTAAAAATTAGACTCTTAAGCAATGCATCCACCAGGTATATTTCCCCTGATCCTGTGGTTGACCCATTCTTCAATATTGTATACAGGGTTGGTAGTTTCTGCCTCTGTTATAACGGAAGCTTGCACTGTGTATTCACCATGGGACTTGGGAGTGTTTTGTTACTTCTCTGCTGTGGCCTGGCTGAGAACCAGGGGGAAAATTTTGATTTCTACTTGTACTTGTGTGATTTGATTTCTATCCTAGGATTCCTAAGTCTAAAAATTCGGAATGCACAGCTTGGCACACATACTCACGTGTGGCACAGCACAGGAGGGAGAAGCACATTATGGAGTACTGTTGCAATTCCTATAGGCGAGAGGACACAACCTTTCCAGGTACAGTTGTTAAGAATATAAAGATTATGGTGTTCAAAAAAAAAAAACAATGAAGAATGGGTTGTATATGGAGGAAATAGGATTTAGGATGGGGTTTAGTATAAGAACAGTGGTTAAGCTTTGGATTGCTTTGGGGCACATTTACTTTTGTTTATTTTAGTAAAGTACCAGTAAACCCGATTCTCAAAAGAATCATAAATTCAAGAATGCCAATCACTTGCAATCATGGAGGGTGGAGCATCCTGGGATAGTTTTCATTTAAATAAATAAATATACCGTATTTGTACTAAAATTAACCAATTTATTAAAAATAAAATTAAAGTTTAATTGTTATATCATTTAAGTCCAAAATGTCTTGGAGTTGCTGTACTCATAACTAAAAAAAATATAAAAGAGTGCAAAGGGTTAAATGAAGTAAATTGGAAACAACAAATTCACAAAATTGTACTTAAATGATATAACAATTAAACTTCAATTTTATTTTTAATGAATTGGTTAATTTTATTACAAATAAATTTATTTATTTAAATGAAAACTTTCCCAGGACGCTTCACCCTCCATGAATAAACTTCAATTTTATTTTGAATAAATTGGTTAATTTTAGTACAAATATCTTTATTTAATTAAATGAAAACTTTCCCAGGACGCTTCACCCTCCATGAATAAACTTCAATTTTATTTTGAATAAATTGGTTAATTTTAGTACAAATATCTTTATTTAATTAAATGAAAACTTTCCCAGGACCCTCCACCTTCCATGATTGCAAGTGATTGCCATTCTTGGATTTACGATTCTTTTGAGAATTGGGGGTTTACTGGTGTATTCCTATAACACAGGTTCCGGCAAACTCTGGCCTTTAGGCCAGATACACCCATCCGGTAGTTCATTCCGGCCTAACATCCCCTGGCCGATTCGGCCTAATGCCAGAGCCACGATCTGTTGCTGGCCAGATCTGCCAGGGGTCGTTAGGAACTGCCAGAGCTCCGGTGCCGCCTCCTTGCTTTGGCTCCCCTATTTACCACGGCAGGCCTGATACTTCCGCCGCCGCAGTAAATCCCGTCTAGTGTGCTCCTGCCCACCCCTGAAATGGCATAGTGGCCATACAAGTTTAATGCTCCGGCTCCGGAGTCACGGGTTGCCAGGCCGGATCGGTCAGGGGACGTTAGACCGGAACGAACTACCGGCTAGGCCATATCTGGCCTAAAGGCCGGAGTTTTGCCGACCCCTGGTTTAGTATATAGGATATTCTATGCATTTTGTTGCTAGAAAATACATTTTAGACAGAAATTACATTCATTCCTATAGAGCTAGTTCACATGAAGCGTGCAGTTTGGTGCATTCAAGAAATAAAGGACATTTTAGTCAGTTAAAATGAATAATAAACACAAAAGGACCTGATTATTTGTTTGTTTTGTAAATAATAATACTATGCCTTATAATTATTTTTTTGTGCTAAAAACAAAAAGCATGGAAATTGATGTGGGATTCTGTGGATATCACTGGGACAGGAAGTAAGGGAAAATCTCACTAATATGGTCACAGATAGAATACATTTTTTATCCTCCCCCTTCCAAAACCAGGAAGAAACAATTGTGCTGATATTAGGCTTTCAGCAACCCAGGAAGAGGAAGGTAATTTTTTTTATCAGTAACATAATTACAGAAAAGGATGCATTAGTATTGGAATGTCTCAGAATAAGAAGAGGACCAGAGTGAAAGGATATTGTTAAAATTTGAAGTGTAGTTATAACTGACCCATTACTGAAAACCACAGGGCTTCTATGTGTTCAACAAATGAAAAAATAATTATTGCTGACCTTGCATGTATTACTGTTTGTGGTTTCAGCTGGTGCTATCTGGATCTGTGGACCCCCACCCAGCAGGAAATTGGAGGGCTCTAGTGGAAAAAATACAGTTTATAGGTTGCATGAATGACTCTCCCAATGATACAGGTACAAACACTAAACTATTGTGCATAGGAAATAATTTCTTAAAATTCATAACTGCAAGGAGGATTCTTTTCAATTTGCAAGGAGGATTATTTTCAATCTGCAGGCAGCAGATTTGTGAGATGGTATATAAAAATTTTGCTATTTTTAATCTTGCTGTTGAGCTTCCCTTATGAACTTTTATGCATTTAAAAATCTGTGTGTATGTAGGCTGCCATGCTGATAAAATGGCTTTAAGATGTTAAAAGACACTAACTGGAAATAGGTATGCAGATTATATACCCAGATTTTACTTTTCCCAATCTGCAAGCTTCTTATTGGTCAGTATTTAGGAAAGTGTTGAATACAGAGACAGCTGGGTAACTGGAATTTTTAGAGAGCAGAAGTGATTTCCTGCCAGATTCTTAGATGTTAAAACTCCCTTAGGCTATGTTCAGACTAGCAGTTTCAAACCAGTAGCCACCTTCAGTTGAACAAAACCATAGCATGCCCACCCATAATGAGGGCAATGGGAAATGTTGGGGATTCCTACATCATTGCTCAACTCAGTAATTTTTTTAAGCTGGGTGGGAAGAAATTGTAGGTGGGAAGAAGCCCCTGAATTGTGACTAATGTGTAACCAATCAGTAACCACCCAAAAACAGCCAGGTGGTTGCTGAAAAGTGCTCGGTGGTGCGCCTGGCTAAAAGGGGTTGGGGAGAACACTGCACGTTGCCCTATCCCTGCAAAATAACTGCAGTGTTGTAGGGGTCCGTGGTTAGAGAGGTTTTTAATTAATAAGTGTGTTCCTGGAAATATTCCCTGGTAATGAGCACAGGTGTACATAGTAACCCTAACCCATTGCCAGAAAGGGGTAAAATATCCCTAAAAATAATAGGACAACACAAGAGAAAAAATGTTTTTATTGTTCTTTTTTTTAACTATTACCTTCGCAGGGTCCAGCAGTGTCTAAATAGAAAATCCCCTCTGTACAATGACAGGAGCTGGGTAGAGCCAATCGAGAAAAGGGGAAACTGAATCCATGCTGAAAGCATGTTTACAATGTATGTAGGTCAAATGGAGCACCTAAGCAACACTCCTGTCATTCCATTCAGCAGGGGCAGCAAAGCAAAGTTGCTTTTGGCGTACCCTTGCTCGATTGGCTGGAAGCAATGACAGGAGCTCCACCCTGGTATATATAACATATAACTAAACACTAGAAATTCTAAAAAAATAAATTTCCAGGAAAATTCCAATTTTGTCATTATAAAATATAGATAAAAACGATGTGTTATTTTATTTCCATTTCCGATATTAGTCACAAATTTTGTGTAACACTGTATGAAGAACAAAAGAACTTAAGTCTCGAAAGAGATTAGGTATCTGAATTTCACTATTCTATCACATATCTAATAATTAAGTTGTTGAAAAAAAACATGTATTTACAGGAACTAATTATTTTCTAGGACCTGTAACATGTAACTTTGAGGATGGTATGTGTGGCTGGTACCAAGATCTGACAGATGAAATTGACTGGAAGCTAGGAAGCTTATCGGATCACACCACAGGGCAAGGTGAGTTGGGTAAAACTATTTCTTTCAGCTAAGAGTTCTGTAGAAGTGTCATGAGTACCTCAGCAGGTCATCCATTCCTGGCTGAATTATGACTGGTCTCTGTTTTGGAGAATCCTTAGGTCTTGTATGTAGGAGGATTTTTCCTAGTGGTTCTTTATACTAGAATAATTTCTCAGATATCATATTTGTAACAAGGCTTCCCTTGGTCTTTGTCTGTACAAGGTGACTTCCTTGGGTATGGTATTTCTAGATTGACTTCTAGCTAGTCCTTGTATTCCGTGAGCTCTGCAGGTCTGATATATATATGAGGGCTGGTTTCTGTAGGGGTGGCTTGTTCTTCATGTTTGGTATTTCTATGAAAACTTCCCAAGCATAGTCTCTGTATCAGGTAGGTTTCACAATTTCTTTTTTTTCTTGAAAGATATGTACTTGCTGTTCTCTGTATAAGGTATATTTCTATAGATTTTTTAGGAAGACTTCTCCTTTTGTTCTTTGAATAAGTTGAGTTCATAAGGTCAGGTATTTTAAGAAAAACTTTTTCTGGGTGTTCTAAGCTAAGTTCTTCAAAGTGTTATGTAAAAAAATACATCTCGTGGCTGATTGCTGGAGGAGGTTAAATCCTCAGGTTTTATATGTCAAGGAGAACTTCTTCTGGACGGTCTCTGTAGAAGATAACTTCTGTAGGACTTTTAGGCCTGTTCCTGACTTGTAATGGGGCAATAGAAAAGATCCTAGAGAGGGAAGACTGAAAAGAGAAAGATATATTTTGTGTGACAAATTTCAACATCACTTGCTTATTATCATGTTATGCTACAATACAAAAAATATTTAATTCTATGTGATGATCCAAGTGCACAGGAGATGTCAGGATATTTCCTATAGCAATAGTATTAAAGCAAATATGCATCAAAGGAGTAGGTTGCAAAGACATTAGTTCACATTTGTTCTGTAATGTGTGATATTACTGTTATGTAGTCCAGAAATAAACATTTTTGCAAAGTTGCTAAGCGCACAGAAAACATATATGTCCTGCTTTATTTTGTATTAACACTTGTCTATGTTATAGGTCTTTATATGTATGTGAAAGGAGATTCTCGTGAGAATCGTGGTAACATAGCACGCCTTAGATCTTACCCACAGACCGTTCCAACGCACTTACAGTGCTTGTCATTTCACTATCGATTGCATGGTCCTGATACAGGTAAAAAATAAGTGATTTTCATATGACATATCTTTTATGTTATATGAAAACCTGCTGAAAGAAAAAATGTAGGCTGCCTTTTTAAAAGTGTGTGGTGACCACCCAACTTCACAGATGAAAGTGTATCCTCTCCAGTCATTGTCTCTGACCCAGAACAGTATTCTTATTTCCTTTGCTAGAGACAACTAATTCATATTTTTTGGTCAAAAACAACAGAAAACTTGTCCCTGTTATTTCTGTATGTTAATTATCACGTGAAGATGACTACCATGTTGTAATTTTTTGGTGATCACACTGCTACTCTAGTACACCTCCAATTTTACACCAGGCTCTCTGTTGCCTCCCATCCAGGCACTTTAAACATATATAGTATATATGATGGAGGTAACGAAGAGCTGTTATGGACCAGAACTGGCACCCATGGAAATCGCTGGCACCGAGACTCTCTCACCCTCACAGGCAAACCATATCAGGTAAGCATCCACATTTCATATGGGGTGAGAAGACAGTTTTAGTCTCATTCATGGGAACCATTGTTAGGTGGGTAGCTTTCTCTTATGTACTGCTAGGGTCCTAGGTTCGAATCCTGGCCAGGACACCAGCTGCATACATGGGTTTTGCATGTTCTTCCCATCTTTGTGTGTGGATTTTTATCTGAAAAAAGCACTTACAAGCACTTTGAGTTCAATATATCACAAAGGAGGACACAACTGCTGATGCATTCAGGGTTTAGTTGCAGTTAGAGATTTTTTTTTTACTTGTAATTTACTTTCATTGTAAATGCTGGTGCAATGAATATACCTAGCAAAGCATCATTAGTTAGTGTCCGAAATGGTGGTAAAGTTATGAGTAATATCCATTTATTTCTTCTTTTCCGATGTAATAGCTGATCCTTGAAGCGGTGTGTGACGGATCTGTGGGTCACATGGCCTTTGATGACATCACCATCACATCTGGTACCTGTCCTGCTCCTACAAGTTGCACTTTTGAAGCTGGAACTTGTGGCTTCTCCTCTGAGGGAACATACACATGGAAATTGCATCAGCACAGTTGCTCTGAATCCCACAATGGGCCATATTTTGATCACACTCTGCAGACTTTGACAGGTGACCGGGTTCTTGTACCTTTTGACAGTATGATTTTGGCTGGGGTGATATTGACTAGAAGTACTGAATGGTGGAAGGCTCTGCATGGTATTATTTTACCTATGCACCCCAAAAATTGTACAGAGTGCAAAGGCTATTAATGTAAATGAAAAAAAAAGATGGAAGAGTTCTGTAATATAAGTGCAAAAGGTACAAATAGGAAGAAATGATTCAACATAACAGGGCATCAATCAAAAGGGGACATAAATGGCAGGAAGGTAGAATTGTTTATGTATGCTCCATGAAAAATGTAGATAAAAAATATAATCTTTTTTCATAATAAAAAAATACCCTAATATTATGAAAACCACAAACATATTCATTGCAGGTAATGCAGGTTTAAACCACATGTTAATTTCGATGAAAAATGTATAGATGTTCTATTTGATGTTTCTTGGATTTAAGTACACTTTTTTGTTGTTGAAGTTGAATAACGGCATAGATCTTTCAGTAATTAGAATTCAATGTTTATATGTGGGTCTATAGGTACCAACTAATGTATATTGTCCTATGCATTACAAAATACCTAGACACATAGACACATCTAACTATATATATATATATATATATATATATATATATATATATATAAAATAAAATGTATATATATATATATATTGTAACAATAGGAAGGATTACTTACTGTCAAAGTGAGCATGTTATTGCTGGGAATGGTTCCTTAACATATACAGACTGTGAGCTGTGTGCATTTACATTGAGCAGTCATGTTTGTTTCTCGTTAGAAAGCTATCATACCAATTCTAAAATGACAAGGGATGTATTTCTCATATCCCTTGTAACATTATTGTCTACATTATATTAAAGGCACTGTTCCTCTAGTCTGCTGGCTGTTCCTTCTTGTTCACTTTTGTAATTGTTATTATTTCTTAAATCAAAAGGACATTATATGTTGACTGATAGCAGCATCTCCTCCCTTCCCCGGAAAAAGACTGCCATTTTGACTTCGAGTACATACACTGCCCAACCAGATGAAGCCTGTCTCAACTTCTGGTACCAGCTAGGAGGGGTGGAACCTGGTAAGTGATTGTGAGCTGATACAGAGATTTCTGAATTACTGTACACTTGCTGTACTGTAAAAAAAGTTCTGGTTCTTCATTGTATAAAAATGTATTCAGAGAAGCAAGTCTGCAGCTTTCTATTCTGTTCTGATTCTGAGTACATTGAAGAACACAGGTAAGACAGGGGTCAGTGTATTCAGTGTACTCTGTCTGTGTACTCTGAAAGTGGCACAGACTTCATGTTTGTGTTTTGCATTGTTCATATAAATCTGGTGTTACAAGGTACTTAAAAAGTATCAAGAAGACTTCCGGGGGCGGAGTGGTGTTCGCATCTTACTAGCGCTCCAACAGGACCTGCTGTAATCTTCCATTATCAGCAATGGGAAAGAAAAATTTTCACCCCAGCCGCCACCAACATGTACAGCTTACTTACTCTGGAGTCAGCGGGATCCTCCATCAGGACTCAACACTCGTGGATCGGCCCGGAGTCAGTGCTCGTGAAGAAGGTGTGAGTAGGCGGCGGCCACTCACCTTATCCTTGAAAGCTTGATTAGTGGCTGGCCAATTGTTCTTCTGCTATATCACAGAATAAAGGATTACCTGGGACATGCCCTCCTGTATTGTCAAAAGAAATGTAAACTCCTGCAAAGAAACTTACTGAATAGAAACGTTGAATTGCTGATACCTACCTTCCACATTTGGCTAACCTCTCTAGCTTTACATTGTGCTCCTACTTAATTTTTGCCTCTGGCTTACATGATAATACAAGAATCTTCTGGACAGGACTGTGTTTCCTTCACTTGCATCAGTGTTGTTGCTTTACTACGATTTGTTACCTCTACTGTGGTGGTGTTTGTTTCATTAATCCATAAGGGGATGTATAAATACATCCCCTCTCTACCCCTGGTACCTTTGGGCAAGCAAAATAAATCTAAAGATTTGGCACGGTCCCCTGACCATACTACAGCAGGGAGATCACCTGCCCATTCTTAAACAGGACATGATTCCAGTCCATCGCCCATGGACATGTCTAACCTGACAGACACACCTATTGGCTCACAGGTACCCTCGTTCCTCTACCGCACAGGAAGTCTACAACTTATTGCTACCTTATTTTGATACAAAATTTAACACCCTTCAATCTACCCTTGACGCAACGCTCCAGCACGTTTCTAGTAATACTTCCCGTGTATCTCAATTGGAGCAGAGAGAGAGTGAGTGATCTGGAGGATTAAGTACTACAACACCAATCCACAATCACCATCTAATCCAACCAACTAGCGTCACTGTCTGAAAAACATGAGAATCTGGAAAATAGAAACCGGCGTTCTAATCTGCCCTTTTTGGGAATTCCAGAAACTCACAAGTATCCAGACCTTTTAAAATTTATTACAGTTGACCTGATGCAAGCTCTCCATCTGGAACCACTGTCGTTGCACATGGTTGAACGCATACACTGTATCGGTCCAGGGGACCGCATCTCCAATGTAAAACCACGAGCAGTGATTGCGAAGTTCTTCCACTACGTGGATAAGGAACACATCCTGTCTACCTACAACAAATCTGGCACTCTACAGGTTAATGGATACAGAATACTAATCTTTCAAGATTTCTTTGCAGCGGTCATGCAACATCAAGCTTTTTCTACTGCCTGCAAGTTTCTGATTGAACAGAAAATACGTTTAGCCTTATTATATCCGGCTAAGCTCAAAGTTACGATCAATGGATCTTCTTTGCTACTGGATGACCCGGAATCGGCCCTTTCTCGTTTGCAAGAAGCTTTGACGTCACCCACTACTGATGATTCGCCAGGAAGGTACCTATTTTCTGTTTATGTTGTTTGTGACGCACATATTTAACGCTCCCTCCTTTTGTCTTTTTATATGATTGTACTGTTGAATATAATGGAACCATGTAGGTTAAAAAGGGAGACTTCTGCAAATACTTTGCGGATTATTGCTTTTTTTTCGGTGTTTGGCAATTTGGAAAGTTATTTACACAATAGTCAGCAACCATGTTTAAAAATTGTGTTTTAAGCTATGTGCCTTCCCTCATGCAGGGAATGAGTAAATGTTGTTAGATCTACTTGAAGGTTTGTTTTTTATCTTTCCTTTACACAGAGAAAAAGGAGATGTGGTTAGTTCTTTTCATAGTTAAAAAAACAGGGGTTTACAGTAAAACATGTTAACAAAACTTGTTACACAATTCTGCATGTTTTTATATTGATATTTGCTATGGTATTGCAAAATAGGTCTTTAATGTCACTCAATTACTCCAAATTGCTATGGTTTACTTATGTGCGGGATGGCCTGGGACAATCTTGCTCATTATTTTTGTGTACTATTTAGTAGAATAAGTACCCTCCTTGAAAATAAACCATGACATCTAATACTAGTGTACCAAATATCCATACCTTAGCTGTTCAAAAAGAACTTAATTTGGTTACTTGGAATGTAGGGGGCATCAATCACCATATTAAATGATGCAAAGTGACTGCCCATTTGCGCTCTCTCCACCCAGATGTGGTTTTTCTACAGGAAACCCATCTTAAGAGATATATTGCGTCTCCCGGGGTCCTGGGTTGGTGAGGTGTTTGCATCTTCCTATTCCAAGAAGAAAGGAGGGGTGGCTATAATCTTTTGTAAATCATTAACTTACCAATTACTTGATGTCCATATAGACCAGAGTTCACGCTATTTGTTAGTAAAAATGGTTATTCAAGGTACCACCTACTCTCTCCTTAACGTCTATGCACCCAGTGGCCCTAATGCCTACTTTTTCATACAAATTTCAGAATTACTTTTATCAGGTGATTTTCCAAATCTAATAGTAGGTGGGGATTTTAATTTGGCCCCAGACCCTAAAGTGGATAGATCGGAGACACACTCCACTTCCCACTCAAGTGTTTTTATACAATTTTTGGAATCATTGTCACTCTTAGACCCCTGGAGAACACACAATCCAACCCAGAGAGAATATTACTGCTGGTCATAGGTACATAAGACCTTTTCCTGTATAGATTTTTCTTAACCCTTGACTAACTCTTCCACAAAATCCCGAAAACGATGTATCAGCAGATATTTTGATCAGATCATGCCCCAGTATTAATGAAACTAGAATTGGCACATCCAATTGCTCATTCCCCTAGATGGCGCTTCCCCACATACTTATCCTCCTTCCCAGCATTCCAATCTTTCTTACTAACCTCCTGGGCTACTTTCCAGGATGACAACATCCAGCATTGGGAGGACCGGGTTTTGCTTTGGGAAACAGGAAAAGCAGTTATGAGAGGCCAGATTTCGGCCTATGTAATTAGACAAAGAACAGAAAAAAAAAACTATGCAAGTCCTTATATGACCATGTGGCGGCAGCTCACAGAACTCATATACTTGCTCCAACGGACTCTAATAGACGGACCTGGTTGCAAGCAGCAATGATTCTGGATAATCATTTACACACCACTGCATTATCTAAAGCACGCAATAATAGTGCCCCGATAAGCATTGAGGAGATTGCAAGAGCTATTAAAACCCATCTCTTAAATAAAACCCCAGGCCCAGATGGGTTACCAGCTGAATTTTTTAAACCACTGGAATCTCATCTTTCCCCCTTACTGTTAGAAATTTATAACGGTATATTGGATAACCAAGTATCTTTTCCAAATTGTACCCAAGCCCACACCTCAATAATTCCTAAACTTTATAAAGACACTGCGTACCCTTCATCCTATAGGCCAATCGCTTTACTTAACACTGATTATAAAATGATGGCGAGAATTATGGCAGGTCGCTTGCAACCTATGCTGCTCGCTCAATTGACTACCCATCAATTGGGATTCCTCAGAGATCGACACATTTCCATTGGCATACGTACAGCTATTGCTGCAACCACACTTAAGTATAACAAAAACCATGTGCTTCTGAGTCTGGACACAGAAAAAGCGTTTGTTAAGATAATATGTCTGTATCTACATTCATTGCTCGCTGGCAAAAAATTTCAGGTTATACTGTAAATTTTGACATATCTGTGGCCCTTTTTCTGTTTCCCAAGCACAAACCCAGCTGGAGTTCCTTTTTCCCATTTCAATGGTCTAAGTCCCATTTTAGGTATTTGGGGGTACTGATTCTTAAAAACCCTGCAAAACTTTACACGCTGAATTTTACAAAAGCTATACGAGCAATGCAGAAAGATTTTAAAAGGTGGGCATCCCTTACACTCTCTTTTATGGGACGAGTGGCGCTAATTAAAATTATCACCTTTCCCAGGTTTTTATTCCTTTTCCAAACGCTTCCAATTTTTTTACCAACCAAAGACTTTAAACGCATTAACTTTTTGTTTTGTTCATTTATATGGGGTAGCAAACATATTGTAGCCAGTCATGCTATCCTTCAACAAACCATGAAAAAATGGTGGATTGAATGTTCCAGATGTGGCTCTCTAAAATCAGGCAGCATTGCTACGTATCTTAAAAGATTGGATACAAGGCACATCCTTTTATACAAATTTGCGGGTGGACTTCTCCTTATATCCTTCCCAGAATCCCATGGCCATTTTACATACCCACAAGGAACTCCTACCAAGGCGATACAATTGAACCCCTTAATTTATTCTATGTGGCAGCTCTGGCATTTCTTACGGAAAACAGAATTACTTAATGCCCATACTTCACTATATCTCCCCCTGGCAGGCAATGCTGATTTTACACCTGGATATGCCTCTTCATTGTTAACAACATGGGCCAATCGAGGTCTTACTTCAATCAGATTACTATTTAATCCCGACACTCACAAGGTTTATTCTTTTCCAGAACTAAAAAATCAGTTCCCCTTTATGGGAGACAGTATTTTATACTAATCCAAGTGAGGGTGTATGCAGGGAGAATTGTTAGTTAGCCCTTCATGATTGGGATAATCAGCTAGATAAGATGGTACTGTCCACTCAGGTTGCCACAAAAGCTATTTCTAAACTTTATAGGCTTCTTAGAACTGATTTAAACTATGAAACTTCTAGGGTGAGCATTGCAAAGTGGCAGACACATTTTCCTAATCTACCGGTCTCAAAAATCCTGCAAATGTACAGACTGTTCTGAAAGGCTGTTCCAGCAGTTCAGTATAGAGAAATGTTCTTTCGACTTTTTCATAGGAATTACACCTCACCTCAGAGAGCCTATTTTATGGGTCTCTCAGATGGGAGTGCATGTTTTAAATGTGAAGCCCAGACTGCTACACTTTATCATAATTTCTGGGAATGCCCAATTATTAGGCAATTGGGCAGAAATTATGATGGAGGCAAGTGGTACAATATATTTATAGATATCTACTGAATTATATACCATTCACGCCAGAATGGGTCGTTTTTGGTTTAGTGGGGTTAAGGGTTGTCCGGTTTACTAGAGGCACCAAATGATTAGCACTCTCAGCTATTGCTAAGAAAACTATTCTGCACTGCTGGTTAGAATCCACTCCCCCAACGATGCGTCTCTTTATGACTAAGCTACAAGAATTGTTCAGAATGGAATGGATGGAGGCTTCTTTCCACAAAAAATTTAAAACTCTTTTTTGAGACATGGGAGGGTTTTATTGACACACTAAACTTAGCTAACAAAACCAAATATTACAACTGTTTCTGTCACACCACATGGTACCTCGAAAGAGAAATAATACATGACCCCCTATTGTTATGTACCTTTTAGTTCAGTCTATTTTGCTGTAATACCATTATTATATAATTGTTGTATGGTTATTTGACAAGTATTGACCTGTTTCGTGGTTTACAATAAAAGCATGTGTAATGTTCACACTAACGTTGCAAATGTTGTATCGTCTGTTTTGATTTCTTATATTCATGTTTACTGGTTGTAAAAAAAAAATGTCTGTAATTTATTTTTCTACTGTTAACCTCAATAAAAATATATTTAAAAAAAAAAAGTATCAAGAATCTTAACAATGGATATGCTAAGTTTACATTCAAATGTTTTTAGGATCCCTGTTTCACACATATATACTACCTAGTCCCTACTATGTCCCTAATCTGTAACAGACCTTGACCAATGAAGTCACAACTCCCAACCTTTTTCTTTCTTTTAGGTCAACCCTGGAGCTCACGTGACATTAAAAACCAAGTCAGCATTAACAGCCATCCTCCGCTATCTCCACTCTAAGAGGTTTTTTTAATTTAGCTCCTGCTAAAAATCTTTAGTTTAATGTTCATATAGCACATGGAAGAGCTGATATTTCTTTAGGGTTTTTATTATTGTTTATGATTGCAGTTTTAAAAGCAAAATGAGAGGTGTAACTAAACAAGTCTGAACTCTAGAAAAAATGTGAATGGAAATCCCATGTGTCAATAGTACGAACATTCAAAAAAGGACAAATATTAGACTCTAGACAAATATTATTTACAATTAGCCTGTAGGTATAAAAAGAAAGAATATAATGAAATAAGAACAGGAGTAATTATGGGCTCCAACCTCATGGGCTAAGGGACAGTTTGTAAACTTGATTTACCTACTAGGAAACACTTCTGTTCTCCCTTGTCTGTGGTTAGCTCCTAGAGAAACTTCTATTCTTAGTTTTATATATAAATGTGCTGATGCAAGTAGGACTAGCGCTCTGCTAGAAAAGTTTATACAAAGTATTAAATGACACCCAAAAAATATGCCCCCTTTTTTAATTGGGAGATTGTCTTTCTGTGACATGCTGCAGTAAACACTGATGTCTTTGATAGGAAAACTGACTTTATACATTGAAGAGGATACTGGAAAGAAGAAGGTTAAGAGAAAGTTACTGGACACCAGTGGCAAGCATCAAGAAACCTGGCATCACAAAAGCCTAGCAATCCAGTCTGAGAAACCCTGGAAGGTAATAGTGACGCACTGAATAGACTACATAAGTGGTGATAAACCCGATAACTGTATTTTGCACATTGACTTTTAGTTACTATATGTATAGTTATTTGAGAATATTTGGGGCAACTAAGCAAATTTGCAATATAACCTTCTATACCTGCCTTTTCTTTTCATGCACACCAAAAGATGTCATAACAGACCCAGGCTCTGTTTACATTCATCTTGTCTGCAGTCTATATTGTAATTGCAGACAAGGACTGTTAATACATGCAAGTTCACTCAAGAATGCTATAGGTATCAATTTTTCTGTAATGGCTTTAATCCCCGTGGTTGCTATGGGGGTACTACTATTTGTCTATTGTCATTAGTCTTCGCTCTGCTTCTACTGAAGTTACTGTCTTTTCTATGCAGCTGTTGTTTGAAGCAGAAGGTGCTGGAGGAGATCGTTCTTATATTGCTGTGGATGATATTCACATAAGGCATCATCGTTGTCATGAAGCAGGTAATAAACAAGTTGTTCTAGTTTTTGTAAGAAATACTGTTATTATAGCTATATATGTATTACATCTCTTTTGCAGTGTCATGTGACTTTGAAAGGGGATCATGTGCTTGGACCAATGTTCGGATCCCCCTCATGGACACGTATGATTGGGACTGGACTTATGGAAATGCTTTAGACAGACCAAACATGGCTCCATGCAAGGACCATACTACTGGTACAGCAGAAGGTATGGTACAGATGAATTATGAGAAACCTGTAGAAAAAAAATTGGGTTTCTTTTGCTGACCTACAAACCTGTGTGACTGTTTAAGGTCGGTGACTCAGTATTAATAGAATGGGCATTTCAGGCAATTTGAATTTTCACAGTGAGGTCAGAAATGGCATACTTCTTTTAGCACTGGTTACCTCTGAATTGACCTTAGAGGAGTATGTTTGGCCTAAAGTTCCCTTTGTCAGGAGGAATGCCAGTTAATATACTTACCCTACATAATACCATTGTATGAAGATGTTCTACATCTGCCGCAGCATCTTGGGTGGGAGAAAGTGGGCAGGACTTTTGAAAATGGCTGGGGCCTGACAGAACCACTAAAAAGGAAAAGTACATGAAAGGTTTCCTCATATTGGAATATTTCATGTCTGTGCCTGTTTGACCAGCACCAGTTGTAAGACCCAGGACTTTATTAGTGAGGACCCTTCATGTTTACAAAATCATTGGCCTTCCAACCTATAGCCTTATCCATGACTCAATGACTTTTACTTCTGTTGGCAGGACACTATGCCTTTGTGGACACTGGTGCAATGCACGCAGAGGGAACGTCAGCTTGGCTGATCAGTGAGCATCTGCCAGCAACCAGCGGATCCTGCTTCAGTTTCTGGTACCGTACAGATTCCCAGGAAAATTTCCGTAAGTGATGGGACAAATCTAGCACACCTGGCTCACCACCTGTCGTTTTGTGTTGCAGACATACTAGCTAATGTCCAGTTAAACTGAATACTGAATTTTAATAAAGTAGCTCTAATTTTCATTAAAAAAAAATGTACTTAATCAGATCAGTATAGGCAAGGCTGTTTACAGATGTCCCTCTTTTTCTTAAAAAAATGAGGATTGTCCTACCAAATGTTTAATCAAACCACTTAAGTTAAGCACTTTCAAGGGACAGAGCCAGCTCTGAAGTCACTCTGTGAGTAGTCCATTTTGGCCAGCCTGGAGAGCTCCCAAAGTGGCATAGGATGCTGGGGCCTTTAAATCACTTGTTTTACCATAGTTTTTTTTTCTGTAGAATGGGTTAATACTGTGGGACTGAGCACAAACACCATTCCCTGGCTGGATTATTATGTGCATGCTCTTATCATGCAATATCAAGGAAGATGTTCCTGGCTACTGCACTTGCCTGCTAAAAAGCCAAATTATATTCTGATCTTGGAACCATTACTGCTGTCCTCCTACAGTGACTGGTCACAGGTCTTTAAATATTCAACTGCTATCAGGCTGTTTCGAGTTTTGTGCACTAATGGCCTAATGTACTTACATAGCATACCCACTTCGATACTTAGGTGACCTCTTGTTGAGGGAACATTTGGCACAAGCCTTGTCTGACAACATTTTTATGATTGTCCAGATATCATAATGATTCATAGTGGCTTTTAGAAATTGATGCTGGAATCATCTCATGGATGTAGCTCAAGCTGAAATGTTTCTTCCACAGAAAAATGTTATAAAATTAAAGTCATTTAGTCCAGGTGTTGTCTTTCTTTCTTCAGTTGCATGATAATTGGCAGACTTTTGAGACAGTCTTTCTCCAGACTGTTACTCCACTGCAGTGTTGTAGTTAGACAAGTTGATTGAGTTTCAGAGCAGACCGAGAGCCATGAGAACCATGTAGTTCCTGGTATGGGGAACTAGCTATCTGGCTCTAGAGTTAGGGGTCTACTTTCTGGAAAATCCTTACATCGAACACCAGATTGTCAGACTAGGGGGGAGACATGGGCCACCTGTTGGTGCAGGAGTCTTAGCTGTTAATAATATATTAATATTAATTAATAATATATATTAATAATAACATTTCTTGGTCAATGTCCGAGTTTCAAGGTATGTGGTTTTCTCTAAATCACTGGGCCATCCTTTCAGAAGGTAATCTGATCTGGATCTAGTTAAACAATGTCATGGTGGTATGCATTGGTCATTAGGAGAAACAGGTGACACATCTCACATTGACAAAAAAAAATAATTTGGATTCTTCTGCTCTGGGCAGAACTTTATTTTGTTGCCTTTTTTGCATGTTAATCCCAGGTGTGGACAATTGGTAGAAGGGTTCCCACAGCAAGTAAAACAAGGACCTACAGGGGGAGCAGTACCTACATCCAAGAATGTTCCAAGACCTGTTAGACACTGGATCTAGACACCCTGCCAGCCTGTTTCAATTACATGCTGAAAAAGTTTGTCTCCAGGCACAGAAAGCCTCCACTAGAGACTTTGGATTTTTTCTAATTTTGATTCTGTACATTACCACAATTAATACTAAATGAAACAACTCAGATGCAGTTGAACTTCAGACTTTCAGATTTAATTCAGTGGTTTGAACAAAAAGATTGCATAAAATTGTGAGGAAATAAAGCCTTTTTTTACAAAATCACTTCATTTCAGGAGCTCAAAAGTCATTGGACAATTGACTCAAAGGCTATTTTATGGGCTGCTGTGGGTAAATCCTCTGTTATGTCATTATCAATTAAGCTGATAAGAGGCCTGGAGTTAATCTGGGTGGGTGCTTGAATGTGGAAGATTTTGCTGTGAACAGACAACATGCTGTCAAAGGAGCTCTCCATGCAGGTGAAACAAGCCATCCTTAAGCTGCAAAAACAGAAAAAAGAAGAAACAAAGCACCGGTGAACTCAGCAACACCAAAAGACCTGGACGTCCACGGAAGACAACAGTGGTGGATGATCGCAGGATCATTTCCATGGTGAAGAGAAACCCCTTTCACAACAGCCTACCAAGTGAACAACAACACTTTCCAGAAAGTAGGCGTATCGATATCCAAGTCTACCATAATGAGAAGACTGCATGAAAATAAATACAGAGGGTGCACTGCAAAGGTTGCAAGAAACTCATAAGCCCCAAGAATAGAAAGACTGGACTTAATTAAAATAAATTAATATATAATAATATATTATTATATAATATATTGGACTTTGCTCAAAAACATCCAAAAAAGCCAGCACAGTGTTCTGGAAAAACATTCTTTGGACAGATGAAATCAAGATCAACTTTTACCAGAATGATGGCAAGAAAAAAGTATGGAGAAGGCGTGGAACAGCTCATGATCCAAAGCATAACCCATCATCTGTAAAACATGGCGGAGGCAGTGTGATGGCTTGGGTGTGCATGTCTGCCAGTGGTACTGGAACACTAGTGTTTATCGATGAAGTGACACAGGACAGAAGCAAGAAGGACCAAGAATGAATTCTGAGGTGTTCAGAGACATACTGTCTTCTAAAATCCAGCTAAATGCAGTCAAATTGTTTGGGAGACGTTTCATATTACAAATGAACAATGACCCAAAACATACAGCCAAAGCAACCCAGGAGTTTATTTAAGCAAAGAAAAGGAATATTCTTAAATAGCCAAGTAAGTCACCTGATTTGAACCCAATTGAGCATGCATTTCACTTGTTGAAGACTAAACTTTGGACAGAAAGGCCCACAAACAAACAGCAACTGAAAGCCGCTGCAGTAAAGGCCTGGCAGAGCATTAAAAAGGAGGAAACACAGCATCTGGTGACATCCATGAGTTCAAGACTACAGGCTGTCATTGCCAGCAAAGGGTTTTCAAACAAGTATTAGAAATTAACATTTTTTTCAGCTTTTTAATTTGTCCAATTACTTTTGAGCCCCTGAAAGGAAGTGATTGTCAAAAAAGGCTTTAGTTCCTCACATTTTTATGCAATCTTTTTGTTCAACCCACTGACTTAAAGCTGAAAATCTGCAGTTCAACTGCATTCGAGTTGTTTCATTTAAAGTACAGAACCAAAATTAGTTGTGTCTGTCCAAATATTTATTTACCTAACTGTATCTACCAATGATTTCTTCCACAAAGACTCCTTTCGTGGACATTTAGGATGGATCACCATCCTTACAGTGCATCTACTTTTTCTACAGTTGTGGTGGGACCCCTGTACTACTGGTTTACATCTATGTTCTTCAATCTCACATCTGCACCCCTAGTGTTGGACAGAATTCTGTCTTTAGTGTTATAATACTGCTAACATAACATAAATCTTGTAGTATATTTCCACAATCCTTTGCAGACCTATAATTAGTCCAAGAGCTGGAAGTATTGACTTATGAGCTGGTCAGGCTGCAGGAGGCTGATACTGGGAGATGGAGGGGGCAGTGTTTTATATGTGGAAGAGAGAACTGGAAGGACCTTACACTACGATGATATTCCTGCAGGCATGAGAGAGCAGCAATCTCTAAAAGTAGACTAGAAAATAGTGCCTTCAAGTTAGGCTGCATACACACGTGCAATAATTGTTATTGGAAAGTATCTTTCACTATCCTTTCCAACAACAAACTACTGCACAATGCATGAACGAGTGCGGTACAAACAGCACCGTTCTGCTCTATATAGAGGGTAGGGGAAGAACGACAGAGCAGCACCCCGCTTCACGCTTTCTCCCTTTACTTCCATTAAGATCGTTTGTCGTCCATCGTTCGTGGATCCGCCAGGACGGTCATTCGGTTGATGGACGACTGGCACTGTACACACACCAGATTCTCATCCGATATCGGCCCTAAGCGGATTATTGGACAAGAACAAGTGTCTATGTAGCCTTATGTTCTGCTTATCAGAAGTTGAG